>NC_132908.1:10813816-11162613 GCF_047675955.1 Chlorocebus sabaeus
ATAGTCACACTCCCACACACATACATGTCTGTACATATACACACTCACACATACAAATGTGTATGCATAGTCACACACAGTCACACACATGCCAGTACACATATACATTCACACATACAAATGTGCATGCATAGTCACACTCCCACACATAGTCATACACATACCAGGGCACATACACACTCACATATACAAATGTGCATGCATAGTCACACACACATACACAGTCACACATATGCTACTGCACATGCTTACGCAGTCACAGATATACAAATGGACTTACATAGTCACACATAAATACACAGCCACATTGACATACATGCACACAGTCACACACAAATGTATGTACATGGTCTCACACACAGATGCACACAGTCACATACACACACTCACACTCTCTGGGTGAGATGCTGATAGGAAAACCATCTCCTCAGATAAGAACTCTGACCTACAGTGAGTTTCTTAAACAACCCACTCACACCTCTGAGCTCCAGATTACTTGGAGTTCACATACATTCCACGCGAGCTACATTGGGAACACAGAAAACCGTTTGTTCAAAACTGACAACAGCGTGAATGTCAGCCTGCTTATTTATTTATTTTTAATTTGGGGAGCACATAGTAGGTGTAATTAAATATTCCTTTTTAAAAAACAAAAAGGGCCGAGTGTGGTGGTTCATGCCTGTAATTGCAGCACTTTGGGAGGCCATGGCGGGTGGATCATGTGAGGTCAGGAGTTCGAGATCAGCCGGGCCAACTTGGTGAACCCCCATCTCTACTAAAAATACAAAAATTAGCCAGGCATGGTGGCAGGCGTTCTGTAATCCCAGCTACTAAGAAGACTGAGGCAGAAGAATTGCTTGAACCTGGGAGGCAGAGGTTGCAGTGAGCCGAGATCATGCCACTGCGCTCCAGCCCGGGCAACCGAGCGAGATTCTGTCTCAAAACAAACAAACAAACAAAACCACATTGGGTTATGAGCCATGGCCAGCTCGATTGTCCCCTGAGGTTTTATAGAAAGAAAGACGGGTCTGGCTGTCGTTGACAGCCCAGTGCAGGGAGCTTTCCTGGCTTCCCTCCCATGTGGACCCACCCCTGTGCCTGTGTCCATATGAGCCCCCTTCACCCCACAACACCTCCCATTTGGGTCAACTGAGAGTCAGATGGCCTGAAACACACCCGCATGCCACTGAACTCGGTCACCACTGTCCTGCTGGAGTTTTAAGGATAGAAACCCCAAGTAAGATATGTTCCCTTTTCTCCTCAGTTTTCTCTGTGGCATCATCCTTTTTTATTGTGGTAACATACGGATAACATAAACCTTACCATTTTCGCCATTTTTCAGTGTATAATCCAGTGGCATCTAAGGACCTTCACACTGTAGTGCTCTATGGTGTCACTTTCAAGCTGTGTGTTCACCCGCCTTTGTCTCTGAGAGTGTGGTTTCTCCCTTCACAGTGAGATGCTCCTGACGTTTTTATTTCAGCCAATTAGAAACCCCACTCGGCCACCTGGCACCTGGTCTCAGCTCTCCTGCTGTGGTTCAGTCTTGATTTTCAAAGGCACGGGTCACCAAGTCGCTGCCCAGATAGGTGGCTGAGGGAGAGGCTTGTGGAGCGCCTCGAGCATCTGAGCTTTCCCAGCACTCGGAGCTGTGCTGTTGGCGTCAGCGTGTAACACCAAGAACCTCCTCACTTGGGATCAGAAATCTGCTTGATTCACTTAGCTGGTCTGACACCAGTCCTCCAGCCACACACCCTGCCCTCCTCACACTGTCCTGAGGATGCAGGGTTTTCGTGTCCTAACTCCTGGGCCACGTCTAAAACCGACAGGTGATTCTGTTCTTCTGTCCCCTGAGGCTTCCGACCGAGACTAGATGTTGCGGATGAACCCGTCTTTCCTTTCCAACAGGACCCCACCTTCTCTGCCCCAACCCGATTAAGATGCACGAGTGAACAACTTGGTTCTGAGTGATCCCGACCCTGCCTCGTCCTGGGGGTTGCATGGGGGGTGTCTTCTCTGCATGGGGGGCCAGCACCCCATGCTCCGGTGGCCACAAGCCCATGCTGGGCACTGCCCCACGACTCCCCCCCGCCGTCAGTGCTCAGCATCCACTGCTGCTCTGTGTCCCCTCCATGTCGCCTCTGCCGTCCCATTGTTAAAGGCTTTCTATGATCTGTCGCTGTGTTTTCCCTCTAGTCAGAAGTGGCAGGAAAGGACGCCGGCGAGTGTTCAGCCTGTCGGAGGCCGACAGTCATGGCGGCCACTGGGTTTAGTGCTCCGAACGGCGGCTGCCACGACACCTCACGCACAGTCAATTCAGGCAGGTCTCCCCTGGGAGCCGCTCGGGCCGCGACGTCCACTCGCCATGCTGCATTTCCACAGTCGGCAGGGTCCACGCTGGCAAGGTGGGCCAAGCTGGGCCTGAGCACAGAGCCATTTGCCAAGGCAGCATTTCCCCAGTTTCCTCCAAAGTTGGCTCTCCCTGCTCCCTTTCTGGCCTCACCTCATGTGAAAACCAGATCCCCGGCCCTTGACCTTCACGGCGGTCCTTCTGAGCCAGACCTGTACAGCCTGGAAATGCTGTCCTCTGTGAAGTGTGCAGCAGCATCAGGCTCAGCCCGGGCCAGAAGCAGATGCTCCCGCCAAGTCCCCCAGGGGTCCCCACAGTTTAGGCCATGGGGGTTGGGCGGCAGTTGGCTGGCGAAGTGAGAATTTGTAGAAAGCAACCAAGAAGTCTTGTTTCTTTTTTCCTTTCTTCCCCTGGTCTTGCTCTAAGATAAGTGACAAATTCAGTCCTGTTTTGACCAGAGGCCAAGAGCCATTTCCCTCGTAGACACATGGATGGATGTGGCCCCCCCCCCATATCCCTTTCTGAGTAGCACCCACACAGCGATGAGGCTAGTCCATGGGCCGCC
This sequence comes from Chlorocebus sabaeus, assembly GCF_047675955.1. Classification (NCBI taxonomy): domain Eukaryota; kingdom Metazoa; phylum Chordata; class Mammalia; order Primates; family Cercopithecidae; genus Chlorocebus; species Chlorocebus sabaeus. Next base: position 10,816,732 of record NC_132908.1, read on the forward strand.
ACCCAGCAGCCTGGCTCGCTGTGGGGACCATCCCTGCTGCCTCCCCTGTGACGCTTCTTCTCTGGTTTCTGATGCGCTTTTCTCCACTGGCCTTGCGCTTGTCTGCTGGGAGCCTTTGCCTTCTTTTGTGTTGAAATCCTATTTTCTCTGAGCTTTGCCCTGCACTTGTTCTACAGGTACCATCCTTTTCTTCCCCACAACACTCAGCCCCACCTTTTCCCAGCCCAGCACAACAAATCCAAGTTTTTGCTGGAAGTCACCACTTGCTTGACAAGGATATGTTAAGGCCCCATCCTAGACCTGCAGATCAGTTTCAGAGGTGCTGGCCAGGCATGTGGGGGACCTGCTGCCTTGGTGTCCTTACAGGCCACAGCCACAGGAGGTCTGTCCACTGCTCGTGGAAACATGGCCTTCCTGAACGTCCCATTACCCCCTCGGCTCTGTCTCCCCAGCCCATGGCCAGGAAGTCAGACTTTTCTCCAAATCCCTCATTTCCTGGGCCTGGCCTCAACTTGTGGCCCTCGAGTTCAAAAACACCAGCAAGCACGAAGCCAGGGCTTCACCAGTAACTTTTGCAGCTCAGCGCTTGACTAGAAACAAAATGTGTCCTCACTGGGTAATTTTCCCCCCAGTGAAAACCTGGCAGAGTTCTCCTTTTTCACCTCCCTTGGTTGGATACACGTGTAGATCAAGTTCAGGAAGCAGTTCAACAACAACAGGGCCAGGTCGTAGGCAATGGGTAAGAAGGGGTTATTTTCTTCCTATTAAAAAAGAGGCTGCCTTTAGGGGGAAAACCAATCCTTTTAATAAAAATTATTGGTCCTTTTCCTGAAGAAGAAACAGTTCTGTGCGCGTGCTATTGTTTGTTAATTGGTTTACTCTTTTTAATATATTTGCCTACAAGGTTTCCACATCCCTGATTATTCTCATCACCAAACACCCCATTAAGGAGCAGAGAACGAAGTTGGCCAGCATTTTGAGTATCTGCATGCAAATGCAGACTTGAGCAAAGAGAGAAAACACTTACATAGAAATTTTAAGAAAACATGAAGGAAACGTTTGGCTACTCTTTTTCCAGATGGTAGGACAGTACCATTTGGGGAGTTAGTCATTTCTAAACTGCCTCCTCAGCAGCGAAACTTATGTGTGGATCCACATATGTGTGAGTTCATCATAGATCTGCTCATGCCCATTTGAAGCAAGGGCAGAGGCCACCAGAGCAGGTGAGCCCTGCTCAGAGAACCACAGGTTCTGAGGAATAGCAGGCAGATCATGCTAGGTCAGGGTGCACGCCTGAGCTGAAACCAGCCCAGCACCACAAGCCTCCTTACTGAATGGAGCAAATTAGTTGAAATTCAAAGAAACCAGAATTCGCATGTAGTGTTTACTCAGCATTTCTGGGCTCAAATCACACCTCCAATCACTTTTTCCACTAGTGTTCACTGATGCCCATTGCCACCCTCCCAGAGCGAGGACCAAAGCCTCATGCGATGGTTTCCTCTAGATCTTCTCTCTCTCTCTCTCTCTTTTTTAAAAAAAAGGCCTTAGGAAGAATCTAATTGGGCTGGGCACGGTGGCTCACACCTGTGCACACCCCTGCACTTTGAGAGGCCAAGGCAGAAGGACTGCTTGAGCCCAGAAGTTCCAGACCAACGTGGGCAACGTAACGAGACCCCGTCTCTACAGAAAATTTTAAAAATTAGCCAGGTGTGGTGGAACGGGCCTGTAGTCCCAGCCACTCAAGAGGCTGAGGCAGTGAGTACTCAAGGACTGCTTGAGCCCAGAAGGTTGAGGCTGCAGTGAGCTATGATCATGCCACTGCACTCCAGCCTGGGTGACAGAGTGAGACCCCGTCTCAGACAAAAGAAATGAAATGAATTGGAACCTTTTAGAGTTCATCTTGCCCGGAGTCTTGTGGGGAGAAATGCTGGTGTGTGCTTTGAAATCCAGTCTGTCTCTTGTGCTTTCGCTCCGTGATGAGAGCTCTCTTCCTCTCCCTCTTCCCTTTCTGTATGCTGCCTGCTTTTATTTTGTTCTTTGTTTTTCCGTTATTTTGCTTTATGTTCCGTTTGCTGTTCTGTTTTATTTTGGCCTGACTTAGAAAATAAAAAACTAAACTGGAATCATGCTGAACAAAAACAAAAATTCTACCATGCTTCCCGGGCCCCAGGCTGCTGTCACTCTTAGCTTGATATGGCATCGTCAGCACCTCCTGCCATGACTTGGGGACCCCCAGCTCTGTGCAAATGAGAATTCGCTCTCCAAGCAGGATGCCCACTCTCGTCTTCTCAATGTTTTAAACACCCAGCATCTGAAGTGCTGGAAGATGTTTTCCACGGAGAATTCCAGCTGCATCTTGTGTTTCTGTTCAGGCAGGTTCATCATTAGAAGGCAGATGGGCCACCGTGTGTCTGTAGGATTTGGAAAAGCACCAAGGGCCGGGCGTGGTGGCTCATGTCTGTAATCCCAGCACTTGGGGAGGCCGAGGCGGGCGGATCACTTGAGGTCAGGAGTTTGAAACCAGCCTGGCCAACATGGTGAAACCTCATCTCTACAAAATTACAAAAATTAGCCGGATGTGGCGGCAGACGGCTATTATCACAACTACTCGGGAGGCTGAGGCACGAGAATCACTTGACCCCGGGAGGTGGAGGTTGCAGTGAGCCAAGATCACGCCACTGCACTCCAGCCTCGGCAACAGAGTGAGACTCCGCCAAAAAAAAAAAAGCACCAAGAAAAGAAATTGCTGCCCTAAGAATAACTGCATTGGGTGGAACCTCGCCTGCCTTGGTCCTGGCGTGGTTTCTCAGTGGCCGCCGCCGGGAAGCTCGGGACAGTAATGGCCTGAGTAACCACAGCAGCCCCTTGGTGGGTGCTGGTTCAGCACTTTGAGGAGGAGGAGGAGGCAGGCCAAGGTTTTGTTTTGGTTTTGCAAGCTGAAAAGTTCTACAGAATTTCCTTTTTTTCTTTCTTTCTTTTTTTTTTTTTTTTTAAATATTGCAGTGGGTTTCCTCTTGGGTAAATGTCATCAAATGTATACTCTGGAAATGGCCTGACATTACGAGCACATCCAAGCCCATTTACTTCCTAAACAAGTATTTATTATCAGGTAGGCCTGAGATTTGCCCACACATAAATCCTGTCAGCCAGGTCTCTGCACCCAGGAACTGTGCTTTTGCACAAAATTCACATGCTGATTTTGCACAGGCCCTGAATTTTCCCCTCATATCACAAGTCAGGGTAACCCTAGGCCCTGCTGCATTTTCCCCAGGCCTAGGTCAGACTGGATTTTGCAGGTTCTGTGTCCCCAAAAGGAGTGAGTGGAGCCACGCTGAGCCCTCACACCAGCCAGCCACCTCCCACCTAGCTCACCAGGGCCATGGTTCAGGATGGGAGCAGAGGGCGCAGCGCAACGGGATGTCTCAAGGGCTCAGTGTGTTTCTGGTTTCTCTCCCCCAATCCAGATGCCCCCATGACTCCAGAACTGCCTAAGCCTCACCTTCCTGACCAGTTGGTAATCGTCAACGAAACGGAAGCAGACTCCAAGCTCAGCAAGAACATGGCCAGGAGCGCAGCCGTGGAGACAGCCAGCCTATCCCCCAGCCTCGTCCCTGCCCAGCAGCCCACCATTTCCCTGCTCTGTGAGGACACGGCTGACACGCTGAGCGTCGAGTCGCTGACCCTTGTCCCCCCAGTTGACCCCCACAGCCTCCGCAGCCTCACCGGCATCCCCCCGCTGTCCACACCAGCCGCTGCCTGCACGGAGCCCCTGGGCGAAGAGGCTGCATGTGCTGAGCCTGTAGGCCCTGCTGAGGACTGAGTCAGTGCCGGGGCCTCCCTTTGTGTGTGTGGCCCTGCTGGTAGGGACCCCAGTGCCGCTGACTGGCAAGACATGCTGGGAGCACCCACCGTTCTCTGCGGCCCCCAGCAGCCATCTCAACCACCTATCCCTGCGCTCCCTTGAATGGGAAGGCGGCCATGTTGCCCTTGAATTCCTTTTTCACTTTGCATCTCTTCACGTGAAGGCTGGGACCAGCGGAGACACCCCAGCGAATGTAGATGACTGCACCAGCCACCTCAGGGAGCTGCCTGGGCTCCGTGTCTCTGAGCCCCGGGTGGCAGGACCCACCGGCACCTCTTGCTTCCTCTGTCATATGGCTCCTCTGTCACCAGCCCCAGTGTGCACAGAAGAATTGGACCAGGTCACTGTACGTAGAAATTTGTAGAAAAGCAGACTTAGATAAACATCTCCTTTGGATATTTATTTCTGCTTTTGACAGCAGGTGAACATTTATTTTTAAAACTTCTATTTAAAAAAAGAGTCCAAAAACATCAGCACTAAGGTTTGATGTCATGTGAAAAGTGTAATAATATAGTTAAGATTTCATTATCATTTTCACTGGACCTTTCCTGATGTTTTAGAGTTCTTAGTGTGGCTTTTTCCATTTACTTAAGTGATTCTCTGTTACTCACTAACTCTGCAAACCTGTGGAATAATGAAGTAACTTCCTGGAAAGTTTAGATTATTTTTTAAACAAAAACAAGAGGGATACATGTATTCTCAGGTACACACAGAGCTGAGAGGGCTGGACGGTTTTCTGCCGTAGCAGCCGAGAGGCCTCCCATCATGGAAAGATTTCTCCAGGAAAAGAAAGAATGTAGCCAGCTCCCCACTCAGGACGCTTCCTCATTTCGCTTCACCAAAACCAAACAGAGACAGCTTCCAGCATCTTCTTCAGTGTTGCCATCTCTAAGAAGGAACCACTTGGGACCGTGAAGACTCCAGACCCTGTGGCCATGATGGAAATCAAAGGAAGCCACCCTCAGCGTCACCTGCCACTCGACTGTGTGTGCCCACGTGTGCCGAGAGATGACCCAGAGCCGGCTCCCCTCCAGCTGCAAGGGCGTGGTGTCCCCAGAGCTCTGAGTCTGTCACTCTCCCTTTCTGCTACTGCTGCTGATCTGAAAATTAAAACCCCATGGTTGCCTTCCCCATTCGGGCTGGGTGTGTGCAGGCAAGGACCCAGAGGCATCAGACAGCCCCCAAGATGTTCCTTTCTACTCAGCCAGCTTGGGAGCCGGACACAGCACTCACAGCCATGGCCGTCATCCACCCTCCCCAAGTCCACCAGGGCCAGCGGCCCCTCACCTCTCTAGTCACTGGTGAGACCTTCCACAACTTTCCTCCAGACCTGCCCGCAGATGTGCCCACCAGGGGCGTTAGGTGTCCGTCGGAGCCTGGCCATAGGGTAGCCTGGGTAGCTGTGCTGAGATCTTTTACCACCTGCATTTTAGAGAAACACAGTCTCTATCTCCTCCGCCAAGCCAGCTGTCCCGGCAAGGCCTGCCAAGGGCAGTTTTCAGCCTCCTGAAGGAAACACAGTCCTGCCAAGGAGGGGGAGTGGCGCCCATGGGGGCAGGCCTCAGTACTCAGAAGCCCTCCGGGTAGCTCTGCCCACCCAGCCTTCATGGCTGCAGGTACAAGGACCTTTGCTTCAATAGAGAAAAGACACAGCTCAGAAAGAGAGCCACGTGGGCAGAAACCCCAAGGAAGGGCAAACTGTGACCACCATGGCCATGCGCAGAGTCCCTGGAAGAGAAGGAAGGCAGAGTAGGGAAGGGGGAAGACCATCATGGGGAGAAGGACCACAGCATCAGGAGACGGGATACCCCACACCCAGCAGGCAGTCTGTGTGTTGCTTAATTTTGCAAGAGCAAGAGGAGTGGAGAGGATCAAGCTGGCCTTGGCCGAAGCTGGCTAGCCCCTGAGACATGCACTTCTTGTTTTGAAATGACTCTGTCTGTGGGGCAGCAGAAACTAGAGAAGGCAAGTGGTTGCCCCGCCCCAAGGCATGACCGGGAGGAACAGCCTGCAGCTCACTCCACACCACACGGGTGGGCCACCAGCCTGCTGTCAGAAGTCTCTGGGCTCCAACTGGCCTTGGGAACACTGAGCACTGAAGGAGAGAGGTCTTGGACAGGGCTGGACAGCATGCCCGGGAGGACCAGCAGAGGATAAAAGACACTGCTCTGGGCAGGGCTTCTACCCTGCATCCCTGGCCAAGGACAGGGCAGTTCCCCCGTGCAGGCTTGCAGGGTCGCTTTCAGGGGCCTCTTTCAGCTGGGGCTGGCGACTTGCCTCTGGGGGCACCTCCAGGTATGTGGGGTGAGGATTTCCTATAACCAGGGCTCCCAGAAGCTTTTCTTATATAAGGAGATCTGGGAGCCCATTGGAGGCCACCAGCCATTTTGGCTCCAAAGGACCCCATACCATCTGGGTCTCAGCGGCAGTGGGCACAGCTGTGTCTTCAGGAGCTCCCCACAAACCTCATAGCTGGGGCACTCTCAGACAGGCCAGTCCAGACGAGACATGCTGGGTCCCTGGCATCCGGAGGAAGAACCAGGAGGGTGAGAAGCCCCACAGCGGGGACTGTGGCTTCTGACACTCAGGTCATAGCCTCAGAGATCTGAGGTCAGCCCCCACAGACCCATCTGGCCCACCCCCCGAGTCCCTGCAGAGAGCACTTAGAGTTATGGCCCGGGCCCTGGTCCACCCTTCCCCTGTGCACCATCTGGCTCGGTTTGCCAAGTCAGGGAGCAGGGTAGGCCACAGGAACTCCCAAACCTTGGCTTTGAATGCTGCTGTGGAGGTGTGCTCATCCCTTTCTGGACGTGGGAGGTACCTGTCCCAGCAGGTCAGATGAGGCCAGCTGAGGTGCTCCCCCAGGCAGAAGGGCCAGCCTCCGCTATGGCCTAGGGTTGGGAGGAGAGGCCTCCGTGAGCAGCCCCTCCTCTGCCGCCCTCCCAACCTGGTCCCTCTCCCCCAGCCTTGGCAGCCTCCCATGACCCAAACGCTGGCGTTCACAAGCAACCCAAGGGGCAGGTGAAGAAACGCAGCCCTGCCAGACACGCGCTAGATTCCTCTAAGGTCTCTGAGATGCACCGTTTTTTGAAAAGGCGTGGGGTGAACTGATTTTGATCTTCTTGTCTAGATGCAATAAATAAATCTGAAGCATTTAATGTAGTCATCTTGACGTTGGGCATACACTGTACGAGTTCATTATGTTTCCTTGAACTAAAAATATGTAAATAATTTTTGTCTCAGTGAGGACCGAGGGTTGGAAAACCTCGATGCCTCTGAGCCTCGGGACCGCTCTAGGGAAGTACCTCCTTTCGCCAGCGTGACTCATGCTTCATGGGTACTGAACACGAGGGTGGAAATGAAAACTGGAACTTCCTTGTAAATTTAAACTTGGCAATAAAAGAGAAAAAAAGTTACCAAGAATGCAGCGTGCTGCTCCTGGGGGCTGTGGCAGGAGGCCGTGGCCTGGTACAGGGGAAGGTTCCCAGCCAATGACCCCTCATCCCGGCGCAGCTGCTTGGCAGGGGTGTGGTGGCTGGAGCCCCTCCCTCTCCCTCCGCCCTGCGCCAGGTTCCCTCCCATCCCTGGGTTCCTAAAAGGTTGTCGGGGCTCATACTAACCAGAGACTGGGAATAACTGCTCAGGGGCAGTCGGCCCCATCAGGAAGTGTCCCCGCCCTACCTCTGCTGGGTGCCGGGAGCGTGGTCCACATTCTGCATCTTTTCCCTGTTGAGCAGGTGGCTGCCCATCCAGGCCTCAGGCTCTGCATCCGTGGAGTGGGACAGCCAAGCCCTACCTCGCAGGACAGCGTAGCGAGCAGCCACATTGTTGCCAGGCTAGGCCAAGAGAAGCAGAAAGACTCCCCACCGAGGACAGAGTCAGGTGAAGTGCTGGAGTGGGCATGACTCGGAAACACCAACGTCCACCAGCGTGAAACCCAGAAATCCCTGGAAACAGGATCACAGGTTCTCAAAATCTGACCATCCGGCTTAAACCCTACCCAGAAATGGCCAGGAACTTCTGGGTCTTGAGAGGAAAACCAAGTTGAGTCAAGAAAGAATGAACAAGGAACCCCTTTCCCTCACCGCATGCCAAGGGTTGGGGCTATGCCAACAGGAGGAAGCCACTGCCCAGGGCAGAGCTGCCCTCCCATGCCCCCGCTTCACCCAGTCTCAGGCCTTGTGGGCATTTACATGTCTGAGACCTGCTGGGTGACAGCTCCTCCCTCCTTGCATTCCCAGCCCAGGTTCAAACCCAGGGGTCGCCTGGGGCTGGTTAGAGGCTGGGGCCGCGTCTCTGGTGCCCCCAGAGCATGTCTGTATATCCCCTGCTCAGCGGTTGGAAGTGATGTGCGTAGACTGGCTGCTGTCAGTATTTTCCCCAGAGCCTCGGGAGGGTCCCACTCGGTAGCCATGAAGCGAAGCCTCACAGGGTCCAGTGGGTATGCCCAGCAGGCCCGGAGCGTCCTGACAGTAGCTAGAGGGAGGAGCCAGCAAGGGCAGGTAGTAGTGCCCTGCCTGCCGGTGACCTCTAGGGGAAGACCAATTGCTGGCCAGCCAGCTTCTGGAAACCCCCTTCCCCCACCTCCTGCTGCTCTGTGGCACTTCATGGCGTTGGGAAAAAACCCTTAACCTCTAAAGAGCTGTTCTCCAAAAGAAAGTTGGTTCTGAATCACCCATGGGGTGAAGGGGCTTCCTGGGGATTCACTCAAGGCTGCCCGATGGACAGTGTGAAGCTTCCCTATCCTCCACAGCCCCAGGGCTCCTGGGTCTACCCACCCCACTTAGAGACCAGCCACCTGGGCTCCCAGGCTGTGCACCTGCCCTGGGGCCCACCCTGCTCTGCCTGGTCCCTGCAGTCCTGACACTGCCTGGCTCAGTCTGACTTCCTCCCAGAGGGCAGCCTGTGCCCCCTGAACACACGCCGGCCTGTCACCTCCACTGTCGCACTGTCACTTCCTTGCCATTTTTTTTTTCTTTTCTTTTTTGAGACGGGGTCTTGCTATGTTGCTCAGGCCGGAGTGCACCGGTGTGGTCCCAGCTCACTGCAGCCTGGATCTCCCAGACTCAAGCAATCCTCCCAACTCAGTCTCCTGAGTAGCTGGGCCTACAGGCAAGTGCCACCACACCTGGCCTTGCTTCCTTGACTCTAAAATGTTTGCCTTTTAACTTCAATTTATTTAAGATGAAGACTTTTCACTGGAAACAGACAACCAGCACCACTGCCCCATTCATTTCCTAGGGCCGCCATGACAGATGATCACCAACAGGGCAGCTTAAAATAATAGATATTTACTCTCCCACAGTTCTGCAGGCCACAGTCTAAAATCAAGCTGCCAGTTGGGCTGCTTCTCCTGGAGGCTTAGAGGGAGAAGCTGCCTTCTGCCTCTCTCCCGGCTCTGGTGGCTCCGGCACTTGGTGTTCCTCACCCCATGAGTGAATCACTCCAGTCCCTGCCTCTCCCCACAGCATCTTCTTCCCCGTGTCTGTGTCAAATCCCCCTCTCCTTTCTCTTGTAAGGACAGCAGTCACTGGATTTAGGGCCCGCCCTCATCAACGGTGATCTTAACTCAAGATCCTTCATTTCCTCTGCAAAAACCCTATTTCTAAATAATGTCACATTCACAGGGACCAGGTTCAGGACGTGGACATCTTTTTAGAGGGCTCAGCGTTCGACCCATTACCCTTGCTAGAAATTAAAGATACAAAAACAAATGCAGTATGAGCAAATCCGTGTCACTAAATTTTTAACCAGGTTCTAGCACCTGCCACAGGCTCTGGGCCCAGCCTTGCCTGCTCCCTGTTAATAGGGGAGGCCTACAGGCGCCTAACCAAGATTTTCTCAGTGATAGGATCAGAAGAGCTAACAGGCCGGGCACAGTGGCTCACACCTGTAACCCCAGCACTTTGGGAGGCTGAGGTGGGCAGATGACATGAGGTTAGGACTTCGAGACCAGCCTGGCCAACATGGTGAAACCCCATCTCTACTAAAAATACAAACATTAACCAGGCCTGTGGTCCCAGCTACTCAGGAGGCTGAGGCAGAAGAATCACTTGAACCCAGGAGGTGGAGGTTGCAGTGAGCTGAGATCGCACCATTGCACACCAGCCTGGGCAACAGAGTGAGACCCTGTCTCAAAAAAAAAAAAAAAAAAAAAAAAAAAAAAAAAAAAAAAAAACAGAAGAAAAGAACCAGCTCACTCTGGGACTAGGGTATTTATGTCTGAGTCCTTGTACCCCTAAATGTCATCCCAGATCAGAGATGCCACTATGACGCACACACATCACAGGTCACAGTGTGTTGTGAACTGTGGAACTGTTTTTTTTTTTTTGAGACAGGATCACGTTCTGTCACTCAGGGTGGAGAGCAGTGGTGCAATCATAAGTTTACTGCAACCTCAACCTCCTGGACTCAGACAATCCTCCTTCCCCAGCCTCCCACATAGCTGGGACCAAAGGTACACGCCACACCCGGTTAATTTATTAATTTTTTCGTAGAGACAAAGTCTCCCTTACACAGGCTGATCTCAGAGTCCTGAGCTCAAGCAATCCTCTCGCCTCAGCCTCCGAAAGCACTAAGACGAGAGATGTGAGCCACAGCGCCCAGCCTTACAATTCTTATTTCAGTTCTCCCTCTCCAATAGACTCACCCACAGGCAAAGACTGTGTCTTATTTTCACCTGTTGTTTGGGAGCTGGGTGCAGGCTCTGGCCCATGGGCTCTCTGTGCATGTATGTTGGATGGATGGATGGAGTCATTCTTGGATCCAGTTCCAGATTCTTAAAGCCTGAATTCCATTCAGTTCTTCATGCCCATGACCCTAACCTTCAGCCTCTCCCTATGTGTGCTCACTCTGGTGTCTTCCAGGTCTTACCAGGACCAGCCGAAGATCAGGAGAATTTGCCAGGGCCAGGTTACCAAGGGCAGGAGTGTTTGAGTGCTTTCCTCTGCCGTCATCAGAAATTCTGTGTCCCCCAACCCTCCACAGGTATCTGTGCTGAGACCGAGCTGCTGCTGGTATCTCAGTGACCAGCGAGACCTCAGGCAGGGTGGAGTAGGTGGCAGTGCAGGCTTTGCAGCAGCTGACGAGGTTCAAGTCCCTGCACCAACACTCCCATCCCTGTGGCCTTGAGTATGTGGTGAAACTGTGTGAGACTCAGTTTCCTCATCTGTAAAATGGGAACCTTTCTGGCAGGGTCCTTGCTTGTGTAGATGAAATGGAGGCAGGTAAATCAAGCACCAGGACCCAGCCTGGCGCGTGCAATTTCAGCCAGGGGGTCTCACCAACAGCCCAGCCAGAAAAACAGAGGGGCTTCAAGAAATACCTGCAACCCAGGACCTCTCAGGTACATGGAGCCAGCACCCGTTGGGTACAGCTGAGCCCTGGAATTTTTTTAAGTCCCCAGCTGATCCTAAGGGGCAACTGTGATGGTTCAGTTTTTGTGTCGGCCTGACTGGGCTAAGGGGTGCCCAGATAGTGGGCATGACATGATTTCCAAGTGTGACTGGGAGAGTGTTTCTGCAAGAGAGTAGAATTTGAGTCAGGGTGTGGTGGCTCACGCTTGTAATTCCAGCACTTTGGGAGGCTGAGGTGGGTGGATCACTTGAGGTCAGGAGTTCAAGACCAGCCTGGCCAACAACATGGTGAAACCCTGTCTCTACCGAAAATACAAAAATTAGCTGGGCATGGTGGCGGGCACCTGAAGTCCCAGCTACTCAGGAGGCTGAGGCACGAGAATCATTTGAACCCAGGAGGCAGAGGTCTGCAGTGAGCTGAGATTGGCCACTACACTCCAGCCTGGTTGACAGAGTGAGACCCTATCACAAAAAAAAAAAAAAAAGAAAGAAAAGAAGGCCAGGCATAGTGACTCACGCCTGTAATCCCAACACTTTGGGAGGCCGAGGCAGGCAGATCACGAGGTCAGGAGATCGAGACCATCCTGACTAACATGGCGAAACCCCATCTCTACTAAAAATACAAAAAATTAGCTGATCATGGTGGCGGGCGCCTGTAGTCCCAGCTACTCGGGAGGTTGAGGCAGGAGAATGGTGTGAACCCGGGAGGTGGAGCTTGCAGTGAGCCAATATCGTGCCACTGCACTCCAGCCTGTGCAACAGAGCCAGACTCAGTCTCAAAAAAAAAAAGGGAGAGAGTAGCATTTGAATGAGTAGACTGAAACAGATCGCCCTCACCACTGTGGGTGGCCACCATTCAATCCATTGAGGGCCCAAATAAAACAAGGAGGAAAAAGGGCAAATTTGCTTTCTGCTTGATCCAGGACATCCATCTCTTCCTGCCCTTGGACATCAGTGGCCCTGGCTCTCAGGCCTTCCAGCTTGCACTGGAACAACACTGGCTTTCCTGGGCTTCCCAGCTTGCAGACAGCAGACTCTAGGACTCCTTGGCTTCCAGAATTGCAGGAGCCAATTCCCATAATACAGATGGTCCCCAACTGTTGAGGGTTCAACTGACGATTTTTCAACTTTGTGACAGGTTTATCGAGGTACTAAAGTTGTTTTCAACTTAGGATGGGTTTACTGAGATGTAGTCTCATTGTAAATTGAGGGGCATCTGTAAATCTTGTTTTTAATTTCATTTTATTTTAGAAACAGGGTCTCACTCTGTCACCCAGGGTGGAGTGCAGTGTTGCCATCAAAGCTCACTGCAGCCTCGAACTCCCAGGCTCAAGCGATCCTACAGCTTCAGCCTCCCGAGCAGCTGGGACTACAGGCGTGTGCCAGCACACCTGAATTTATTATTATTTTTTTGTCTCACTATGTTGCCCAGGCTGATCTTGAACTCCCGGCCTCAAGTGATCATCCTGCCTCAGGCCCCCAAAGTGCTGGGATTACAGGCATGAACCACCGTGCCCAGCCTATAAATCTGTATTATAGCTACCTACCTATCTACCTATGTGTATCTCCTGTTGGTTCTGTTTCTCTGAAGAATCCTGACTAATACAGCACCCAAAATAAGAAGCCAGCCTGGGCCACCTCTGCAGCCCACCCTGGCCACACCCCACCACTTGCAGCACACGAGCCCTTTGCCCTGTCCTGGACGACCCCTCAACTCATTGCCCTCCCAGGACCTTGGCACCTGCCTTTTCTCCCTCCAGCCCCCTCCCCCACCCCTGCACCTGCACCCATCCTCTGTCCTTATCCTCTGTCCACAGAATCAGTGTTACTTCCAGGGGCTATTCTGATGTCAGACCCCTGCTTTCCTCCATCAGCAGCTGCCACCCATTTCTTTCCTGGTGTTTGTCACACCTCAAAAGGATTTTTGTTGCTTTGCCATGAGCAAAATCTCATGGTTTTCGTTTGAGGAACCACTGAGAGCAGAGCCCTGAAAGGAGGACACGGTGCAGCTGGTTTATTTGGGCAGTAGCCCCAGGAAGCTGGAGTGGGAGCTGGGAAAGAAGGGCAGGAGGCCAGTAGACAGGGCACAGCTGGCCTGGTCACCACCAGACACTGCTGGGGGAGCTTGGTACTCAGCCTCTCTGGAGCCCCTCTGCACAGCTGCGTAGATGAGCCTCGGGACTGGTCCTGGGAGGGGCAGGAGATCAGGCATTTATCCCCCAGCTCTCATACCCTATTGGCCGAGGACTGTCCCATGCCATGAAGGTCCTGCTTCCTCCCAGCTGTCTCGCCTGGAGCCAAGACAGCTCCTGAGTGAGCTCCTCCTTTGGACAGAAAATTAGAGACTCAACAGGCGCATAAACTGGAAGACTAATGGGGGCCTGGGGACCTGGAGTGGCTGCAGGGAGGCGCTACCAGACCCCAACACAGTAGCCACACCCCCAAACCAGAGGTTACAAATGGACAGCCCTAGGCCCAGTGCAGCCCCCCAGTGTGTTGTGTTTGGCCATCAAAGGCTTTTTAAAGAAACATTGAGCCGAGATTTTAAATGTTGGGAATCTGGTACAAATATCTGGATTCCTGGTTTCTCTTTAAAAATCAGATCTGAGGATCTTGGGCCCATGTCCCCCTGGATAGAAGTACTGACCAGTTTTTGGGCAAGTGTGGGCTCCCCACCCTGTCAGCTCCCCCAGCACCTGGGCCTAGGGGCAGACTGGTGATCGGTGGCTGGTACAGTATTTTCTCCTTACCCTGGCCCCTTCACCTCCAGTAGCCCTTCCCAACCCCTGGGTCAGGTGCAGGTAGCTCAATATTTGATTAGCCCAGCCCCTCTGGGTAAACTGAGGCCACTCTCCTGAGTGCTCCCCACTGCTACCCACATGCCCCCTCCCCAAGGAGGCAGCTAAAATATTCAAGTTGCTGCCCTATGGGCTGAGACCCAGGGCCTCCTCTCTCTCTCTCATTCCACCTCCACCTGTGTGCCTGCCTGGGCTGCAACCTGGGGACACAGACGTGACCTGAACACAACCATTGCCCTCACAAAGGACAGGATCTAACAACAGGCAGACCATGACTTCCCAGCTATGGCATCTGCACACAGGGCACAGAAACTAACTTCTTAGGCCTCCATTTCCTCATCTGGAAAATGGGTCACTCCCTGGGTTCCCTCTCCCCATTTGCACCCCCCAGGGGAGAGTAGGAACCACCTTGCTTGTTCATTCAATCCCCATGTTTATTCTGTGGCTTCACTCTGCAGCACTAGCTCCTGGGCCAGGCTGGGCATGGCATAGATGGAAGATGGTAAAGAAGCCAGATAGACAGGAATGTAGTGTGACGGTGCCATACCCAGAGGGCCTGCCTGGGCAGCCGCCAGAGGCCTTCAAAGCTGCACTGGAGAGCTTGGCTGAGGGGCCGAGGGCAGTGGCACGCACTGAAGTGTTTTAGGCAAAGAAATGGCATGGCTGGATGTGGCTGGCAAGAAGATGACCAGAGCTACAGGTGAGGAGCGGTCAAGAGGAGCCCATGGCAGTGGGGATGGGTCACAGCTGAAGTGGGTGACCTGCAACATGTTCAGCAGATAAAATTGACAGGTTTGGTTGGATTGGCCACAAGGGAGAGGGGAGGTAAAGGACAGCTCTTGGTCTGTGGCCAGGCTGGCAGCTCAGTAAGTGTCCAAACGAACTATCCATGTGCCCAGTGTGTACCTGAGCTGCCATCACCTCTTCCTTTGCCAGATTTCATTTTTCTCTTTTGCTATGTTGCTGCCACTGATTGCCAAAAGGACTGCACAGCTCTGCTGGCAATTTGGCAAAGTCTAGAAAAACAGTATTTCCCATAATCTCACCACTAAAGGACAACCCTTGTGGACACCCTGGCAGATTTCTTTCTGGTCTTTTTTCTGTGCATTTTAGAATTGAAATAACGCAGTGGGTGTCATTTCATGTCTTGCTTTTGACCCAGCATGATATCATATGGCTCATCATTTCTCCATGATCCTGAAGACTCTTTTTTCTTTTCTTTTCTTTTTTTTTTTTTTTTTTTTTTGAGATGGAGTCTCACTCTGTTGCCTAGGCTGGAGTGCACTGGTGCCATCTAGGCTCACTGCAACGGGTTCAAGCGATTTTCCTGTCTCAGCCTCCTGGGTTCAAGCGATTTTCCTGCCTCAGCGTCCAGAGTAGCTGGGATTACAGGCATGCGCCTGCATGCCCGGCTAATTTTTGTATTTTTAGTAGAGATGGGGTTTCCACGTGTTGCCCAGACTGGTCTCAAACTCTTGGGCTCAAGCAATGCACCCACCCCAGCCTCCCAAAGTGCTGGGATTACAGGTACAAGCCACTGAGCCTGGCCATGGAAACTCCATTTCTGAAGTATGTAACAAGTTCTGCTGCAGGGAATGTATCCCTGTGGCTAGCTGTGCACCCTCTTGGTCTGTCCACATTTTATTACCTCCCTAGAAGAAGTCCTGAGCGTGGGGATTACCAGATCATAGAAAGGTAAACCATCTTAAAACTCTGGCTACAAATTGACAGATTGCTTTCCAAAAAATATTGGACCACTGACACTCTCACCAGCAATGTACACAAGTGCCCATCTCACCACAGTCTCCCCACCACCAAATGTTGTGCATGTTAAATCTTTCCCGATTTACAGGCCAGCTCAGAGTTCACCTCCTCTGAGAAGCCTCCTCAGATTTCCCCTCTCCATCCTCGACATTCCCACAGCCAGCGGCCCCCCTCCCTCCACTTGTCCCTAGTGTATCCCAGCTAGAAGTCTGATGTTCCAGGGCTGGAGTCTCCTCTGACCCAGGTGAGGCCCCCACCGGCTTCCCAGCCCCAATCAGTCTGCATATTTTGAGTCTCTTATAGATAGTGGGAAGCCTTCTAGTATCATGTTCTTTTACAGAACAGCAACTGACACCCAGACCAGGGAGGCTGAGTGATCCTGGGTCACACAGCTCTGAGGCACTGTTGCTGCAACTAAAATAGCAACAAAAACTCCCACTTCATGGGCACTTCCTCCAGGCCAGGCTTAGCTAAGAGGTTTCTATGCCTGATCTCAGTTCATCCTCCCAGTAACCTTGCCATGCTGGTACTATTATTATCCCCATTTTACAGATGATGAATCCTTGAACCAGGGCCACCTGGCTCGGAAGCGACAGAGCCTGGAACTTGGGTCTAAAATCCCAAGTCGGCAGTGCCTCAAGCAGGAGTCCCTGAACCTGGTCCAGTGCCCTGGGCCTGGCATCCTTTGCGTCTCAGAGAGCAGAGACAGGCAGCCAAAGACAGAAGGAGCCCCACCCCACACCGTGACCAGGGCCAGAGCAGGCCTGTGCCAGCTCCAGGTGCCTTAGCAGGGCACCCGCCCCACCCCACCCCCACCTTCAGTTGCCCTGCAGATTCGCAGGAACTGCTTGGAGCACACCCAATCTCAGTGTCTTCTCTCGAACCCGCTTATCTCCCACACTTTATTGACTTGGGGCTTTTCCTGCCAATCTGCCCGAGCGGGAACAGCCCTTTCAGGGTAACCGCTGCCAAAATCCATGGGCGCAGCGCACCATCTGCCTGGGCTTTGATGGCATCTGTCACAAGAGGTGGGAACTGGAAAGCCCCATCCTCGGGACCCTCCCCAGGAGGCTTCAGCGGGTGGAGAGGGAAGGCTTGGCTTCCCCCAGGAGTTGAATATTTATCCAGCAAAACTTATCTGGGCGCAGTGGCTCACGCCTATAATCCCAGCACTTTTGGGAGACTGAGGTGGGAGAATCGCTTGAGCCCAGGAGTTTGAGACCAGCCTGACCAACATGGCAAAAACCCATCTCTACTAAAAATACAAAACTTAGCTGGGTGTGGTGGCATGCACCTGTAGTCCCAGTTACTCAGGTGGCTGAGCCATGAGAATCGCCTGAACGTAGGAGGCAGAGGTTGCAGTAAGCTGAGATCATGTCACTGCACTCCATTTTGAGTGATAGAGTGACCCTTTGTCTGAAAAAAAAAAAAGAAAACCTTGACTGAGCACCTACTGTGTACCAGACACTGTGACACTGTGCAGGTCACTAGGGAAGCAGCAGCAACGAATGACTCAGATAAGGGAGGGAAGGACCTCCCAGCAGGGGATATAGGAAACAAAGAAAATTAAAAATAAGTAAATTCTATAAAAATACAGCCAAGGAAGGGGAATCAGCAGACCAGTAAGTGGAAGAAAGGAGCTACCATTTTAAACCAGGAGGTCAGGGAAGGTTGTTCTGAGAAAGGACTTTGAGCAGAGATTGAAGGAGGTGAGTGAGGGAACCTCATGGACGTCTGGGGTGACGGCACTCCAGGCAGAGAGAAAGGCCAGTGCAAAGACCCTGGAGCATCCTGGAGGAGCTGCAAGTGCTGGCATGGCTGGAGAGGAGGAGCTAAGGAGAGTGAGGGTAGAGGTATCAGAGCAATGATAGGGAAGACCTGGGAGGCCAATGAGGATACGTTGGCCTCTCCTTTGAGAAGGATGGGGAGCCCTGGAGGACTGAGAGGAGAGTCCTCCCTAGGTCATAGCATGACCTAGGTTTTAACAGGACCACTCAGACCTCTGCTTGGGGAATACCCTGGGGTAGGGCGAGGGTGGAGGCCAGGAGATCAGTGAGGAGGTGGCTGCCAAAAGTCCAGCTTACCAGTCTCACAGGGGAGTTTTCCAAGACACATGTACACACACACATGCACACATACACATGTGTGCAATGCACATGTGTGCCCATATAAACACACATGTACAGAGAGACCCTGAGGCTAGATGAGCATGGTTTTAACTCCTGACTCTACAGCCAACTTTCTGTGTGACCAAGAGCAAGTGACTTGACATCTGTGAACTTTAGTTTCCCCTCCTGCAAGATGGAAGTTCAGACACCTTCTTCCCAGAGTGCCTGTGTGCAAAGTCTGCACACAAGCTTCACTAAGAGGGGTTGTGAGTGGCTGGCCCCCAGCAGGCACTCATACAGTGACCGTTTTCTCCTTGACATGCCACAAGATTGTTGAATAAACCAGTTGCCCTTGTGTCTGGCTTCAGGGAGTGGCTACTGGGAGGTGCCTTCCAGACCCATGAGCCTCTGGGCAGGATTGTCCCAGGCTGGGCAGGGGGCTGCAGAAGCTACCACTGCCTTTAGGGAGTTGCAGTATCTGGACAGGCAGCCCCATAAGCAGCCCCATTGCAGGGTCCAGCCACCCACCTAGGATGCTCCAGGCTCAGTGAGTACTCACAGAGCCTTCTCTCATGCTTTTCAGCTGTGAGAAGGTAATTGTGAGAAACACTTTCTGAAAGCCAAGCCTACATCATCATTTTGTCTTTCCTGGCATCATCTTTATCATCTTTTTTTTTTTTTTTTTTTTTTTTGAGATGGAGTCTGTCTCTGTTGACTAGGCTGGAGTGTAGTGGCATGATTTCGGCTCACTGCAACCTCCACCTCCCAGGTTCAAGTGATTCTCCTGCCTCAACCTCCTGAGTAAATGGGATTACAGGCAAGTGCCACCATGACTGGCTAATTTTTTGTATTTTTAGGAGAGATAGGGGTTCATCATGTTGGTCAGGCTGGTCTCAAACTCTTGACCTCAGGTGATCCACCTGCCTCAGTCTCTCAAAGTGCTGGGATTACAGGTGTGAACCATGGTGCCTGGCCCATCTGCATCATAACTTTTCTTTCTCCTCTTCCTCTCTTCCCCTTCCTCTTCATCCTCTTCCTCTTCTTCTTTCTCTTCATCATCTTCATCATCAATCATTATCATCATGATCATCTTTTTCTCCTCTTCATCCTCCTCCTCTTCTTCCTCTTCATCTTTTCCTTCTTTGCCTCCCTCTTCCTCCTCCTCCTCCTTCTCTTTCTTCTTCTTCCTCCCCTCCTCCTCTTCTGCCTCCTCTTCCTCTTCTTCTCCTCCTCCTCCTCCTTCCTTCTTCTTTCTTCTTCCTCTTCTTTTTGGAGATGGGATCTCACTCTGTCACCAAGACTGGAGCGCTGTGGTGCAATCTCAGCTCACTGTAACCACTGCCTTCCAGCCTCAAGGGATTCTCCCACCTCAGCCTCCCAAGTAACTGGGACCAGAGGTGCACACCATCACATCTGGCTAACTTGTATTTTTTTGTACAGACAGGGTCTCACCACGTTGCCCAGGCAGGTCTCAAACTCCTGGCCTCAAGCAGTCCACCCACCTTGGCCTCCCAAAGGCTGGGATTAGAGGTATGAGTCACCACACTGGCCTTGTTTTATTTTCATTGCATTTATTTAGTTACCTGCTATTTGTGGCAAGCTGGACTGGTGTTCTGCTTGTAGAGTATTCTAGGATGTACTTTTAAGTTGAAATTACCTTTTAAAAGTGTTGAGTTTTAAATAAATTGTTAAATAATGATGCTCAGCCATGGTTAAACCACAGAAGTGATACTTTAAAGACTTGAATTAGAAAAAGGATGGCCTACAAGTTAGACCTGAGCCCGTTAGTCTGGCAGTCTAATCACTGGAGTGTTGATTTACTTGTCAACTATCTTAGCCTCCAAGAGGCTCTTCATTACCTTGACATTTGCTATTTTGTGCTTCAGAGCCTTTTCAGGTGATTTCTTGGGCATAGTGAACTCATGCATCCTTCAAAGCCCTGCTCAAGCCTCAGCTCCCCGGGGAAGCAGGTCCAGGCTTCTGTGGGTTGTTGAGAGCCCCTCAGCTCTGCCCCCTGTAGCCCTTTGTTTGTGATTTTTGGGGGCAGTCACTCTCAGTGCCTGTCCAGCAGCCACATGCATGTCTCTGCCCACAGAGCCCCATGCTATACACCAGGCACTGAGCCCAGCACCAGGGGAGAAATCCTCGCCATCGTCTTTTTCCTTCCAGTGATTGGTCCAGGGGGTTAGCATGTGACCTTCTTTTACCCAGTGAGGTATAAGGAGTAGGGGAATTTTGAATGGAGAGGGGAGAGCTTCCTGAAAAGATTTTCCTCCCTGACAAAGTAAAGATCCTGGAAGAGAAAGATCTTTTCCCCACTTCAGGATCTATTCTCCTAAGGAGGTGATGTATGGGGCTGAGGCAGCCATGTTAGAACCATGAGGCACAGAAGCCACAGCAAGCACATGGGCTGTCTTATGCCAAAGCAAGCTCAAGGGGGCAGGTGGAGGGCAGAGGCTTAGAGGGTCAGGAGCCTGGGAGTCAGGCTGGGAGAGGGTGATGGGTAGGCAGACCCCAGGCCAAGGGAGGGACAAGACCTGAAGCCTCAAACACAGAGGGCACAACCCATGGCCCCTCCTCCCCCTCACACCGTCTCCTCCCTTCTGCCTCCTCTCTTTCCTCTTCTGGCTCATGTTTTTCACTTGCACATCCATTCATGCACTCATACTTTCTTTTTCTTTTTATTCTTTCCTTCCCCCCGCCCTCCCAGACAGAGTTTTGCTCTGTCACCCAGGCTGGAGTGCAGTGGCATGATCTCAGTTCACTGTAGCCGCCACTTCCTGAGTTTAAGCAATTCTCCTGCCTCAGCCTCCTGAGTAACTGGGATTACAAGTGTGCACCACCATGCCCGGCAAATTTTTGTATTTTTTGGTAGAGATAGGGTTTCACCGTGTTTCGCAGGCTGGTCTCAAACTCCTGACCTCAAGTGATCCACTCACCTCAGCCTCCCAAAGTGTTCGGATTACAGATGTGAGCCACCATGCCCAGCCCACTTGTACTTTCAATAAGCATTCATTATGTACTTACTGTGTTCAAGCCCCTTGGAAGGAGCAAGAGGATTGGCAGTGATGACAACAACCCATGTGGATTCAGCAGCTTGGCGGTTTAATTTTTATTTTTATTTTGAGACAGGATCCCACTCTGTCACCCAGACTGGAGTGCTGAGGCATGATCATGGCTCTCTGCAGCCTTGACCTCCTGGTCTCAAATGATCTTCCCACCATAGCCTCCCTGGTAGCTAGGACTACAGGCATACACTACCACACCTGGCTAATATTTTTTATTTTAAGTAGAGAAGAGGTCTCACTATGTTGCCCAGGCTGGTCTCAAACTCCTGAGCTCAAGCAATCCTCCCACCTCCACCTCCCAAAGTGCTGGGCCTATAGGTGTGGGCCACCACACGTGGCCAACTTGGTGGTTTTAAAATACGTCGCAAATTCTTTGACACTCCTGCCTTCAAAAGATAGAGCTTAACTGTCCTTCCTCTATGTGTAGACTGCACCCACTTCTAATGAACAGATGTGGAAGCAATGATGTGTAACACCCAAGATTAGGATATAAAAGGCATTGAGACTCCTTTTTGCTCTCTCTCAGGTCACTTTCCCTGGGGGAAGTCAGCTGTCATGTCATGAGGACACTCAAACAGCCCTGGAGGAAGTCCCATGTGACAAGGAGCTGAGGCCTCCAGCCAACAGCCAGGTGAGTGAACCATCTCAGAAGCAGAGCCTCCAGCCCCAGCCAAACCTTCAGATGATGCAGCCCCTGCCCATATCCTAACTACAGCCTCATGGGAGAGGCTGAGCCAGAACCGGCTGGAGAAACCACTCCCTGACTTCTGACCCTCAGAAGCAGTGCAAAATCATAAATGTTTATTATTTTAAGCGATTAAATTTTGGGGGTAATTTGTTATGTGGCAGTAGATAAGCAACACAAGTAAGAGGCACTGCTTTACTAAATGCCTTGTGTGTATTAATGTATTGAATTCTCCCAACAATGTTTTATGTCTTTCCAGATGAAGATAATGAGGCACAGAGAGGTTTGTTAACTTGCCCAAGGTCACACAGCTGGTAAGTGGGACAATCCTGGAGGAACGTTGAGTCCAGAAAGGAGAGCAGACTTGCAGATGATTTTTTTTTTTTTTTTTTTTTTTTTTTTTTTGAGAGATGGAGTCTCTCTCTGTCATCCAGGCTGGAGTGCAGTGGCATAATCTTGGCTCACTGCAGCCTCTGCCTCCTGGGTTCAAAAGATTCTCCTACCTTAGCCTCCCGAGTAGCTGGGAATAGAGTGCCTGCCACCACGCCCTGCTAATTTTTGTATTTTTAGTAGGCATGGGGTTTCACCATGTTGGCCAGGCTGGTCTCAAACGACTGCAGGTGATCTACTCGTCTCAGCTTCTCAAATTGCTAGTATTACAGGCTTGAGCCACCGCGCTTGGTCAAAGATCATTGTAATACCAGGTAGGGAGTATTGGGAAGTGCCCATTCTGGGGAGGTAAAGAAAGGAAGACAGCAGCCCTGGCTGGACCCTGGGTGTGTGGGCTGTGAAAGTCCACAGAGGATGGGAGTGGGCAGGGGCAGTGGAAATCAGAGGAGCCTGTGAGCTGCTTCTTCGTGGGACTGGGGGCGACCCGTGGACACACAGGCTGAGAGTGGGCCTGAGACTGTGCCCACCCAGTACCCACGGCCTGTGAGAGGCATGTAGAAAAGACCAGAAGTCCTCCTGCACCCAGGTCCTGGGAATCCCAGAACCAGCGAGAGGCCTGGGCGTCTGTGTGTCTTGGTTAGGGCAGCCTAGGTTGTGCTGCAGTGTCAAACCTCAACTCAAGTGGCTCAGCACAGCTGGGGTGTGGTTCTGGACCCCCCACGTGTCCCGCATGGGGTGGCAGGGATTGTGCCCATTATAGTCACTCAGGTTCCCAGGCGGATGGAGGCCTCACACACTTACAATGCTGCCGCCTCAACATGAGGCCTCAGGGCTTCCCACAGTGGAGGGAGCCTGGAGGGAGCCACCAGCTCTTTTTTTTTTTTTTTTTTTTTTTTTTTTTTGAGACGGAGTCTGGCTTCCTCTCCCAGGCTGGAGTGCAGTGGCGCAATCTCGGCTCACTGCAAGCTCCGCCTCCCGGGTTCACGCCGTTCTCCTGCCTCAGCCTCCCGAGTAGCTGGGACTACAGGCGCCCACCACTGCGCCCGGCTAATTTTTTCTATTTTTAGTAGAGACGGAGTTTCACCATGGTCTCGATCTCCTGACCTTGTGATCCGCCCGCCTCGGCCTCCCAAAGTGCTGGGATTACAGGCGTGAGCCACCGCGCCCGGCCGCCACCAGCTCTTAAATGACAGCCCAGGAAGACACAGGTTGCTTCTGCTCACATTTCACTCCGCAAAGCAAGGCCCAGGACCCCACTGATCTGCAAGGGGTTACATGCCCAGGAGGAGAGAACTAAACACCTTGGGGGATCTAGCAATGTCTTTCACACTCCAGAAGGCCCCAGACCCGAGAACCGTGCTGCCCAGAATGAATGCCACAGTGCGACCAGCCACAGCCAGACAGATTCCACTACAGGACACCCAAGGTCAGGCACAGCCCCAGAGCCAACCAGAGGCTCAGAACGCCCCTCTCCCATTAGGACGCCACCCCTAGGGAAAGGGATGGGGTGGGAAGAAAACAAAAACAGGAGCCCTGAATCGAAAGAGTGAACCCAGAAAGAGACTATGTGAAAGCATAAGAGACCTTCAAGTGACAAGGGCAGGGTTCCGGCCATTAGCAGGAATAGGCGTCGGGAGAGAAGAGAAACAATGATGCTGCCCTGCACAGCCCCACACCGGTGGGCCCTGCTCCATGCATTTCCCACCCATCAGCTCTTTCTGCCCTCTGACCCTAGGAGCAGGCTTTGTTGTTCCCCCACTTCACAAACGAAGAAGCCAAGACCCAGGCAGGTTAGCATAAGAATACGCCCAGACAGGCAGATCACTTGCGCCCAGGAGTTTGAGACCAACCTGGGCAAAAACCCCATCTCTACAAAAAGTACAAAAATTCACCAGGCAGGGTGGCATGTGCCTGTATTCTCAGCTACTGAGCAGGCTGAGGTAGGAGGATTGCTTAAGCCCAGGAGTTAGAGGCTGCAGTGAGCTGTGATCACACTGCTACAGTCCAGCCTGGGCAACAGAGCAAGACCCTGTCTTTTTTTAAAAAAGAAAAGGGAGGAAGGAAGGGAAGGAAGGGAAGGAAAGGAAGGAAGGGAGGGAGGGAGGGAGGGAAGGAAAAAGGAAAAGGGAGGGAAGGGAAGGGAAGGGGAGGGGAAAAAGGAGAGGAGAGGAACCAAGTGCTTTTCCTACAATTTCTGTCTCTCCCACTATGCCCCATGAAGTGGGTGCTAGCATTGGCTCAGTTGCACAGGTGGTGAAACCGAGGGCCAGAGAGAGAAAGCAAACTGCCTGAGATCCCAGAGATGCTCAGTACTCAGTCCCTCTGACCTCAGAGCTCAGGCTCTCAATCGCTGACCCTCCATCCTCACTGCCAAAACCTGGATGCCTGCACAGCCTGGGGATACAGAGGAGCTCCACGACAGGGTCCCTTGTGGGCTTAGGGAGTGCTGACACCAAGCATGGAGCCCTTTGTCTGGCCCGGGGACAGACTGTGACTAGCAGGACCTTGCCCACTTCTGTGAAGGAAACCTCCAGGGAGCTCATTCCTAGAAGGAAGAGTCACACCCAGTATTGACTTGCCAGGCACAGGTGCCAGTGGCTGGGTGTGTCCCACCACGTGTCTGCTTCTGGGGAAGGGAGGGAGTGGTTAGGCAGACTCAGGCAGTGGCTCCTGTGTGTCCCAACCCTCTCGGCTGCAGCAGGCAGCTTGGGGACTGGCACCCGGGGGGTGGACTGAGCAGGAGGCCTGGATTCTGAGGTCTCCTTTCCCCATCCTGCATCAGACAGGGCTCCTCTGCCCCTCCTCGACATCACCACCTTCTCCATGCCTCAGTTTCCTCATTGGCACCTCGGATACAGTAATACTTCCTTACTGGCATTAGGCAAATTAAGTGATGAAGTCATGTGTGGGGCCTCTAGGGCTCCAAGGAGCCGGGATTTGATCCTGAGGGCAGTGGGAAGTCCTGGTGAGGTTTCCAGGGAGCTAGCTAATACAGGATCAATGAAACTGATTTAAAAATACCTATTGATAAGCCCCCACTGGGTCTGGTGCCTCATGCCTGTAATCCCAGCACTTTGGGAGACCATGTTGGGAGGATGGCTTGATTTCAGGAGTTTAAGACCAGCCTGGGCAACATAGCGAGACCCCATCTCTATCCAAAAAAACAAAAAAATTAGCCAGTTATGGTGGCACGCACCCGTGGTCCCAGCTACTCAGGAGGCTGAAGCAGACGGATCACTTGAGCCCCAGAGGTTGAGGCTGCAGTGAACTGTGATTGTGCCACTGTACTCCAGCCTAGACAACAGAGCAAGGCCCTGTCTCTAAAAATTAAATAAATCATTGCAATTTATTTATTTATTTATTTTGAGATGGAGTCTCACTTTGTTGCCAATCTTGGCTCACTGCAACCTCCGCCTCCCAGGTTTAAGCAGTTCTCTGCCTGAGCCTCCCGAGTAGCTGGGATTACAGACGCGTGCCACCCACACCCAGCTAATTTTTGTATTTTTAATAGAGACAGGGTTTCACCATCTTGGCCAGGCTGGTCTTGAATTCCTGACCTCATGATCCACTGCCTCGGCCTCCCAAAGTGCTGGAATTACAGGTGTGAGCCACCACGCCCGGCCACAAATGTTTTTTAAAAGCTCAAAAGAGGCGAGGCACAGTGGCTCACGCCTGTAATCCCAGCACTTTGGAAGGCTGAGGCTGGCGGATCACCTGAGGTCAGGAGTTCAAAACCAGCGTGGCCAACATGGCAAAAACCCATCTCTACTAAAAATACAAAAAATTAGCCAGGCACAGTGGTGCGCATCTGTAATCCCAGCTACTCAGTAGGCTGAAGCATGAGAATCCCTTGAGCCTAGGAGGCGGAGATTGCAGTGAGCCGAGATCGCGCCACTTCACTCCAGCCTGGGTGACAGAGTGAGACTCTGCCTCAAAAATAAAATAAGTAAAAACTAACTCAAAGAAAAGCAAATTTAGGGGTCGATAATAAAAATGGAACTCAAGGTGGAAGGGTGGGGTGGGGAAGGGGAAAGGGACTCAGATTGGACTTGATCCCTGGTCATGACTTTTGTGGGAGCAGGAACAGAAACCCCAGTATGAAGGCAGGACAATGAAGGGTTTCCCCCATCCCATGGGAGGGTACATCACGCTGTGCCCAGCCTAGGAATAGGCCGAGACTGGATAGCGGGAAGTCTAAGAAATTGAAAATCTAAGCCTGACCTCTGACCTTTTTCTGAGCTGGAGCTACTGGAAGCTGACTCGGGGTGGGCCTCTCCTGCCCTCCCTCCCCTCCCCAGGGGGGCCCCCTCTCTGTGGTGCTGGGAGGCAGGCCCTGAGCATTTCAGGGAGTGTGGGGGTGGGGCAGGGGAGACTGAGGTCTGGGTTGATTCTGCTCTGAGTTGCTAAAATCTCATGCCCGGAATTCAATGTGAATGCAGGTCCCCAGCTGGTGAAGTCCCTGGAGTGTTACTCAGACTCAACGCATCCCTTTTGGGAAATGTCCATCCTGAGGCGTGTGGGAGCCCGAACGTGCACAGGCATACACAGCAAATCTCCCTGCTGAAGATGAGCTCACAATAAAGCTTAGAAACCACCAGAAAAATCCACCACATGGGAGAATCAACAGACAGAGCGTCAGGCACAGCAGGTCCATCTGGGTGGTCTGTGCTGGAGTGGCTTATAGATCTGATGTCGATATGAAATCGCAGCTCTGTAGCTGCAAAACCCCCTCGCCGTTTATACCCCCAAATCCTCAGTCACCGCTGCTTCTCACAGATGCCTCATGGGAGCATGGGTTTTGTTTTGAGGGATGCAGGGAAGAGCTGACATTTCTACTGGGGTCCGCGGGGCTGAGGAGCAGAGACAGCCCATGTGTAGAGGTGGGACTATTGGAAAACCGGTCGAGTTCTGTGCATTTGGGAGCCTGGAGCTGGAGAGGCTGTGAGGATGTAAGTCCATGGAAATTTTCTGAGATCTGTAGGGGAAGCTTGGCTTTGCACAGCAGATGGAACTCAGATTTGGGGGCTCTTACGTAGCCTAAAGAGACACTCGGCTCTCCCAGGGCATGTGCTGGATCCAGGTGGTGAGCTGAGGTCCCTGCCCTCGTGGGTCACAGTCTGGGGTGAGGCTGGCCTGAATAACTTTTACCCGGCCATGTGGCTACAGGAACACAGAAGGGGAGGCACAGCTTTGGGGGACGGTGACTTTTTTTTCTAGAGACAGCGGCAGGCCTGGATTTGAATCCGAACTCCAGCAAAGGGCGTTGTTGAGTTTTCCCATGCCTCAGTTTTCCTCTCCATGTAATGGGGGTAATAATAGCTCTTCTTCCTGGGCACTGAGAGGACTGAATGAGAAAATGCGCTTTGGCCGGGCGCAGGGGCTCAAGCCTGTAATCCCAGCACTTTGGGAGGCTGAGACAGGCGGATCACGAGGTCAGGAGATCGAGACCATCCTGGCTAACACGGTGAAACCCCGTCTCTACTAAAAAAAAAAAAATACAAAAAACTAGCCGGGCGAGGTGGCGGGCGCCTGTAGTCCCAGGTACTCGGGAGGCTGAGGCAGGAGAATGGTGTGAACCCGGGAGGCGGAGCTTGCAGTGAGCTGAGATCTGGGCCACTGCACTCCAGCCTGGGCGACAGAGGGAGACTCTGTCTCAAAAAAAAAAAAAAAAAGAAGACGCGCTTGACAGGGCATCTGGCCCGGAGGACAGGCTGGGCGAATGGTCGTGGAGTTTATTACTAATGAATGAAGGGCCGGACCTACAGATTAGTCACACAAGTGAGCCACGAATGATCGATCTGATATGATGAATGGACAAATGAGAGAAATGAATCAATGAATGAAATGCTCAGGGCCTGCCTCCCAGCACCACAGAGAGGGGACCTGGCCCTGGGGAGGGGAGGGAGGGCAGGAGAGGCCCACCCCCTGAGTCAGCTTCCAGTAACTCCAGCTCAGAAAAAGGTTAGAGGTCAGGTGGCGACACATGGCGCACACCTGTGACGCCCCCCTTAATCACACCCCCACATCGTGCCAAGGGGCTCGAAGGATTCCCCTGAGTCATCTTCCTGCAGGCCAGCCTGCAGCTCCTGCGGCTCCCAGTTCCTCCCCCTGGCTGTGCAGAGGGTGATTAAGGGCTTTTCGGGGGAAATGACAGTTAAAAGACTCAGCAAGGAGTGTCCAGCCTGGAGAGTCAGGGGCTGTGGGCAGGACTCGGGGAGGGCCCCCTGGCACCTTCCTGGCCTCAGAAGAAGCCTTGCCCAAGTGGCAGGGCTTGGTGATCCTTGAAGTGGGAGAGGGATAGCCCCATCCACCACAATAAATAATAGGAATGACAATGAAAAGTTTGTTGGGCCAAATTCCGTGCCCAGGGCTGCTCATTCGTTTCTTCATTTAGTCCTCAGCTCCCTACCGGAGGCAGCCATCTGCTGAAACCTTAGGAAATTGCTGATTGCCTGTCTCATCTTGACCCGCAAAAATGGCAATCTCACGTGTCATTCGATCTAGTAGTCCCATTATTCCTATTTTGCAGAAAACCACGGCTCAGAGAGGCTGAGCAGCCTGGAAAGGAGAGCCAGGGATGCTGCCACCCAAGCCTGGGAGATCCTTGGGTTGTCCAGGCTTGGGTCCGAGG
This sequence comes from Chlorocebus sabaeus, assembly GCF_047675955.1. Lineage (NCBI taxonomy): Eukaryota > Metazoa > Chordata > Mammalia > Primates > Cercopithecidae > Chlorocebus > Chlorocebus sabaeus. Next base: position 10,845,393 of record NC_132908.1, read on the forward strand.
GAGGCTTCTGGTCTGGGAACAGAGGTGCCCAGGGGACGCTAGAGCAAATCTAGGCTGTATCTGCCCCCCTGGGGAAGGGAGGTGGGGCCCACACTGGGGACGGAGGGCTCCCTCCTGGCGATCCCCAGGCCAGGGGAATTTGGTGCTGGGGATTTTGAGCAGTTGGAGGCTGAGTAGGGGCTTTCTTGCCTTCTGGCTGGGGCCCCAGGGGAGTAGGGGGGTTGGGGCTGCATCCATCTGTCCGTCCATCCAGGGAGTCTCTCTCTCCAGTGGTGGCTGTCACTGGGGCCATCTGCAGAGCTTCTCTGGGGCATTAATTTAACATGCAAGGGGGAACCGGGGCAGAGAGCAGTGCTGAACCCAGAGGAAGGGGGTGGGTGATGGTGGCATTTTGGGCAGACTTCAGTATGGTTTTCTCCCCAGACAATATCTTTCTAGAACGTCTTTCTAGACTCCTGGGACACCGGTGTAATTGGCCTGTGAGGTCAACAAGCCCCAGACGGTTCTGGGAATTTGAAGACCTGCCCCCTGCAAGGGACTCAGATGCTTTCTGCGGAAGCGGGCAGGGAGGGGAAGAGGCACCAAGGTCTCACTGAATCCTCATAGTCACTCTGAACATTCATGCCATTTAGCATGAGCCCTTCACTCTCCGGACTATGAAATCAACACCTGGCCCAAATAGCAACAACAAACAGCAACAATACCCCTTGCCCCATCCACGTGGCACCTCCTGTCATGTACAGGACGCTGTGCTTAATTAAGCACCACACACACAAGATCTCAAGGGAGTCTCATGACTAGGCATCTGCAGGGGCTCCTCTGTTTCTCATCTTTCAGGAAACCAAGAAAAAACAGAGAGGTTGAGTAACTTGCCCATAGTCACATGGCTCTAAGAAGTACAGTCACCTACTCCAGAGGCCGAGACAGGAGGATCATTTGAGCCCAGGAGTTCGAGGTCAGCCTGGGCAACATAGTGAGATCCCATCCCTTTAAATACAAAAAAGTGCAGTCAGAAACAAAACCAAAGGCCTCCGGACCCTTGTGCTCTTGGCTGCACACATCTTACCCTCCTGAAGAAACGTTTGCTGAGATTACAGACTTGATTAAATTCATGATGGTCCATCTATGCCATGGGGCATCCCATCCCCCACCCCCTGCCCCCAGCCATTAAAATGGTGATGTGGAGGCCAGACGTGGTGGCTCACACCGATAATCCCAGCACTTTGGGAGGCCAAGGCGGGCAGATCATCTGAGGTCAGGAGTTGGAGACCAGCATGGCCAACATGGGGAAACCCCATGTCTACTAAACACACAAAAATTAGCTGGGCGTGGTGGCGCACGCCTGTAATCCCAGCTACTCAGGAGGCTGAGGCTGGCGGATCACTTGAACCCGGGAGGCAGAGGTTGCAGTGAGCTGAGATCTTGCCACCACTGCACTCCAGCCCGGGCGACGGAACGAGACTCCGTCTCAAAATAAATAAAATGAAATGGTGATTTGGAGTATTGCTTCCCTGGGAAAATGCTGATGGCATGTGTATCCTTAGTGGAAAAAGCAAGTTGTAAGAGTTTGGAAGCCGTAACCCCGTTTTTGTTCATTCAAAAATTATTTGCATAGAAAAATGACCAGAAAACAGTTACAAATTACAGTGTTGGCAACGATGATGCTGAGGAGGAAGAGCAGGGGCCCATGGAGAAGGACAGGGTCCATACCACCAGGTATGTGCCACCACTGTCCTGCTTTACCTGTGATGCCAGGAAAGGGGGCATCCCCAATGCTAGGGGTCTGAAGACCTGGAGTGAGAGAGAGATTGACTGTGCCCATGACTGGAGGCTCAAGGCTCTGAGAGGTGGAGTCAGGGGTCTGTAGGGGAGCAGTGGGTGATCCCTCAAGCACGTGGCTTGTCCTTTCCACACCTGCAGAGAAATGTTGGTCGCCCTGCCTTTGCCCAGGCTGGCTAATCTCCTGGGATGCGACATTTCACCTTGGGGGCCAAACCTGTCCATCCTCGACACTAGCTTAGACATCCCCTCCTCCGGGAAGCCTCCTCAGATGTCCCTGGCCAGGCATGTGCCTTCCTCAGCCCTTCTCTGGATCCCTAGTATAGGACTGAGTGCTTCCTGCCTCCTCACTGCCTCTGACTTCTCTGGGGGGTTATTTAACACAGCCACGGGGGCTCATTTCCATAACCCCAGCCTCTGCCACAGGAGCTGCTATAGGGTTGAGCTTTACATCCTCTCGGTGGGCTCACGGCCCCCTCATCACGGCACCTTCCCTTTTAGTGGGTCCCTTTCATGCGGTGTCTCACTGACTCTTCACTGTAGCCCTAAGGGATGGGCATCGCTATTCATTCCCATCCTACAGATGCAGAAACTGAGCTTCAGGGAAGCCGAGGAGCTCACCCTGGGTCATACGGCCAGCAAGTGGCACAGTCAAGATCCGAACCCAGGTCAGGCAGTGTCCACAGGGTATCTTGGACAGGGCTGACCTTCTACCACGTTGCCTCTTCATGTAATGTTAAAATCTGGCTTCTCTTTCAATAGCTGCCCCAACGCGGCCGGAGCATTGCGACTAAGGCAGACGTGAGCGCTAGGATCATAGCCACCAGCACTGCTACAGCGCCTTCCCTTTTAGTGCCTCCTGTCAACACTGAGAGGTAGTCACAAGTATCCCCATGGCAGATGTGGGAGGACTGAGGCCCAGGAGGTCCAGGGCTCCAGGGGCACCTGGCTCTGATGAGGCTAAACCCAGGCTTGCCCCTTCTCTGCACCCCAAACTCCTGGTTTCTGGACCCAGCTCAGCACGTGGAGCCTTGGGTCACACCCAGCACCCAGTGAACAGCATCAGAGGAACACTTCCTGCTAAAAGCCCAGCTTTCTGGAAGGGAGCTGGGGGAAACTGGGAGAGGATGGAGCGGGGCCAGGTAGCAGATAGGCAGACTCCTTGCAGGAGGAAGTTCTACACATCACTTCTGGGAACCAGGATAGCTTGGCAGTAACACGGCGCACTTTGACCCCGGTGGAGCACCCAGCTGTCACACTGACAGCCCCCCTTCCTCCCCAGGGGATGCAGCTGAGCTGCTTGGAGCCTTCATGTTGGACATCCAGGTGGGCCTGGGAACAGCCTTGGAGCTCCCAGACCACCTGTCTGGCCACCACAGGATGGAGTGCCCAGATGGAGCTTCTGCCAGCTGTCCAGGAGGTACCCAGGCTGGGACATCCAAGCTGAGCTCTGGGCTGGCCTGGCCTGGCCCAGCCCGCACTGATGAGGCAATGTAAGTCCTGTTTCCTGTTACTGTGGCTATGCAAATGGGGGGAAATCAGGGCCTCTCCTGGGGTAGGCTTCCCGGAATGATGGCATCAATTGTCCCAAGAAACCTGGCCCCAGTGGGGCTGTCATGGGAGGGCAGTTGTCAACGGCTAAGATCCCTTTCCTGGCACATCTCTCCTAAGCATGCTGGGCCACACACTGCTGGGAAAAGCCTCTTCAGCCCAGACCTAGGTCACCACTGCGTGTCCACTCCTGGACCCACTGCCCGTGAGAGCCAGGCCGTGGCTTCCACTTCTTGTCACTGCATCCCCAGCTCCTGGTACATTGTGGGAGTGGGGCAGATCGGAGCAGGAAGTGGGTGGCCTCACTGGCTCTCAGCCCCTGGCCTGGAGATCACTACGCCCTTCTATTTACACATAAGGAAACTGAGGACACCCGACTGGGCCAGGGACTTGCCCATGTCTCTCTGCCTTGCCCAGACATGCCCCAGCAGCAGTGGCGAACTTCTGCGTGCCACCAGAAGCCAGCTGAGTCTTCCGAGTCGAGTCGCTCTCCTGGTCCCCACAGTCCTGCCACACCCCTGGCTGGTCCCCAGGTCAGGCTCTCCAAGGGGTCATTCTCAGCTCACATCTGACCATGCCACTCCCGTGCCCTGGCACCCAGCTCTCACTCAAAGCCAGGCCCCATAAGCCAGCAGAGATTGGGTACCTTCCACCCTGAGTGGTCTCATTTCTTGACAGCTCTGCCTCACGCACTACTCCTGGTGATGCCAGAACTCCTTGGAATTCCCCCTTGCACCTCTGTGGCTTTGCAAAGCTGTTGCCTCCGCCTGGGATGATGTCTCCAACACCTTTCTTTCTTTCTTTCTTTCTTTCTTTTATTTCCTTCCTTCCTTCCTTTCTTCCTTTCTTTCCTTTCTTTCTTTTCTTTCCTTTCTTCCCTTTCTTTCCTTTCTTTCCTTTCTTTCCCTCCCTCCCTTCCTCCTCCTTTTCTTTTCTCTTTTCTTTTCTTTTCTCTTTCTTTTCTTTTCTTTTCTTTTCTTTTCTTTTCTTTTCTTTTCTCTTTCTTTTCTTTTCTTTTCTTTTCTTTTCTTTTCTTTTCTTTTCTTTCTCCATCTGTCTCCCAGGATGGAGTGCAGTGGCGCGATCTCGACTCACTGCAAGGTCTGCCTCCCCAGTTCACGCCATTCTCCTGCCTCTGCCTCCCGAGTAGCTGGGCCTACAGGTGCCCACCACCATGCCCAGCTAATTTTTTATATTTTTAGTAGAGACAGGGTTTCCCCATGTTAGCCAGGATGGATGGTCTCAATCTCCTGACCTTGTGATCTGCCCACCTTGGCCTCCCAAAGTCAGGCGTGAGCCACTGCACCCAGCCTCCAACACCTTTTTTTCTCTCTCTTCTTTTTTTTTTTTTTTTTTTTTTCCTGAGACCAAGTCTCACTCTGTCACCCAGGCTGGAGTGCAGTGGCATGATCTCAGTTCACTGCAGCCTCTGCCTCCCAGGTTCAAGCAATTCTTGTGCTTCAGCTTCCCAAGTAGCTGGGACTACAGGCATGTGACACCACGCCCAGCTAATTTTTGTATTTTTAGTAGAGATGGGGTCTCACCATGTTGGCCAGGTTGGTCTCGAACACCTGACCTTGTGATCTGCCCACCTTGGCCTCCCAGAGTGCTAGGATTACAGGTGTGAGCCACTGCACCTGGCCTAACACCTTTGTTTCTATAACTCCTATTTATTCTCCAACACTCAGCAGTGCCACCTCCAGGAAGCCTTCCCAGATGCCCCCAACTGGACCAGGTGCCTCCTCTAAGCTCCCTGCATGTCCCCTTCACAGCATGTATCACACTGGGCTGTTCTCATCATTTCAGTGCCTGTCTCCTCCATTGGATGGGAGGCTTATCAGGGAAGCTTGCACAGAGAAGGGGACAGAGATGTGGAAATGCCCATGGGTGCAAGATAAGTGCAGGAAGTTGAACCTGTGGACTTGAGGTGCAGCAGAGGGCTGTGTCAAGGACTGAGTCATCAGATATTTGACTGTGCCTCTCTTGAGATGGGGAATGCTGAGGTTTGGGGAGGTACAGAGCCTTAGTCTATGAGCCCCCACTCTCTGAACTCCCACCCCCAGTTAGGAAACTCCTCCCACATAGGACAATGGGCAAGTAGAGCCCACCTTCCATGGGAGGAGCCCAAATAGTCCACACCCACTTTTCCTGCCTCCCTTGCAGCTAGGGCATGGCCTGTGACTGGACTCTGCTAATCAGAGGTACCTGCTCTGGAGTTTGAGTTGGAGGCTTGTCCTGTCCAGGACTCTTTCTGGAGGGAGCCTGGGCCACATAGAGTTCCTGGTGGCTGTGAAGAAGGAGGACTTCACCAGGTTGGCTCTGTGGTAGGAAGAGGGGTGATGTCTTGCCTCCCATTTTCCATGGGATCCTCCTGCCTTCCTGGGAGTTTTTATGCCCCAATATCTGTTTAATACGTTTTCTTCTGCTTAAGTGAGCCAAAGTTGGATTCTGTCACTTGTCACTAAGAATCCTGGAGACCCCTCTTGGGGACAACCACTGGGACCAACCTTGAAGGAAGAGCTGGTGTTGATGGGAAGGACAGCAAGTGCATTTAGGGTGTGGGAAACAGCTGACCAGGGTCAAGATCAGGCTTGAGGGACATGAGAGGGAGTGATGGGGATGATGGCTTGTCTGGGTCAGAGTGTGGGGTTTGGTGGGGAGGTGTTGGCAGGGGGCAGATCCAAGGCAGCTGATCCTGAATGCCAGGCTGAGAGCAAGCTTGGATACCGGCTTGAGGGCAGTGGGACCCAGTGATATACTCTAAGTGGAGGCAGGACGTGGTCAGATTTGGGATCTGGAAAGCTCAGTCTGTTGCTAGGGGGAAAAGCTAGACCAGATGGGGCAAGACTGGGAGAGCAGGAGACCAGGCAAGAGACTACTGTAATGGTCCCAGCAGACAGTCCTGGAGGCCAGAAAGAAGATCCAGGCAGCAGCAATGAGCAAGGGCGGAGCTGGGATTTAGTGTGACTGGCCCTGGGGAGCCATTGAAGGCTTGGGTGACCTGCCATGATCATAAGAAAGTGGGGTTGAGCCAAGCATGGTGGTTCATGCCTGTAATCCCGGTACTTCGGGAGGCTGAGGTGGAGGGATCACTTGAGCCCAGGAGTTTGAGACCAGCCTGGGCAACATAATGAGACCCTGTTTCTACAAAAGCTAAAATATTAGCTGGGTGTGGTGGTATACACACTGGTAGTCCCAGCTACTCAGGAGGCTGAGGCAGGTGAATCCCGTGAGCCTAGGAGTTCGAGGCTACAGTGAGCCAAGGCTGTGCTGCTGTGCTCTAGCCTGGGCAACAGAGTGAGATCCTGTCTCAAAAAAAAAAAAAAAAAAAAAAAAGAGTAAGTGGGGTTGGAATTTTGTGACTGCTTGGACATGCCACTTACCTCACACTCGGACAGCCCTGATTCGTTCTCAGGGTTTCCATGCCAGGGCCGACTTTCTGGCGCCTCCCAGCTAAGCTGACACAGACTTGCATATGTGATTCAGAAATGGAAAACAGGGCTGGGCTCAGTGGCTCACACCTGCAATCTCAACAATTTGGGAGGTCAAGGCAGGGAGATCACCTGAGGTGAGGAGTTCAAGACCAGCCTGGCCAACATGGTGAAACCCCATCTCTACTAAAAATACAGTAATTAGCTGGTCGTGGTGGTGGGTGCCTGTAATCCCAGCTACTCAGGGTGAGGCAAGAATATTGCTTGAGCCTGGGAGACACAGGTTGCAGTGAGCCAAGGTCACTGCTGCATTCCAGCCTGGGCAACAGAGCGAGACTCATCTCAAAAAAAGAAAAAAAAAATGAATAGAAAGCAGGTCTGTGAACTCCATACCAGTGCCAAGCATGCCCCTCGGGCCATGGGTTCCAAAGGAGAGGCACAGCCACGGCCACCTCTGTCTAGACAGAAAGAAGGGCTCAGATGGGACAACTGGGATCTGGAGGAAAAGTCAACAGCTGGGGTCTGGAGGACTGGGAAAATGGGGAGAGGAGACACGAGGCACCTGGCCACCTCCTGCCAGCCCAGGAGTTCCCTGGGCAAGGAGCTTGGCCACAGGGAGTGGTGGATGGATGCTGCTTTAGGGGCTCACCCCTGCACCCCAAACAGCACCAGCTTTATCCCTCAGAGTCCCCTCAGCCTCATCCCTCGGGCACAGAAGAATATCCTGAAGCCATCCTGTGGGGTCATTTTAGGGATGAAAACTTGAGACACAGAGTTGCGTAGGGTACTTGATTTTCTTCTTCCTCCAAATCACACAATTTAAAAGCCGAGTGGGGGACCCAGAGCTCCAACGGGCTCTGTCTGTGTCTGCTTCCTGGCCTCACCATGTCTCATCTCCTCCTCCATAAATGGGGAACACAAGCCTGGTGCAGTGGCTCACGCCTGTAATCCCAAAACTTTGGGAGGCCGAGGTGGGTGGATAACTTGAGGTCAGGAGTTCAAGACCAGCCTGGCCAATATGGTGAAACCCCATCTCTACTAAAAATACAAAACTTAGCCAGGTGTAGTGGTGGGCACCTGTAATCCCAGCTACTCAGGAGGCTGAGGCAGGAGTATCACGTGAACCCAGGAGGCAGAGGTTGCAATGAGCTGAGATCATGCCACTGCACTCTAGCCTGGGCAACAGAGGGAGACTCCATTTCAAAAAAAAAAAAAAAAAAAAAAATGCAGAACACGCACGGCCTTCAGCAGAGAGCCTGGAAGATGATAAGCAGCTCCTTGGGACACCCCCTGCATATTCCTTCCTCCCCTACTGCCAACAACAGCCTGTCTGGGAACCCGCCATCCTCCAGGAAGACAGTTTAGCAACAGAGGAGGCCATTTTGCTTTGAGAATCAGAACCAAACCCTGCAAGGCCAGGACAGGGAAAGTCCCAGGCAAGTCACAACTCTGGCCAGGGCTTGCTGAAGCCTGGAGGACAGGGGGCTGGTGATGGGGGCAGGCGGCCTCTGAATGACTTCAAGAGCAAGAAGAGATGGGGGCATCATGGCTGCACTGGGGATGACACCCTCCCCCTCTAGCTGGGTGGCCCTGGGCAGGGCCTTTCCCTCTCCAAGCTTCTGAGTCCTCAGCCTGCAATGGCGGACTCCAGCCCCCCTCACACCACCTTGCAGGTGAGTGAGCAGACCCGGCACCAGCCCCTGGTGTGCAGCGTGGGAGATGTTTTATGGATTCCACCCCTGCTTGGAGCTTTTCTATTAAAAAAAAAAAAAAAAAAAAACCTTTCAAACTTTTTATAGACATGGGGGTCTCACTATGTTCCCTAGGCTGTTCTTGAACTCCTGGCTTCAAGTGATCCTCCCACCACAGCCTCCCAAAGTGTTAGGATTACAGGCGGGAGCCAATGTGCCCAGCCCCTTCTTGGATTGTGCAGTGCTTCCTGGGTCCTTTTCCTCTTTCATCTCCCTTCCCCAGAACTTATGTGGGGCTGATCTGACCTCACGGACAGGGCGGGAGCGCGGGTGCCCTTCCTACCCTCCCCAGGGGGCTCTAGGACCCTCCAGGACAGTCTTTGCCCAGGTGCCCTGAGGGCTCCTAGAAGCCGCAGTGAGATGCACTCTGGAGTAGATGGCTCCCTCTCTGAACCTCCAGTCTTCCAGTCCACTGAGATGCAGCCACAGCCATTCCCGGCTCCACACCTGGCCCTTCAGCAAGGCCTCCTCACCACATCCTGGGCCTGTTCATCCCCTCCTCCCTGAAGCCACCGCCCAGGTCCACACCATGTCATCTCCCTCCTGGACCGTCCATGGCAGAAACCTCCCACCTGGTCTCCTGGCCCCTCCTCAATGATCCCAACTCTGCCCACACCAGAGGTGATCTCCTGATCTCCTCTGGCGTGAATCACACTGCTATGCCCCCCAACCCACCTGGCTTGCTGTCAGTGCAGGGTCCAGGCCCCTCACCCCCCCTTTACCCTCACCTCCCAACCCCTCCCCAGTGTTCCAGCCCCACTAGCCTGCCTTTGCATCTCCCATGTTTGTGCCCCGCTCCTGCCCCAGGACCTTTGCACATGCTGTGCCTCAGCCCTGCAAGAACCATCTGCTGGAGCCGAGCAGAGGCTGCCTCCTTCGGATGGGACCTGTACCCTTTACTCCTCTATCGCTGTGCCACACCAATCCATCATCACACTTATATGTCATCTTCTCAGAGGTGAGGTGCATTTCTCAACTGCTGTCTCCATCAAACAGGTATCTGGGGAGGCCTGTGGGTTTGCAGTGGCCACCCTGGGTTCATTCATTCATGGCACCTCCCTGTGCCTGGGGGCAGCTGAGTCTGTGACCTCTACGGGCTAGGGGAGCCCACCGGAGGGTAGGGGGTTAGAGTGGCTAGAAGGGCATTTAGAAAATCAGCTCGATCTAGAAAATTGGCTCAGATAGGCATTTAGAAAGTCCCTCTGCTGCTGGGTGGGCAGTAGTTAGTGGAGCTGCAGGGAGTTTAGTTAGGAGGCTCCTGGGTGTCCTGGTGACAGATAAGGGAGGCTGTGGGAAGGGAGAGAAGCAAATGTTTTCCAGAAATAGAGGTCAAATGGAGAGCATTCGGCTGCTGTCATACGCGCTGCCCGTGCCCCTCCCAGATTCCTCCCCAGTCCCCTTCTCTTTACCCCTCCCCCCGGGGAACTTTCTCTGCCCGCAGTAGGTACCTACATTTCCTAGTCAGGCGCCATCTGTCGCTGCTGGAATCAGCTTTGCCTGCAACCCCTGGAGAAGCAGAAGCTCCCAGGAATTCACGCATCGCCCAGAGGGCGGAAGTGGGGGTCTCCCTTAGCCAATCACATGTGGTGGGCATAAAATCCCAGTTCCTTTCCCCTGATCAGGACCCCTAAGTGACCCAGCACCAGATCAAGGTCACCACACCCCTGTGTAGGGTCAGCTTCTAGGGAACCCGCACTAAAGACAATGACTTCAGATTTGGGGGCTGAGAGAAGAAGAAAAGAGCACAAGGTTTTGGCTTGTGCAAGGGCGGCCAGTCCTGAGACGGGACGCATCGGACAGGGATCCCTGAGGACAAGGGTTTCGTGTTGCCAAAAATCACCAGGGCAGTGACCAAGCTGAGCACAGATGCTGTTCACTGTCCAGTAGAAAGGCCCCCAATATCTCAGTCCCGCCCCCCTCCCTGCCGTGGGGCGGAGCCGGACAACATTTTCCTGGCCTGAGCAGCTAAGGCTGAGACATCTGCACAGGGCCGAAAGGGCCAGATCAGGCCCTTCCTGGCAAGCGCCTCCCGGGGGACAATGTCAGTCCCAGAAAGCGTGAGTCATGAGCAGAGGACCCCTCACATCCCTGGCCAGGCCAGGAGGTGCCTCCCCAGGGACTGCCCCAGAGGGGCACCGTCTCTAGTCATCCTTAGAGTCAGGCAGGCTTGCTAACCTGTCCTCTCATCTCTGTCTAGCTCCCAGACAACCCGTAAACCCCTCGGGGCCCAGAGGCCATGCCTCACTCGACAGCTCGGGAAAGCCAGGCACAGGGGGAGAAGCAACTTGCCAAGGTCATGCAGTGACATGGAGCCACAGCCTGGCTTCCTGACACCCCTTCTGCCCTACCAGGCTGATGCCCAGGTTTGCCATGTGGGAATTCCCCAGGCCCACCCTGCCACCATGCCCTGGCACCCTATAATCTGGAGGCATGTGGGTGCCTGTCACCCAAGCACCCTTTCTGGCATGGCAGGAGGAGAGAGCCAAGCACCCAAGGCAGCCCCTGACCTCAGGGACCCCCAGCTCCTCCTGCACCCCTTGACCCTCCCACTCCTCCAGGTGCTGCCTCATGGTTGGTGGGTCCCTGTCCTGCCCTGTCCTAGCATGGGTCCTTCGTGGAGAGCTGGAACACAGGGCTGTGTGGCACCCAGCACACACCCGGGGCCCTGGGAGAGGGTGTGCCTCTTCCTTCTGCAGTGTGAGCTGCCTCCTGCTCTGCACTTGCCTATCGGGCCAGGTGGTGGGGGAAGGGGCACAGGTGTGGATTTCCCTGCAGTCAGGGCTGCCCTCCCACCATCTTGCACGGGGAGACATGAGGGGTAGGGGTGCTGGGTACACAGGTGGAGTGTACCTTTTTCTCTTTGGTGCCTTCATAACCCCTTGCCCAGCTTCTACCCTGGGAAGCTGCTCCACTTCATAACCCCTTGCCCACCTTCTATCCTGGGAAGCTTTGCTCCCTCGTGGGCCACCTACTCCAGCCCACCTCCTCAGGTGGCGACAGTGGGCTCAGTGTGTTCCTCCCTTCTCCTTGCCCAAGGCAAGATCTTTGGCCCTTATTAATAAAACCAGCCAAATCTGGCTGGTGCAGTGGCTCACACCTGTAACCCCAGCACTTTGGGAGGTCAAGGCAGGAGGATCACTTGAGGCCAGGAGTTTGAGAGCAGCCTGGGCAACATGGTGAGACTCTGTCTCTACAAAAAAAATTTAAAAGTAGCCAATCATGGTGGCATGCTTCCAGCTACTTGAGAGGGTGAGGCAGGAGAGGATTGCTTGCTTGAGCCCAAGAGTTTGAGGCAGCTGTGAGCTACGATTGTACCACTGCACTCCAGATGAAGGAGACCCTATCTCACAAAAAAAATTAAAATAAAAAAGTACAATAATAACAGTCAGATCTATTAAGTGTTTACCTCATGTTTGGCCTACAGCTGAACACGTGGCCCATATGACTATGCCCACGATCCCTGTTTTTCAGGTAGGAAATGGAAGCTCAGAGAGGTTAAGTGGCCCACCCCCAGCACACAGCTAGTACGTGGTGGGGCTTCTATGTACCTCTCAGCCCCCGGCCTACCTCATTCTTCATAAACCCATGATGGTTGCAGGTCTATCCAACATATACACACGGGAAGCTTCTGGCAGCTTGAGAAATATTTGTGACATGAATAATCACAGCTGTTACTTACTAGGGGCTGCCTAAAAACAGCACTTTGGGCCAGGTGCAGTGGTTCACGGCTGTAATCCCAGCACTTTGGGAGGCCAAGGTGGGCAGATCACGAGGGCAGGAGATCGAGACCACTCTGGCTAACACGGTGAAACCCCGTCTCCACTAAAAAATACAAAAAAAAAATTAGCCGGACGTGGTGGCAGGCACCTGTAGTCCCAGCTACGCAGGAGACTGAAGCAGGAGAACCACTTGAACCCGGGAGGCGGAGCTTGCAGCGAGCCAACATTGCACCACCGCACTCCGGCCTGGGCAACAGAGTGAGATTCCTTCTCAAAAAACCAAAACAAACAAACAGAAAAATAACAGCACTTTGTTTTTATTTATTGATTTGACATTTAGTTCATTGTTTTTAAAGATGGCTCAAAATGCAAAAGAGATAAGAGGGTCTCTTTCCCTGCTGACTGCTCTCGTCCCCCTGCCACCCCAGTTCCCTTTCTGATGCCAGTTTCTTCTATTTCTTTCCAGAAATACCTTTTATTTTTGAGATGGAGTCTTGTTCTTTCGCTAGGCTGGAGTGCAGTGGCATGATCTCGGCTCACTGCAACGTCCACCTCCTGGGTTCAAGTGATTCTCCTACCTCAGCCTCCTGAGTAGCTGGGACTACAGGCACGTGCCACCACGCCCAGCTGATTTGTGTATTTTTAGTAGAGATGGGGAGTCACCATGTTGGCCAGGATGGTCTCGAACTCCTGATCTTGTGATCTGCCCTCCTCAGCCTCCCAAAGTCCTGGGATTACAGGCATGAGCCCCTACGCCCAGCCTTTTTTTTTTTTATTTGAGACGGAGTTTTGTTCTTGTCGCCCAAGCTGGAATGTAGTGGTGTGCTCTTGGCTCACTGCAGCCTCTACCTCTCGAGCTCAAGTGATTCTCCTGCCTTAGCCTCCGAGTAGCTGGGATTACAGGTGGCTACCACCATGCCCAGCTAATTTTGTATTTTCAGTAGAGATGGAGTTTCCCCATGTTGAACAGGCTGGTCCCAATCTCCTGACCTCAGGTGATCTGCCTACCTCAGCCTCACAGAGTCCTGGGATTACAGGTATGAGCCACCAGACCCGGCCTCCTTCCAGAAATACTTAGTACATACTGATATGATTTGGATCTGTGTCCCCACCCAAATCTCATGTTGAATTGTAACCCCCGATGTTGGAGGTGGGGCCTGGTGGTAGGTGATTGTATCATGGGAGTGGATTTCTCATGAGTGGTTTAGCACCATCCCTGTTAGTACTATCCCTATGATAGTGAGTGAGTTCTCATGAGATCTGGTCATTTACAAGTGTATAGCACCTCCTTCATCTCTCTCTTGCTCCTGCTCCCACCATGTGACATGCCTGCCCCCTCTTTGCTTTCTGCCATAATTGGAAGTTTCCTGAGACCTCTCCAGAAGCTGAGTAGAGGCCAGCACCATGCTCCCTGTATAGCCTGCAGAACTGTGAGCCAACTAAACCTCTTTTCTTTATAAATTACTCAGTCTCTGGTATTTCTTTAGAGCAATGTGAGAATGGACGAATCCATGTACATACTGTATTCGTTATCTATTGCTGTCGCTGCATAGCAAGTTAGCCCAAAATTTGGCAGCCTGAAATATGAATAAACCTTTTTTATCTCACAGTTTCTGAGGGGCAGGAATTTGGGAGCAACTCAGATAGGTAATTCTGGCTCAGTGTCACATGAGGCTGTGGTCAAGCAGTTGGCCAGGGCTGCTGTCATCTGAAGTCTCAACTGGGGCTGGAGGCTCTACTTTCTGGATGGCTCATTATGTGGCTTTTGGCAGGAGGTCTCAGCTCCTCACCACGTAGATGTCTCGATAGGGCTACTTGAGTGTCCTCACAACATGGCAGCTGGTTTCTGTCAGGGCAAGTGGTCCAAGATGGAACAGAGTGGAAGCTGCAATATCATTTATGACCTAGCTTTGGAAGACATGTTTCCACTGTATCCTCCTAAGTACACAGGTCAGCCTTAGTTAATGTAAGAGAGGACCACATTAGGTCCCAGGAGGTGAGAATTATTGTGTGTCATCTGGAGGCTGCCTAGCACACACAATGTCCTGTACCTTGGTTTTTTCACTGCACAGTAGTATTCAGAATGGTTCTGTAACAATATACATGGAATAACCTTGTTTGTTTGTTTGTTTGTTTGTTTTTATATGAGACAGGGTCTCACTCTGTCACCCAGGCTGGAGTACAGTGGTACAATCACAACTTACTGCAGCCTCAACCTCCCAGGCTCAAGCAATCCTCCCACCTCAGCCTCCCAAGTAGCTGGGACTACAGGTGCATACCACCATGCCTGGCTAATTATTTTTAAAAAACGTTTTGTGGAGATGGGGCCCCACTACATTGCCCAGGCTGGTCTTGAACTCCTGAGTCCAAGTGCTCCTCCTGTCTCAGCCTCCCAAAATATATTAGGATTCCAGGCATAAGCCACTGCACCCAGCCTATTTTTTTTTAACTGCATAGTATTCCACTGTGTGGAAACATCATGATGTATTTGCCCAGCCCACTACTGATGGACCTTTGGATTATTCCTGATCATTTGCTGTTATCATCAGGGCTGCAGTGACCATCTGATTTGCAGAGGCTTTATTTCGCATATCTGATGGGGTGATACTCAGGGGTGGACTGGCTTAGTCAAAAGGAGTGGTACTTTGAAAACACAGCTGTGAAGTCTTTGCCACTTCTTGGATTAAGAAGTGGGGTCTAGGCCAGGGGCCATGGATTATGCCTATAATCCCAATACTTTGGGAGGTCGAGGCAGGTGGGTTGCTTGAGCTTAGGAGTTTGAGAGTAGCCTGGACCACGTGGTGAAACCCCATCTCTACCAAAAATACAAAAATTAGCTGGTCGTGGTGGCACATACCTGTAGTCCTAGCTACTCGGGAGGCTGAGGTGGGAGGATCACTTAAACCCAGGAGGCAGAAGTTGCAGTGAGCTAAGATCATGTCACTACACTCCAACCTGGGTGACAGAGCCAGATTCCATCTCAAAAAAAGAAAAAAAAGAAAGAGTGAAAGAAAAAGAAAAAAAGAAGTGGAGCCTATATCTCCTCCCCTTGAAACTGAGTGGGCTTTTGATGAATTCAACCAAGAGAGTATTACAGAAGTGATGCTGTGCGATGTCAGACTAGGTCATAAAAGGTCATACAGTTCCATCTTGTTTGCTGGAAGACTTGTTCTTGGAGCCCTTACCTGCAACTTAAGATGTCTAACTCCTGAGGCTGCCATGCTGGAAGGAAGCCCAAGACACTTGAAGAGGCCACATGTCAGCACATCAGTCTCTGTTCCCAGTAGACACCAGGCATGTGAGTGAAGTAGTCTCCAGACATTTTCAGTGACCCCCTCCCCAGCTGAGGCCTTAGTCTTCATGGAACAGAAATAAACCATAAAAAGCTAAAATAAAGGATGTGAGCATTTGTTTTAATGTATAGCAAGCATTTATACACTTTAGCTCATTTAATTCTCCCAAGAATCTCTCAGGGCAAGTATTATCAACCCCATTTTACAGAGAAGAGCAGAGCTCAGAGAGGTTCAGTAACTTGCCCAAGGCATCACAGCAGGTGACTGAAAGACCTGGATGCTAACTTGGGTCTTTCTGGCTCCAGACCCACCCTCGTACATGAGTTGCTCGCTGAAAGAGGGAAACAACTCATTGTGTCAAACTTTCAAGCTCAGCCATAAGAAATTTATAGACCCAAAGAATACACTGAATTAGATCAGAAGTTCCACGCCTGGGTCTTCTGGGAGCTATTTTTGGCAAAAACCGCTGGAAAATTGTGCATCCATTCTTCCTGCCAATGTTGTGTAGGCAGGGAGGAATGTGTAAACTCTCCACTGTTGGCCAGAATTCTGTTCATTGAGAATCTCAACTGGCCAGATGGTCTTACAGTTAACTATCCTGCTGGTTAACAAACAAATGAAGCTATTATTCCCTTTAGTAATAGGAGACCTTTCTTTTACATTTAATTTTTGCTTTCTGATCCAACTGAGGAACAAGTTAGGAGGAAAGCTTTCTAAACATGAAATTCTGCCAGAGCACTTGCCGCCAAATGAGTTTCTCCCTACTGGTGATGAGTGGTATTGCAACTCAGCTCTATTAGACAAAAGGGAGGTGAGAGACACATGTACATGGGGCAATCTCTGGAGCTGGAAACAATTTCAAGGGAAGGCTTAACTAAGAGACAGTGTCACAGAATGATTACACTTGAGTCTCAGGAGTCACAAGATCTGAGTTCAAATCCCTGCCTTGTTGCATGTCCATTAGGGTCCACTCAGGAAAACAGAAACCACATCAGGTATTTCAAACAGAGGGAAATGGATACATGAATGATGAGACTATCAGAGATGAGCATTAGCAGGAAGCCAGTACCTCCCGGAATGGAAGAGGGAAAACCAGAGGACCCCGTATTACCAGAGCCCAGGAGGTGGGGCCATCTGAAATGCAGGAATGGCAACTGAACCGTTCCAAAGGCTAGACTTTCCCAAGGACGCTGGAGCCACAAAGAAGTCCCTGCTGCTGCAAAGATGCCACTTGAAGCAGAGAGAGGGAGAAACGCCATGCTTCATCCCTTCCTCTCACCCTCCAGCCTCCCGCCAGGTTTCCTCTTTGTTTAACTCAGTAGGGAGCCAGTTGGCAAGGAGGCCTGGGATATGTTGGTTCTCACCATACGGAGTTGAGCAAGAGGACAGATATGAAAGCAAAGAGGCAAATGCAGCCTACCTCTCTAAAT
Organism: Chlorocebus sabaeus; assembly: GCF_047675955.1. Lineage (NCBI taxonomy): Eukaryota > Metazoa > Chordata > Mammalia > Primates > Cercopithecidae > Chlorocebus > Chlorocebus sabaeus. The sequence continues at coordinate 10,862,347 of NC_132908.1, forward strand.
GCAACATTGAGCAAGAGTCTTAGGCCAAGTGACTTCCTGCTCTGGGCCTCAACTTCCTCCTCTGCAAAGTGGGGATAACATCATATCTCATGGACCCATTACGATGACAGTCAAGAGATAATCCAGAGAAGGCTGCTGGTACCCAGGCTGACACAGGGTAACAAGCACTGCAGACTTGGTAGGGCTGTTGGTGGAACATCCCCAGCCCTCCAGAAGTCACCAGTGCTGCCCACTGGGGGATATTTTCCATAGGTACTTTCTTAGATTTTAGTACAGGAGGGAGCAGGAATGGGGGAATTAGCTTTGAGGTAACGTCCCCTTGCCTGAGTCTCACTCTGTCGCCCTGACTGGAGTGCAGTGATGCGATCTCAGCTCACTGCAACCTCTGCCTGCAAGGTTCAAGCGATTCTCCTGCCTCAGCCTCCTGAATAGCTGGGATAACAGGGCTGCGCCACCACGCCTGGCTAATTTTTGTGTTTTTTGTAGAGATGGGGTTTCACCATGTTGGCCAGGCTGGTCTCAAACTCCTGACCTCAAGTGATCCTCCTAACTCAATCTCCCAAAGTGCTGGGATTACAGGAGTGAGCCACTGCACCCAGCTTGCCATTGCCTTTTGTATAGAGGTGTTCCAGACTAGTTTGCGTTTTCTAAAGGCTGAGTGTAAGGGAATGTGGGATGTATGTTCATGGTAGGTGTGTGATAACACATGAATGTATGCATGCAGGATATGTGTGAGTGTGGAAGCGTGTGTGTGAGAATGCATGGCATATGTATATTGTATGAGTGTGTGTGGTGTATGAGATGTATGGTGTGTGTTTTTGCAAGGGTGTGATGTGTTTGGGCGTAGCGTGTGTGTGAATGCATTTGTGAGTGTGCGTGTGCTTGAATGTGTATGGGTGTGGTGAGTGTGAGAGGGGCTGCAGGGCAAGAGTCGGGTTCTCCATCTATGCTTCTCATATAGTGCTCCAGAAGGTCCTTTTGAGAAATCCCCAAACCACAGCCTGCTGGGCCCTGTGTCAGGGCAGAGTTGGGCCCCGGGGGGGCCACGTCAGCTGAGGTTCTTCAACTCGAGACTAAGCTCTTTCTCTTTCTTTTTTTTTTTTTTTTTTTTGAGACGGAGTCGCGCTCTGTCGCCCAGGCTGGAGTGCAGTGGCGCAATCTCGGCTCACTGCAAGCTCCGCCTCCCGGGTTCACGCCATTCTCCTGCCTCAGCCTCCTGAGTAGCTGGGACTACAGGCGCCCGCCACCATGCCCAGCTAATTTTTTTTGTATTTTTGGTAGAGACAGGATTTCACCATGTTAGCCAGAATGGTCTTGACCTCCTGACCTCGTGATCCGCCCGCCTAGGCCTCCCAAAGTGCTGGGATTACAGGCGTGAGCCACTGCGCCCGGCCGACTAAGCTCTTTCTATTGGGCATGTGACCTTGGCAGCCCATGTGACCTCTTCTTCTGTCCTTCAGTTTCTGTTTGGTTTTTTGTTTTATTTTGTTTTGAGACAGGATCTCACTCTGGAGATCAGGCTGGAGTACAGTGGCACAATCATAGCTCACTGTGGCCTCGACCTCCTGGGCTCAAGCCATCCTTTTGCCTTGGCCTCCTGAGTAGCTGGGACCAAGGGTGCACACCAGCTAATTTTTAAAATTATTTTTAGCAGAGATGGAGTCTCACTATGTTGCCCAGGCTGGACCTCAGCCTGGGTGGTGGCTCTGTGGACATACAACTATGTCAAAACTCACCAAGCTGGACACTCAGATGTGTGCATGTAAGTGATTGTGTTTTCCCTTGATAAACACTTTTTTATGACACAGAGTCTCCCTCTGTCACCCAGACTGGAATGCAGTGGCACCATCATAGCCCACTGCAGCCTCAAACTCCTGTGCTCAAACGATCCTTCAACCTCAACCTTCCTGGTAGCTGGGACTACAGGCATGTACCACCATACCCGGTTAATTTTTGTATTTTTAGTAGAGACGGGGTCTTGCTATATTACCCAGGCTGGTCTCAAACTCCTAGACTCAAGCAATCCTCCTGTCTTGGCCTCCCAAAGTGCTGGGATTACAGGCGTGAGCCATTGCACCCAGCCGATAAACACTTTTTGAAATCCCCTTTAAAAAAAAAAAAAAAAAAGTAATCAATGGATTGTAGGAATCATGGTAATAAAAGACTGATTCATGCTACATAAAGTGGATGAACTTGAAAATATTATGTTGAGTGAAAGAAACCAGAGACAAAAGGCCACCTACTGTATGATATGGTATGATTCCATTTATATTAAATGTCCAGAATAGGCAAATCCACAGGGGAAGAAAGTGGATTAGCGTTTACCAGGGGCTGGGACAAGGGGGATGGGGGGTGACTGCTATGAATATGGGGTTATATTTTAGGGTGGTGAAAACATTCTAGAACTAGACTGATGGTTATATAACACTGTGAATGTACTAAATGCTACCTAACTGTACTTTAAATTGGTGATTTTTATGTGATGTGTATTTTACCATCTTTTTTTTTTCTTTCCTTCTCTTTTGGAGACAGTCTCACTCTGTCACCCATACTGAAGTGCAGTGGCGCGTTCTTGGCTCACTGCAACCTCTGCCTCCCAGGTTCAAGCTATTCTCATGCCTCAGCCTCCCGAGTAGCTGGAATTACAGGTGTACGCCACCACACCCAGTTAATTTTTGTATTTTTAGTAGAGATGGGGCCTCACCATGTTGACTAGGCTGGTCTCAAACTTCTGACCTGAAGCAATTCTGCCGCCTCAGCCTTGCAAAATGCTAGTATTACAGGCATGAGCCGCTGTGCCTAGCTGCCATTTGTTTTAAAGTAATTAATGGAGCTGGGTGCAGCGGCTCACGCCTGTAATCCCAGCACTTTAGGAGGCCAAAGCGGGCGGATCACCTGAGGTCAGGAGTTCGAGACCAGCCTGGCCAACATGGTGAAACCCCATCTCTACTAAAAATACAAAAATTAACCAGGCGTGGTGACACTCACCTGTAATTTCAACTACTCAGGAGGCTGAGGCAGGAGAATTGTTGGAACCGTGGAGGCGGAGGTTACAGTGAGCCAAGATGGCACCACTGCACTCTAGCCTGGGCAACAGGTGAGACTTCATCTCAAAAAAATAAAAAACAAACAAACAAATAAAGTAATTAATGGTAAAACAAAAAAAAAACGTTGAACTTTGCTCTGAGTCTTCACAGTATGCCTGCATGTACTGCCCTATTTTCTGTTTTGAAGGTGGAGAAGCTGAGGCCCAGAGAGGTGAGTGGCATGTCCGAAGCAGCCCAGCACAGGGTGCGAGGCAGGCAGGGCTGGGCTCCCCGGCCTCCCCTGCGAACCATCTGCCCGCCGGTTGCAGGAGACGTTCCTGGAAAGCAAGCGGGCTCAGTTCCTCGTAGAGATCAGAAGAGCAACAAGATCTCCAGGCCAGGGCAGAGGTCCCCGCCCTGGATGCTGGTGACACTTCCCCTGGGCGGGAGGGGCCGGGAGCACTCAGATCTCAGCCCTGAACAGCCTGTCCTCTCGCCTTGAGGTTCTTGGTAGGCTGGGAACAGCCTGTCCTGCTGAGCTTCCTGTCGCCTCTCTAGCTGCCCACAGGCTGCACAGCTGCCACCACCGGCCCTGGCCCGGGAGAGGCGGGTCTCTGGAGCTCTTAGCAGGCGGTGGTGGTGGGGGTTTCTTGGGGCCAGCCTGAGCTGAAAGACCATCACAGCTTGCAAGCCACCTCCCCGCTCTGTTGCCGGCTCTCCTTGAAGACACTTTTTTTTCAATGAACCAAAGCAGTTCATGGCAATGTGATAAGAGAATCAAATACAGAGCAGCAGAATCAATGCCCCACACCGGGAAATTGCCGACTTTCTGTTCCCTCCCCTACCCTTTCCTTCCCTCCCCTCCTCCTTCCACCACTCCCTCCATACCACAAACATTTATTGAGCACCTGCTGTGTGCCAGCCACTGTTCTAGGCCCTGAAGACACAGAAGTGAACAAAAAAAGAGTCCCTGTCACATCCTGGAGGGACCTTCCCCGTGTGTATGTGTGTGTGGGGGTGGATGTGTGTGTGTGTCTATACAGTGTATCCAGACAGCGGATAATAAAAGCTGTTTATCAGGCACTTTCTCTGAGCTGTTCCATGTGCTTCACTTATACTCATTCATCTAATTCTCAGGACACCCCCGTGAAGTCAGTGATAATAGTCACAGAGGCCCAGAGAAGTGAAGTGACTTGCCCAAGGTCACACAGTCAGCAAGAGGCCGAGACCGGATTGAACCCCAGCCACCTGGCTCTGGAGCCTGCAGCGTCACCACAGCAGGGAACCACCACCAGAGACAGACATCAACAGCCACTAGGAGATGTTAACCAACAGGCTTGTCTTCACAGCACGGCCCCCACTTCACCGGCTGCACTGTTTGACGAGTTTTGCGGGTCCCAGATCTTACAAGCTTGTGGTAATTGATCCAAGTGATGCAGAGGTCGGCCTAAAGTTAGAAGTAGACCCCTCTCTGCCCCAAGACAGCTCTTCACCCCAATTCCATTCCCACAGTGTGGGCATCCACCCAGGCTGCCAAGCCAAGCGGGGGCTCCCCGGGTTAGCAGGGACCTGGCCATGGGCCTCCTCAGCCCCTGGGGCCGCCTCCCTGAGGAGTGGGTGCCCCACCCCTCCGTGGGCCGCCTGGTTTCTCTTTCTGGCAGCGTCTGTAGTCCCCTGGCTCTGTCACCCGCAGCTATTCTAGGCCTCTGGTTCCTTTCACTTTCTGCTCTGCGTCTTCCTGCCTTGGTGGTTCCCCGCCGTCCACTGCTCCCCCAGACTGAGACCTCCCCGTTGCCCGCCCTGAGTTTCTGTCTGCTCCTCTCCGTGGTGGCTGGCCCTGGCTCTGCCCCAAAGCCATGGAGAAGGCCGAATGCAGGCTCTAGAAAGGTCTAGGATCAGATCCCCCAATCCCTCCATGGCCACATGACCAGGCCCGCCTCTTCCCTCTGAGCCTCACGTCCTCATCTGAAGAGGGGATGCTGCTCGTGCCCACCTTGCAGGGATGTGGGGAGGAGGTGGTGCCCGTGGAGGCTCCAGGAGTCTCATCCTGACTCGAGACTTGGCACATGGTGGGGGCACAGGTCTCCTCTCCCGCCATGGGATTGCCACATCCAGGCTTTCGTGGGTTGAGATGCTGAGGAAAGGAAAGAAGAAAACCTACTGGGGGAGCGGCCAACATGGCCCTCAGAGGCTGGGTGACCTTGGGCAGGTCACTTCCCCTCTCTGGGCCTCAGTTTCCGTATCTGTGAATGAGGCAGCTGGACTGAAGAATAGAGAGTCAGAAATCAGAGTGACACAAACTGGGCTACAGGAAACCATGGGGGCCCTGGACCTCCAGGTTCTGCTAAGGCTCTTGGGAGAGGGTTGCCTGAGCTCAGTCTCCAAAGAGAACAGTGTCCCTAAGTCACGGGAGGTGAGCCAGAGCAGTCTGGAGGGCATGGTCCGCACATGTTAAGGCCCTGGGGCACAGAGTACAGGGCTTGAGAAGGGTTCCTCTTGCTCCAGGTGACTTTCATCATCCAGCAGGCTGTGGTGGCGCCTGCCTATATCCCAGCTATCTGGGAGGCTGAGGTGGGAGGATTGCTGGAGTCTGAGAAGTCGGGCTTGTTCTCTTGGTGTTAGCAGAGTCCAGAGGGAGCAAGTGGAAGCCACAGGTGTCTTGAGGCCTAGGCTGAGATCTAGCACATCACACTTCGTCACTTCATCCCTTCGTTTCATCCTATTGGCTAAAGCAGCCTGATTCTAGGGATGGGGATCTAGACTCAACTTCTTGATGGGAGAAGTAGCAAAGTCACACTGACAAGGGCGGGGACACAGGGAGGGATGAAGAGTTAGAGATGGTTTTTCTTTTCTCTCTCTCTCTCTCTCTTTTTTTTTTTTTTTTTTTTTTTTTTTTTTTGAGAGTCTTGCTCTGTCACCCAGGCTGGAGTGCAGTGTCGTAAGCTCACTGCAACCTCCACCTCCCGGGTTCAAACTATTCTCCTGCCTCAGCCTCCCAGGTAGCTGGGACTACAGGCACCTGCCACTATGCCTAGCTAATTTTCATATTTTTAGTAGAGGTAGAGTTTCACCATGTTGGCCAGGCTGGTCTCGAATTCCTGACCTTAAATGATCTGCCCACCACAGCCTCTCAACGTGCTGAGATTACAGGCGTGAGCCACTGCACCCAGCAGAGCTAGTTTTTCAGTCACTCTGATCAACTCCCCAATACTCATCCCTTGTCAATTAAGTTCCAGGCCAGTCGAGGCGACTCACACCTGTAATCCCAACACTTTGGGAGGCTGAGACGGGAGGACTGCTTGAGCCCAGGAGTTTGAGACCAGCCTGGGCATCATGGCGAGATCCTGTCTCTACCAAAAATAAAAACCAGGTGTGGTGGCACTTGCCTGTATCCCAGCAATCTGGGAGGCTGAGGTGGGAGGATTGCTTGAGTCTGAGAGGTCGAGGCTACAGTGAACCGTGATCACTCCACTGCACTCCAGACTGGGAGACAGAGCAAGACTCTCAAAAAAAAAAAAAAAAAAAAAAAAAAAAAATTCCAGTTCCTGGTCAGTGACTTTCAACAATGGGCAGGTAACTTAATTCTGGCCAATGAGACATGAAGAAAGCTTTCCTTGCTCCTAAGGGAAGCCCCAGGGAGACATGGTTTCTGTTCTTCCTGAGGTGATGCCTGAAATTTCACTGGCCATCTTAGGACTGGCCTCATATAAAAACAACAGCGAGATATCATCTGAAAGATGGAAGGCAAATGAACTTGGATTTCCAATTGAACAAGATATTACACATCCAGATTCTTTTTTTTTTCCTGTTGAACAAGATATTACATGTCCAGATTCATTTTTTCCTATTGAGGAAGATATTACATGTCCAGATTCTTTTTTTTTTTTTTTTTTTTTTAAGAGATGGAGTCTTGTTCTATCACCCAGGCTGGAGTGCAGTGGTGTGGTCATAGCTCACTGTAGCCTCACTCTCCTGTCCTCAAGTAATCCTCCCACTTTGGCCTCCCAAAGCACTAGTATTACAGATGTGAGCCACCACACCTGGCCCATTTCCAGATCCTTTTTTAAAAAATTTATTTTTTAAAATAGAGACATGGTCTCACTATGTTGCCTAGACTGGTCTTGAACTCCCGGCCTCAATAATCATCCTGCCTAAACCTCCCCAAGTGCTGGGATTGCAGGTGTGAGCCACACATGCCTGGCCCATTTCCAGATTCTTCAAGCTGGTTTACATCAGGATTCCTTTTACTTGACCTCAAAGACATCCTTAATGATGCCTCTGGTTATTTTGGTCTTTGTGAGCCTTGTCTGCCTGACTGTGCCAGGTAAGAGCTTGAGAGCTCCAGGCTTTTCTCACAATGATGTTGGAGGGTCCTAAGTGCAGCCCCCAAGCTTCTGCCCTTCATATACAGGGAACACCCCTCTGCCGGCTGCTGCACGGCCTCTCAGCCCCCATGGCCAAACCAGCAGCCACGATCCTGGACTGAGGAGACAGACCTGGGTTCTGGTGAGTTGGACTCCACCCTTTATCACTGTGCAACACCAGGTAAGTCTCCTAATCTCTCTTAGCCATAGGTGGCTCTTCCACAAAACGAAGAATTCAAACCTACATTTGCATGGTTAATACTTCATGACAGCACATTGAAAATGTTGAAAAATCTCTGTCCAGCAATTAAAATTTGCATCTCCATGGGTTTTCATGGTTTCCAATGTGCTGCTTAGTCTCTTAATAATAACAACAGCAACAACAGTAATAGTAACAGCCAGCAGTTAGGGAGCACCTGCTCCGCGCCAGGCACACTGCAGATGGTCTTGCATGCACCATCTCACTTAATCTTCTGTGCTCAGGACACTCCCATCTCACTCTGCATCAAAGCCTCGCTCCTTTCCAGGATCCATGGTCTCTGTGTGATCTGATCCTACTCCTCACCTCTCAGCCTCGCCTCTGACTCCTCACCCCTCACGCATGCTGCAGCAGCCACACTGACCTTTCTTTGAACACACTGGGAACAGTCCTACCTCAGGCCCTTGGCACCTGCTCTTCCACTTGCCTGAAAGGCTCTATGTCCAAATGAGTAGCTTGTTCACCCACTCCAGCTCCCAGCTTCTTTTTTCTTTTCTTTTTTCTTTTTTTTTTTTTTGAGATGGAGTCTGGCTCTGTCGCCCAGGCTGGAGTACAGTGGCACCATCTCAACTCACTGCAAACTCCGCCTCCCGGGTTCACGTCATTCTCCTGCCTCAGCCTCCCAAGTAGCTGGGACTACAGGCGCCTGCCACCACACCCGGCTAATTTTTTTGTATTTTTAGTAGAGATGGGGTTTCACCATGTTAGCCAGGATGGTCTTGATCTCCTGACATCGTGATCCACCCGCCTTGGCCTCCCAAAGTGCTGGGATTACACGCGTGAGCCACCGTGCCCGGCCAACCCCCAGCTTCTTGGAGAGGCCTTCCTTAGCCATCCTAATAAAATACCAACCCACACCTGGCACCTCCTAACCCTGCCCCCTGCCACCCGCCACTGCCTGCTTTACTTTACTTCCCTCTGACATACTGGTTTTTTGTTTGTTAGTTTTTGTTTTTGAGACAGGGTCTTGCTCTGTCGCCCAGGCTGGAGTGCAGTGACATGATCTCGGCTCACTGCAGCCTCAGCCTCTCCAGCTCAAGCAATCCTCCCACCTTAACCTCCAGAGTAGCTGGGACCAGAGGCATGCACCACCACACCCAGCTAACTTTTTTTATATATAATTTTTTGTACAAACAGAGCCTTGCTGTGTTACCCAGGCTGATCTCAAATTCCTGGACTCAAGCAATCCTCCCACCTCCACCTCCCAAAATGCTGGGATGACGGGGGTGAGCTTCCGCGCCCAGCCCACATACTGTTTAACAGTTTGTTGGCTAGAGTGTGCCTCTCTCCCTGCTAGACCATACGTTCCTCAAGGGCAGAGGATCTGGTCTGTTTTGTTCACTGCCAAGAGCCCAGGGCCGGGAAGAATGCCTGTCGTATAATAAGTGTTCAGTAAATGTTTGTTGAATGAACAAATATATACCCCTATAGAGTAAATGCCAGTGTTATTCCCATTTTTCAGCTGTGACACAAGAACTCAAGAAGGGAACTGGCTCCCATTTGCACAGCAGAAGGAGCCATGGTGGGACTCTGACGTGGAGCTGGCCTTGGGCTGCAGGGCCTTGAGCTGCAGGGCCAGGATTCTGCACAGCACCTTAAAGGGCCAACCCTTTAAGGTCTCTGCTCCTGGATCTGCCAAGTAAGGCCTGATTCTGGGCCGGATGCCAGAGGGCCCCTCCCGTTGGCATCTCTGCAAAGCCTCACGTGTTGTCTGATGGCTACATGGTGCTGGGAGAGCCCTGGAGGCCTGGAGCAGGACCAAGAACCAGTCAAGTGGACAAAGGCCTTTCTGAGGAGGAAGCAGGTGACAGGAGGGAGCCCTGAGTGGCAGGACCAGCCCTGGGGAGGACAGTGTCCTTCACAGCTCAGAGGTCAGAGTTGAATCAGGCCCACAAACCCTCCCTGAGCCTCTGCTCTGGGCCTCTCATGCATGGGCCAAAGAGCCAGGGGTGATTTAAACCTAGGTATTAAAGTGGGGGACAGATGCAGGTGGGTCCTTCAAGGGATGCTATTTTAACTTTTATTTACTTACTTACTTACTTATTTGAGACAGAGTCTCACTCTGTTGCCCAGGCTAGAGTGCAGTGGTGCAACCTCGGCTCACTGCAACCTCTGCCTCCCAGGTTCAAGTGATTCTCCTGCCTCAGCTTCCCGAGTAGCTGGGATTACAGGCACCTGCCACGATGCCCGGCTAATTTTTGTATTTTTAGTAGAGAAGGGATTTCGCCATGTTAGCCAGGCTGGTCTCGAACTCCTGACCTCAAGTGGTCCATCTGCCTCAGTCTCCCAAAGTGCTGGGATTACAGGCGTGAGCCACCACACCCAGCCGCTATTTTTATTTCATTTCAGCCCTATTCAGATCCTTCCTGGGGATATTTCACAGATGGGGAAATACAAACTTGAAGAGGTGAAGGAATTGTCCCAAGGTCACTTGGCTAGAAAGAAGTACATTGAGGTGGATGATAATGATAATATTAACGTGACTCCCAAGGTTAGGTCATAAAAGACATGTGGCTTCTGCCCTGCCCGTTTTAGATCACTTGCTCTGAGGGAAGCCAGCTGCCATGCTGTGAGGACACTCAAGCAGTCCTGTGGGGAGTCCCTCAAAGTGAGGAACTGAGGCCTCCAGCCAACAGCCGTGTGATTGAGTCTGTGTGGAAGCAGGTCCCTCAACCCCAGTCAACCTGTCAGATAGATAATAGCAGCCCTGGCCAACATCTTGACTGCAACCTCATTAAAGACTCCAAGCCAGGCCAGGTGCGGTGGCTCACGCCTGTAATCCCAGCACTTTGGGAGGCCGAGGTGGGCAGATCACGAGGTCAGGAGATTGAGACCATCCTGGCTAACACGGTGAAACCCCATCTCTACTAAAAATACAAAAAATTAGCCAGGCGTGGTGGTGGGCGCCTATAGTCCCAGCTACTCAGGAGGCTGAGGCAGGAGAATGGCATGAACCTGGGAGGCGGAGCTTGCAGTGAGCCAAGATCATGCCATTGCACTCCAGCCTGGGCGACAGAGTGAGACTCCGTCTCAAAAAAAAAAAAAAAAAAAGACTCCAAGCCAGTACCACCTAACTGAGTCACTCTCAAATTCCTAACCCACAGAAACTGTGAGAGACAATAAAGGTTCATTGTTTTAAGCTGCTATATTGGTTTTCTATTGCTGCATGACAAATAGCCATACTTTAGTGGCTTAAAACAACACACATGCATTATTATCTCAAAGTTTTTGCAGGTCAGAAATTTGGTACAACATTGAGTTCTGTGTTCAGGGTCTCACTGGGCTACCATCAAGGGGTCAGATGGAGTTGAAGCTCCCAACTGGAAGCTCTGGGAGAAAATCTACTTCCAAGTTCATTCTTAATGTTGGCATAATTGAGTTCCCCTATTGTATTGCTGTAGGGCTAAGGTCCATGGTTCCTTGCCAGTGTCAGCTGAGGGCCTCTCTCTATTCTAGATGCCAACTTTTTTTTCCTTCAACTTTTTTTTTTGTTTTTGGAAACAGAGACAGACTCTGTCACTCAGGCTGGAGTACAGTGGCATGATCTCTGTTCATTGCAACCTCTACCTCCCAGATTCAAGCAATTCTCATACCTCAGCCTCCCAAGTAGCTGGGACCACAGGTGCACACCACCACACTTGGCTAATTTGTTGTGTTTTAGTAGAGATGGGGTTTCATCATGTTGCCCAGGATGGCCTCGAACTCCTGAGCTCAGGCAATCCACCCTTCTTGGCCTCAGAAAGTGCTGGGATTACATCCTTCCACTTTCAATCCAGCAATGGTGCAGTGAATCTTTCCTGTGCTTCAAATCTCTGACTTCCTCTCCTGGCACCAACTAGAGAAAATTCCACCCTTTTTCGTTGTTGTTGAGACGGAGTCTCGCTCTGTCGCCCAGGCTGGAGTGCAGCGGCGCGATGTCAGCTCACTGCAACCTCTGCCTCCCGGGTTCACGCCATTCTCTTGCCTCAGCCTCCCGAGTAGCTGGGACTACAGGTGCCTGCCACCATGCCCGGCTGATTTTTTGTAGTTTTAGTAGAGACGGGGTTTCGCCATGTTAGCCAGGATGGTCTGGATCTCCTGACCTCGTGATCCACCCGTCTCGGCCTCCCAAAGTGCTGGGATTACAGGCGTGAGCCACCGCACCCCGCCAATTCCACCTTTAAGGGCTTCCTGTGATTAAATTAGGCCCACTGAAAAATCACCCCTTTTATGAAGTCAACTGTGGATTTGGGCTCGCTACCACACAACTGTAGTTGCAGCCACTTAGGAGGCTGAGGCTCAAGTGATCGTCCAGCATCAGTGTGAGCCACTGCGCCTAGCTGACGGAATTTTTTTTGTAGACTATACTTGACCATTTATTCCCTCTGTTGTCTCTTTTCTTTCTACCTTCTTTGAGTTAGAAGTTGTATCTTATGGGATAATCCCTCATTTTCTTATCCTTTCTCTCATATATTCCAGTCTTTTGTCTTTCTGGGAGATTTTCTCAGCTTTCTCTTGCAATTCTGATATTGAAGTTTTTATTTCTGCTATCACCTTTCTAGTTTTGTTTTGTCTTGCTTCTGAGATGGAGTCTTGCTCTGTCACCCAGGCTGGAGTGCAGTGGCTCAGTCTCTGCTCATTGCAACCTCCACCTCCCGGGTTCAAGCGATTCTCCTGCCTCAGCCTCCTGAGTAGCTGGGATTACAGGCACGTGCCACCACATCCAGCTGATTTTTTTTTTTTTTTTTGTCTTTTCAGTAGAAATGGAGTTTTGCCATGTTGGCCAGACTGGTCTTGAACTCCTGACCTCAAGAGATTCTCTGGCCTCGGCCTCCCAAAGTGCTGGGATTACAGGTGTAAGCCATTGCACCCAGCCTCTAGTTATTTCTTACTCTCTTGTTCTGAGTGTTCCTTTTCACAGCATCTTATTCTTCTTATATGAATGCAATATGTTTTATTTATCTGAAGCTTCCTTATTTTCTTGAAGACTTTTGTTGCTCCCTGCCTGGCTCTGTTTTTCTGGAGTTCTTTTCCTCTCTTGGCTTCAGTCTTTGACTTTCATTTTACAAGCTACTCTCAAGAGTTCAGTGACACTCCATTGCACATTCATATTGAAGAGCAGGGAACTGAAAAAGATACTTGGAAGTGAAGACCCTTGGAAGCTTCATGCCTGTGGCAGGACGTATGGACAGGTGAGGCTCGTTGGGATCTGGCTGTCCTTGTAAGATCCCAAAGCCAGCATTGGAAGTGTCTTCTGAGAGGATCCCTCTGGCCTCCTGACTGCAGAGAAAGCAGGCTATCAGCTTCCAGGGACCAAGCAGCGGGATGGGGCCAGGGGCGTCTCCCTGACAGGCATGTGGCCTTTCCCTTCACTCCTTGTTTCATACTGACCCACCTCAATTCACCTTGCTATCCTCAAACTCTAAGCCTCCAGGACAGGTTTTATTGAGATAGTATATTTGTGATGGGGGCTGATAGAGACTGGAGGGTAAATGGCCTCCCAAGTTACTCCTTGGCACCCCTAGGATGCCAGGTGATGGGATATAAAAATGAACCAGAGATGCTGGTTGAAGACCTACTAATTATTGAGCAACTACTATGTGCTGGGTGCTGAATCTAAATCCGGGTTTTTCCACACAAGGAACATCTGGCCATGTCTGGAGACATTTTCAGTGTTACAAATCGTGGTAGGGGTGGGAACTAATGGCATCTAGTGGGTAGAGGACGGGGTCACTGCTAAACTTCCTACAGTGCACAGCACAGCCTCCCATACCTGGCTCTGAATGTCAACAGAGCCAAGGTCGAGAAACCCTGCTCTAGAAAGATCAGACACGTTCCCTGACTTCACAGGACAGGAGTAAAGAATTTCTGGTTCTGGTTGGGCACAGTGGCTCACACCTATAATCCCAGCACTTTGGGAGGCCAAGGTGGGTGTATCATTTGAGGTCAGGAGTTCAAGACCAGCCTGGTCAACATGATGAAACCCCGTCTCTACTAAAATTGCCCCCCCAAAACCAAAAATATTAGGTGGGTGTGGTGGCACATGCCTGTAATCCCAACTACTTGGGAGGCTGAGGCAGGAGAATCACTTGAACCTGGGAGATGGAGGTGGGAGTGAGCTGAAATCAAGCCACTGAACTCCAGCCTGGGTGACAGAGCGACTCTGCCAAGAGAAAGAGAGAGAGAGGGAAAGAGAGAGAGAGAGAGAGAGAGGAGGAGGAGGAGGAGGAGGAGGAGGAGGAGGAGGAGGAGGAGGAGGAGGAGGAGGAGGAGGAGGAGGAAAAAGAAGAAGCAGAAGAAGGAGAAGAAGAAGGAGAAGACGAGAGGAGAGGAGACGGGAGGGGAGAGGAGGGAAGAGGAGAGGACAGGAGAGGGAGGATGGGAGGGGAGGGGAGGGAGGGAGGGAGGAAGAAGAAAGCAAGCAAGAAAAAGAAAGAAAGGGAGAAAGAAAGAAGAAAAGAAAATAAAAGGAAAGAAAAGAAAAAAACAGACCCTGCTCTAAAAAGAGGAAAGACACATTCCCAGGCTTCACAGGAAAGGAGCAAATCGTTTCTAGTTCTGGCCAGGCACAGTGGCTCACATCTGTAATCCCAGCACTTTGGGAGGATGAGGTGGGAGGATGCCTTGAACCCAGGAGTTTGAGACCAGCCTGGGCAACATAGGAAGACCCTGTCTCTACCAAAAAAAAAGAAAAGAAAGGAGAAAAAAGTGATGTCTAGATCCTCGGTATCTACTATGTTCCAGGGGCAGGAGGAAGCTCTTTCCTCACTTTGACAGCAAGCCTGTGGCCTAGGCATTCTCAGTCAGCTTTGCTGGAGGGGGCATGTGAGGCCTGGCCAGCTCCGCCAGTTTACAAGGAGTGTCACTGGGGTGAAAACAGCCAGCGGGGACCAGTCTGCTTGTGGCCCGCCAGGTGCCTGGGATGGGGAAGCAGTAAATGCCCACCTTCCTGCCCAACCCCCTCCTCCCTCTTCACGGGGGGAGTGGAGCCGGGGGTGGCAGCGGCTGCCGGGTGCGAGCAGGCCCAGACCTGTGGCCCTGCCTGACGTTGGTCCCCATCAAGCCATGTGACGAGACCAGGCCACAAGAAAGAGGTTTCAACAAGCGTTATCGTTTCCTGGAACTCCAACTCGGCGACTTCCCCGAAGACCGGCTGTGCCTGGCGGGCGGGCTGCGCACAGCGGGGACAAGGCTGCCCCCTTCCTCCTCCGCTGCCTCCGCGGCCGCGTCTATCTCAGTCTGACTACCTGGAAGCGGCGCTCCACCCTGCAGCCCAGCGGCCCTCAGCTTGGCTGCCAGGTCACCGGCATCCCCGGGAGCAGAGGGGCAGGGGCTGCTCCGCCAGCCCCTGTGATGTTCAGGCCAGGCTGGACCAGCCCGGGACCCCTGTGTGCCCAGAAACCCACTTCCTCTTCTTTCTGCCCCTGAACAAGCTTCTCAGGGCAGCTGACAATCAGACTTAGCACAGATGTGCCTCAATGTTGCTGTCAGAGACATGGACACAAGGCTGGGTGTGGTAGCTCACGCCTGTAATCCTAGCACTTTGGGAGGCCGAGGTGGGCAGATCACTTGAGGTCAGGAGTTCGAGACCAGCCTGGTCAACGTGGTATAACCCTGTCTCTAGTAAAAATACAAAAATTAGCCAGGCATGGTGGTGGGCGCCTGTAATCCCAGCTACTCAGGAGGTTGAGGCACAAGAATCACTTGAACCGAACCCCGAGAGGCAGAGGTTGCAGTGAGCTAAGATCGCACCACTGCACTCCAGCCCGGGCAACAGAGCGAGACTCCATCTCAAAAAAAAAAAAAAAAAAAAAAAAGAAAGAAAGAAAGAAAAGAAAAGAAATGGAGATAAATCTCCCACCCCATTCATCCTGCCCACCAGACAGGGGCCCCGCCAGAGGCAGGCAGATAGTTTCTGGCTGGCTGGGCCCTAGAAATCCAGAGAAGGGGCTAAAACCTCACTTTAGTGGAGGTGGGGTGGCTCAGAACTCAGATTCTAGAGTACCACCATCTCGGTGATGACTTTGGGATAAGTCACTTCCTCAGTTCCCCAGTTCACAGAAACCCCAGTTGTAAATATAGACCTGGCCACAATGGGGCGGGGTGGTGGGCGCGGGGGCAGAGTGAGATGGGGAGTGAGGAGGAAGAACCAAGGACAAAATCTGATTCCCCTGAAAAGGCAGAAGCCTCCAGGCCAGCGGGGTTTTCTTAACCTGCTTTTTGGGAAGGAAAGACTGTCAGGCTTGTGGTCCCTCTGGGCCTCAGTTTCCTCCTCTATAAAATGAAAATGATATTAGCTTGAGCCATATGAAATTGCCAACACTCTCGTGGTCTTGACCTCCGAAACCAGCAGTTTTATATGCTGCTTTAACGTGACCTATCTGGAAAACTGAAGACTGAAATGAGATCCTGCAAAGTGCTTAGCAGAGTGCTTGCATATCATAGGTGCTCAATAAACAATCGGCCTTATATTATAATACTTTTTCAAATAAAAATATTATTTTTTTGTAGAGACGGGGGTCTCACTAGGTTGCCTAGGCTGGTCTTGAACTCCCAGGCTCAAGCGATCTTCCTGCCTTGGCCTCCCAAAGTGCTGGGATTACAGGTGTGAGCCACTGTACAGGCCATAATATATATCTTATATCTCTTATATCTCCTATCTAATGATATGTCGCCAATAATAATAATGACAGCGCTCCTAATTCTTTCACCCATCCTCTCCTTGTCAAACCCACAGACGCTTCCACTTACTGAGCACACTGTGCACCCAGGACAGATATAAACGTTCTCCATTCAGTTTTCACCACTTACTGTCACCCACAAGCGTGAGCCTGTGCAGGCATGGTGTCAGAGCTCAGGATTCATGTGTATACAGCACATAAGCCAGCACGGTCTCGTTCTATGTCCCTTCTCATTCTGGCTGTCTCACTCCAGAGTGAGACCCAGTCTCTCCTCATTTGGCGCATGCTTGCTGGGGATGGCCCTATTGCTACATTAACTTGTGCAAGCCACACCGTGCTCATGGTTAATCTTGAGTTTATATCCCACTGTAGTGTTAAGATCAGAAGTTACCCTAGGCCAGGTATGGTGGCTCAAGCCTGTAATCCCAGCACTTTGGGAGGCCAAGGTGGGCAGGCCACTTGTGGTCGGGAGTTCGAGACCAGCCTGACCAACATGGTGAAACCCTATCTCTACTAAAAACACAAAAAATTCACTGGGCATGGTGTAATCCCAGCTACAGGTTGAGGCACGAGAATCACTTGAACCTGGGAGGCAGAGGTTGCAGTGAGCTGAGATGGCACCACTGCACTCCAGCCTGGGCAACACAGCGAGACTCTGTCTCAAAAAAAAAAAAAAGAGAAGTCACCCTCTATTGGAGCAATTGATTTTTTAAAGCCAAATGTAGGACATTTATGTCTTCAAATCTTTGTACCCGCTCAGTGTCCCAGTCCAGGGTTTCTTTGGGATTCTGGCACTGTTGCCCAGTGAGTTCAGTGTCCTTGCAGTAAGTAGGTTGTCTGGCTTCTGATGAAGGAATCCAGGAAGAAGGAAGGAAGAGCATTGGCTGAGGCCAGAGCCCTGCGGCATACCACATAAGACAACTCAGCCAGCTGTCACGTGTGTGCAAGCATGAGGGGTGTGTGTGTGTGTGTGTAGTTAATAATTTACAGAGTTGGCCGCCAGGGGCAGTGGCTCATGCCTATAATCCCAACACTTTGGGAGGCTGATGCAGGATCACTTGAGGCCAGGAGTTCGAGACCAGCCTAGGCAACATAGACTCTGTCTCTACAAAAACAAAACAAAACAAAATTAGCCAGGTGTGGTAGCAGTCATATAATCCCAGCTACTTGGGAGGCTGAGGCTGGAGGATTGCTTGAGTCCAGGAGTTCAAGGCTGCAGTGAGCTAGGATCATGCCACTGCACTACAGTCTGGGCAACAGAGCAAGACCCTGGCTTAAAAAAAAGTAAAACTCATTTATAAAGTTTTCAACCTGGATATTAATGCTTCTGTCTGGCTTCAAACATCACTGAAGGGCCAGGCACAGTGGCTCACACCTGTAAGCCCAGGACTTTGGGAGGCCGAGGCAGGTGGATCACGAGGTCAGGAGTTCGAGACCAGCCTGACCAACATGGTGAAAACTCTTCTCTACTAAAAATACAAAAATTAGCTTGGCATGGTGGCATGCGCCTGTAATCCCAGCTACTCAGGAATCTGAGGCAGGAGAATCACTTGAACCCAGGAGGTGGAGATTGCAGCAGTGAGCTGAGATCATGCCACTGCACTCTAGCTTGGGGACAAGAGTGAAACTCCATCTCAAAAAAAAAAAAAAAAAAAAAACCTCACTGAAGGATAATTTTGGCCTTGCCACATGTTAGCTATGTGGCCTTGAGCAAGTTGTTTCACCTCTCCGGGCCTCAGTTTTCTCATCTGAGAAATGGAGATTGTAACAGTTTTACCCCTATGGGGTGGTAGAAAGAATGACTGAGACGGTGTATGTGGCGCTCCTAGCAGTGTCTGGCATGCCATCGCTGTTTGAGCCAGAGCCATGGAGTATCTCTGCACCAGATGGATCCTGAAAAGTTGAACAGCAGCATGTTCCCAGGGCCAGCAATTTGGCAGAGGCAGGAGGGAGACAAGGCTGTCCCTCAGGGACTGGAGTGCCATGCCTCCATGCAGGTTCCCTAGGAGGCCAGTCTCCCTCCTGTCACAACACAGCCTCAAAGCCTTTGTTGTGTCTAGTTTCATAGGGACTGACCAGCAGCCCCATCCCACTTGGCCCAGGGCTTTGGGGCTCCCAGCCAGAGTGACTTCCCTAGTCTAAGCCTCAGTTTTCCCATCCATGAAAAGGGAACAAAACTGCAGTGGACAGTTAGGAGCGCTTGGTGAAGTAAAGCACATCCTGAGGTCAACACTGGGTCCCTTCCCCATTCTAGCTGGGCCTGGGCTTCCTTACTGCCCAGATGGGGATGACATTTCCTCCCTAGCCAGCCAATGACCTAGACGGATGCTCATGAAATGCTAAGTGGAAAAAAGGTGTGTTTCAATATGGGTCATAAGGAACAGTGTCTTTTCTTTTCTAAAGAGAGAATAGGCTGGGTGCAGTGGCTCACTCCTATAATCCCTACAATTTGGGGGACGAAAGCAGGAAGATCACTTGAGGCCAGGAGTTCGAGACCAACTTGGGCAACGTAGTGAGCCCTCTGTATCCATAAAAAAAATTTTAAAAATTAGCCAGATGTGGTGGCACGTGCCTGTAGTCACAGCTGCTCTGAGACTGAGGTGTGAAGATCACTTGAACCCAAGGGATTTGAGGCTGCAGTGAACCGTGATCACACCACTGCACTTCAACCTGGGTGACAGAGCAAGACCCCGTCTCAAAAAAAGAGAAAGAAAAAACTATATATTTGTGTGTATCTGCAGAAATCAGGTTAGAAATACCCACATTATACATACACACACATATGTGTGTGTGTGTTTGTGTATATAATTTAATATGTTATTGGTAGGTTCTTTAAACATTTTTTGAAACAAATGTGGAAATTAAAAAAATAATGTGGGCTGGTGGGGAATGTTAATGAGGGGGAGGCTGTGCACGTGGGGGCAGGGAGAACATGGGAACACTATGTACTTTCCATTCCATTTTGATGTAAACCTAAAACTGCTGTAATAAATACTGAGTTATTAAAAGCAACCATGAGGCCAGGTGCAGTGGCTGATGCCTATAATCCCAGCACTTTGGGAGGCCAAGGCAGGCGCATCACTTGAGATCAGGAGTTTGAGACCAGCCTGGCCAATATGGTGAAACCCTGTCTCTACAAAAAATACAAAAATTAGCTGGATGTGGTGGTACATGCCTGTAATCCCAATTCCTTGGGAGGCTGAGGCAGGAGAATCACTTGAATCCGGGAGGCGCAGGTTGCAGTGAGCCAAGATCGCGCCACAGCACCCCAGCCTGGGCGACAGCAAGACTGCAACCCAAAACTAACTAACTAAATAAATAAAGCAACCATTAATCAAGGGGTATGAAAACGTAGAAGCCCTGCGTTCCACTTGCTCTCCCTCAAGCTTTCCTTGACCACAGACATCAGCAAGTGACGGGGGCCACTGTTGGCCCCAGCTCCTGGCAAAACTGGTCTTGGCTCTTTCACACTGGAAGATCATTGTATCTCTTCTTATGAAACATGGCTCCATTTCACTTCATTCCAGCCAAACCTGACCTCTGACCCCTGCTTTTCACCAGACTCCAATTACCCAGGACTCTGGGTTGTAGGTGACAGAAACATGACTCAGGCAGCATAAGTGAAAAAGGAAATGTGGTGCATGGAACAAGGACATCAAGGTGGACTTCAGGCATGGCTGGATGAGGCACTCACACATGCACCAGGGCTCTGTCTCGTGTCTTTCTCATCAACTCTCTTGATACATTGGGCACATTGGCTAAACTGGGCCCTAATTTAGAAGACTTTCTGTTAGTTTCAACTGAAAAGGGAGGTGTCTGATTGGTCCAGCTTAGTTCATGTCCCTACCCTGAACAGGGGCATGGGGAACTCTGATTGGCCAATCTGGTCCACACCCATCTCTGGCCAGGGCGCTGTGATTGACAGCTCCTTCAGGACCATACAGCATGGGGGCCAGACAGTTCCCTGAGAGCAAAACTCTGGCTCACAGTACTCCACACATGGTTTCTGCTTTCCAGCCCTCCAGCTCCTTAGAATGTGGGACAGAGACCATCAGCTCAGGTCTGTGTTCTTAGGGCTGGGACTCCTCATATAGCAGAAGGAGGAGGGACTTTGGGCTCCAACAGACCTGAGTGTGAATCCAAGCTCTGTAAGTCACTTAACTCTCTAAGCCTTATTTCCACTCCCAAACATGGGATGGTGCCAAGGATTTAAGTTAGTCCCTAAGGGTAGAGTGGGAACCTGGGCCCTGGTCCGGATGTGACAGCCATGATGGGGATCGGGGCACTGCCTGTATCTCATGTGAGAAAAGTTTGGATTTCCACTCAGGCTGTGCAGGCTTGGGCAGATAACACTTCTCTAAACCTCAGTTTCTTCCCTTGAAAAAAATAGAGAAACATGCTGTCGTA
Organism: Chlorocebus sabaeus; assembly: GCF_047675955.1. Lineage (NCBI taxonomy): Eukaryota > Metazoa > Chordata > Mammalia > Primates > Cercopithecidae > Chlorocebus > Chlorocebus sabaeus. The sequence continues at coordinate 10,883,063 of NC_132908.1, forward strand.
GTCCATTTTCTTTTTTTTTGTTTTTGAGACGGAGTCTTGCTCTGTCACCCAGGATGGAGTGCAGTGGCACAATCTTGGCTCACAGCAACCTCTGCCTCCAGGGCTCAAGCGACTTTCTCACCTCAGCCTCCTGAGTAGCTGGGATTACAGGTGCCTGCCACCATGCCCTGCTAATTTTTGTATTTTTGTAGAGACGGGGTTTCACCATGTTGGCCACATTGGTCTCGAACTCCTGACCTCAGGTGGTCTGCCTGCCTCAGCCTCCCAAAGTGCTGGGATTACAGGCATGAGCCACTGTGCCTGGCCCTTAGTTCATTTTCTGTTGCTTATCACAGAACACCTGAAACTGGGTAATTTATAAAGAAAGCTTCTGGAGGCTGAGAAGTCCAACATCAAGGACTGCATTTGGTGAGGGCCTTCTTGCTGGTGGGGACTCAGTGCAGAGTCCCGAGGCAGCACAGGGCATCCCATGGTGAGGGGGCTGAGTGTGTTTGTTCACATCTCTCTCCCTCTTCTCACAAAGCCACCAGGGCCACACCGATGATAACCCGTTCATCTATTACTCATTCATCCACTAAGCCATGGGTCTCTCCTGATCCAGTCACCTCTTAAAGGCCCCATCTCTCAATACTGCCACACTGGGGATTCAGTTTCAACATGAGGTTTGGAGGTGACAAACATTCAAACCATAGCACATGGCTACTACAGGGCCAGTTATTCCAATGATGGTAGATAACACAGGCCCATTGCTAGAGATCACACCTCCAGGCCTTTGCTGATGCTGTCCCCTCAGCCTGAGATGCCTTTCCCACTGAAGCTTCTGGGGTAAACTCCTTCCCACCCATGTTTGAAGACTCAGACAGCAACTCCTCCAGGGAGCCTTCCCTGACTTCACATCTCCTATCATCCTCCCCACAGTTCCTAGGCCTGATTAGCCATGCTCCTGCTGAGGCCTGGATCGGGTAGTATTCAAGCCATGTCTAAGTCTGTTTTTTGTTTGTTTGTTTGTTTGGTTGGTTGGTTGGTTGGTTGGTTTTTTGTTTGTCTGTTTGTTTGTTTTGAGACAGTGTCTTGCTCTGTCACCCAGGCTGGAGTGCAGTGGCGGAATCTTGGCTCACTGCAACCTCTGCCTCCTGGGTTCAAGTGATTCCCCTGCCTCAGCCTCCCGAGTAGATAGGATTACAGGCTCTCACCACCACACCTGCCTAATTTTTGTATTTTTAGTAGAGATGGGGGTTTCACTATGTTGGCCAGTCCGGTCTCGAACTCCTGACCTCAAGTGATCTGCCCACCTCAGCCTCCCAAAGTGCTGGGATTACGGGTGTGAGCCAGCACCTATATCCTTTTTATCCTAACTATGAACAGCTCAGATTCCTCTGACTGCTCTGTGCCTGGCATGCAAAGGCACTGAATCAACGTTTGCAGGATCGGTAGATGCCTTCCAAGCTTTCTCGGGGTCACCCGACTCCAGCACAGGTCTCCTACTGCGGCTTTGCTGGCAGCATGACACCTTCCTGGAGGAGGGGGCCTTTAGGCAGGAGAGGAAGTCCAGGCTGCACCTGGAAGCCCAGGCGGCTGATTTCTAAGAAACCAGTTGAGGGACAGGAAGGCTGGGGCAAAGGGTGATCAGGACGGCTTTTACTTTCAGTTTTCTGGGGCTGGAGCAAAGCAGGTGCCCAGGGTTCTCGGTGGGGAGGGGACGGTGGTGCAGTCACAGCCTCTTAGAGTCAAGTAATAGCCACCACTTCGGGACGTAGACCAGGCCTGGAGCCCAGAGTGGCTCTGCTTGGCCCCAGCGACACAGGCATGAGAGTGGGTGCAGTGGGCAGCCGTCACTGGGGGCTCCCAGGCAGGACACAGCATCTGAAAGTCTGCGTCCTGGCTCCTGGCCCCTGGCTCGTCCATTTATCCTTTCTTTACTTATTTGCTTATTTACTGAGACATGATCTTGCTCTGTCGCCCAGGCTGGAGTGCAGTGGCACAGTCAGCTCACTGCAGCCTCGACTTCCCAGGTCAATCAATTCTCCCGCTTCAGCCTCCCAAGTAGCTGGGACCACAGACATGCACTACCACACCTGGTTAATTTTTGTATTTTTTGTAGAAACAGGGGACTCGCTATGTTGCTCAGGCTGGTCTCAAACTCCTGGGCTCCAACCATCCTCCTGCCTTGGCCTCCCAAAGTGCTGGGATGACAGGTGTGAGCCACTGCAACCGGCCTTGCCGTTTATTTTATACATGCCTTAGATTATTCATTCCTTCACTCACTCATTCGTTCATCCATGTCTCCTTTCTGTTGTCCTTAGGTTCTCTCCCTGTTTTCTCTTTTCTTCCTTCTTTTCCTTCTCATTTTCCCCTTGCCCCCGCTTCTCTCCTCTCCCTCTCTGTCCGTCTATCTGTATGTGTTGCTCCTTCTCTCTCCATCCTCTCTGGGTGGCTCCATCCCTTTCTCCCTTATCTCCCCAACTCTCTCTTTGTTTCTCTCCCCTTCTGTCTGTCTCTCTGTCTCTTTTCCCCCAATATGCCTCTCTCACTTTTCTTTATTCAGCATTCCTCAAACTGCCTCATTCACTGAAGACAATGTTTTTGTTATTATTGTATGTGTGTTATCTGTTATTTTGTTATTGTTGTCTCGCTCTGTCACCCCAGGCTGGAGTGCAGTGGTGTAATCACAGCTTGCTGTAGCCTTGACCTCCCAGGCTTCAGTGATCCTCCCACCTCAGCCTCCTGCTTGTTGGGACTATAGATGTGCACTGCCAGGCCCAGCTAATTTTTGTATTTTTTGTAGAGAGGGGGTTTCACCATATTGCCCAGGCTGGTCTTGAGCTTCTGGGCTCAAGCAATCCACCTGTCTTGGCCTCCAAAAGTGCTGGGATTACAGGTGTCAGCCACCACGCCCAAAAACAATTTTTCATCATATTGTTCTAAACAAATGTTCCCCTGAACATTAAAGAAATCTAAATGTCTACTTTAGTGTTGTCTCGGGGAATAATAACCATAACATCTAAGGTTTTATGAGATACATATTCCCCTAATACACACTGAAATAAATACAACCATTAAGAGAATGTTTGCAGCCAGGTGTGGTGGCTCACCCCTGTAATCCTGGCACTTTGGAAGGCTGAGGCAGGTAGATTGCTTAAGCCCAGGAGTTCGAGACCAGACTGGGCAGCATAGGAAGATTCTTTTTTTTTTTTTTTTTTTTGAGATGGAGTCTCGCTCAGTTGCCCAGGCTGGAGTGCGGTGGCACAATTTCGGCTCACTGCAAACTCTGCCTCCTGCATTCAGGCCATTCTCCTGCCTCAGTCCCCCGAGTAGCTGGGACTACAGGCGCCCGCCACCACTCCCGGCTAATTCTTTTTGTATTTTTAGTAGAGACGGGTTTTCACCATGTTAGCCAGGATGGTCTCAATCTCCTGACCTCGTGATCCGCCCGTCTCGGCCTCCCAAAGTGCTGGGATTACAGGCGTGAGCCACTGAGCCCAGCCTCTTTTTTTTTTTTTTAAAGAAAGGGGGTGGGGGTGAAGAGATGAAGACTGAGCGGTTGTGGCCCTGTTGCCGACCTTGAGCAGCAGTTGGCTTCGCCACGTAGAACCCAGGAGTAGGAGACTCAGAATTGAATCTCTTCTCCCTCCCTGCTCCTGTGAGATTGTTTTGATCTTCAGCTACGTTTTCGGCTTTGTGAGAAACCTTATCATCAAACACAATGGCCAGCAATGTTACCAACAAGACAGATCCTCGCCCCATGAATGTGTGTTCATTGGGAATCTCAACACTCTTGTGGTAAAGAAGTCTGGTGTGGAGGCGATCTTTTCGAAGTATGGCAAAAGTGTGGGCTGCGCTGTTCATACGGGCTTTGCTTTCGTTCAATATGTTAATGAGAGAAATGCCCGGGCTGCTGTAGCAGGAGCGGATGGCAGAATAATCGCTGGTCAGGTTTTAGATATTAACCTGGCTACAGAGCCAAAAGTGAACCGAGGAAAAGCAGGTGTGAAATGATCAGCAGTGGAGATGTACGGGTCAGAAACAGAACACCCTTCTCCATCCCTCTACTCAGCTCCTCTTTTGACTTAGACTATGACTTTCAGTGGGACTATTATGATAGGATGTGCAGTTACCCAGCACGTGTACCTCCTCCTCCTTCTATTGCTGGGGCTGTAGTGCCCTTGAAATGTCAGGGTGTATCAGGAAACACCTCACGAAAGGGCAAAAGTGGCTTCATTTGTAAGAGTGGACAGCAGGGATCTTCCAAGTCCGGAAAGTTGAAAGGAGATGACCTTCAGGACATTAAGAAGGAGTTGACCCAGATAAAATGAAAAGTGGATTCTCTCCTGGAAAACCTGGAAAAAATGGAAAAGAAACAGAGCAAACAAGGAGTAGAGATGAAGAATGATAAGTCAGAAGAGGAGCAGAGCAGCAGCTCGCATGAGACTCATGTGAAGATAGAGTCTGAGGGGGGTGCAGATGACTCTGCTGAGGAGAGGGACCTCGTGGATGATGAGGATAATGAAGATGGGAGGATGACCAGCTGGAGTTGATCAAGGATGATGAAAAAGAGGCTGAGGAAGGAGAGGATGACAGACAGTGCCAATGGTGAAGATGACTTGTAAGCACATAGTGGGGCTTAGAAATCTTAGCCCATTATTTCTTTGCCTAGGTGCTTGTCTAAGGTCAAATGTTTCACCAGATCCTCTCCTCTAGTATCTTCAGCATGTGCTCACCGTCCTCCTCATCCTTGTCCTTCCCATGTTCATTAATTCATATTGCCCTGAGCCTAGTCCCATTTTCACTTCCTTTGACACTCCTCGTAGTTTTAAGTCTTACCCTGTAATTTTTGCTTTTAATTTTGACACCTCTTTATGGTTTAACAATAAAAAGGATGTATGGTTTTATCAACTGTCTCCAAAATAATCTCTTGTCATGCAGGGAGTGCAGTTCTTTTCATTCATACATAAGTTCAGTAGTTGCTTCCCTAACTGCAAAGGCAATCTAATTGAGTTGATGAGCTCCTAAAAGCAGCTTTGAGTTAGAAGTATGTGTGTTACACTCCTACATCAGTGTGCTGTGTAACAATGTAGGATGTAACAAATGTACAAATGTAACAATGTATTTTTGTGAATGAGTTGGCATGTGTAACAATGTACAATGTAACAAATGTACAAATGTAACAATATATTTTTGTGAATGAGAGTTGGCACCTCAAATGCAGCCTCTAGAAAAATAATTAGTGTTATAGTCTTAAGATTTGTTTTCTAGGCCAGGCGCGGTGGCTCACATCTGTAAACCCAGCACTTGGGAGGCCAAGGCGGGCGGATCACGAGGTCAGGAGATTGAGACCATCCTTGCTAACACGGTGAAACCCTGTCTCTACTAAAAAATACAAAAAAAAAAAAAAAAAAAAAATTAGCCGGGCGTGGTGGTGGGCGCCTGTAGTCCCAGCTACTTGGGAGGTTGAGGCAGTAGAATGGCGTGAACCCAGGAGGCGGAGCTTGCAGTGAGCCGAGATCACGTCACTGCACTCCAGCCTGGACGACAGAGCGAGACACTGTCTTAAAAAAAAAAAAAAAAAAAAAAAAAAAAAAAAAGAAGATTTGCTTTCTAACGTTGATACTGTGGGTTATTTTTGTGAACAGCCTGATGTTTGGGACCTTTTTTCCTCAAAACAAACAAGTCTTTATTAAACCAGGAATTTGGAGAAAAGAAAAAAGAAAGAAAATATTCACTAGTTTTATGCCTGACACATGATGGGGCGGGACACCATATCCGCACCTGGGGAGGGGCTGAGTTAGTGTCTCCTTCACCCCTGTGCCCTGGTTCCTCCTTCCCTCCGTTGCATCCTTTTTTTTTTTTTTTTTTTGAGTTGGAGTCTTACTCTGACACCCAGGCTGGAGAACAGTGGTGCAATCTCAACTCACTGTAACCTCCACCTCCTGAGTTCAAGTGATTCTCCTGCCTCAGCCTCCTGAGTAGCTGGGATTACTGGCACACACCACCACACTCAGCTAATTTTTGTATTTTTAGTAGAGACGGGGTTTCGCCATGTTGCCCAGGCTGGTCTCAAACTCCAGACCTAAAGTGATCTGCCCGCCTCAGCCTCCCCAAGTGCTGGGATTACAGGTGTGAGCCATCCCGCCCCACCCCATTCGCATCCTTGTCTCCATTGCTCCTTGGTTACTTAGCCCATTATCTACACTTGATGTGGGACTGGTATCTCATCTCTAGAGAAATTTTTTTTTTTTTCTAGAGAACTTTCTTTGTACCAGGCATGCTTCTAAGCACTTTACAATATTCATGCATTTACATCCCCTTAACAGTCCTGGGAGAGAGTGATAATGATAATTCATGATCAACAAATGGGGAAACTGAGGCACAAAGTGGTTTAATCAGTGATTAGGTAAACTTGCTTATGTTACAGAGGTTAAACTCTCTCAGAGAGGTCCCTGCCTTCTTGGCACTCAATCTGTAAGACAGAGCAAACCTCTTGGCAGTCCCTCACGTGGACTTTAACAGAGGCAGTGGGACCCAGTGGAAAAAGTCAAGGAGAGCCTCCTAGGGGAGGTATTTGCTGAGCTGGGTTTTGAAGGTTGAGTAGGAGTTTGCCAAGTGAAAAGAAAGCAAGCAAAACAGCAAAGGCTTTCCCTGGGGAGCTAGGAAAGCCTAGGGAACCATGAGAAATTGGGGTAAACGGGAGCAGATGAGGAGTGTGACAGGAACGAGATGTGGTTGGAAATGTACATTGAGGCCAGATGGTGGGGGGGCCTCAAGTTTAATGGAAAAGGGGTCATATTTGAATATCTAGCAGTTGAGAGCTGCTGGAACACTGTGGAGTCACCTTGCTTGGTTCAAATACTGCTTCTTTTACTTCGACTACCTGTGAAATCATGGACAAGAAATATAACCTGTCCTGGCCTCAGTTTCCCCATCTGTAAAATTAGACAATAATAATACCTAACTGGAATGTGCTAGATAAGGGTGAGCTGACAGTAATTTTTATTTGCAGTGGGAGCTAAGTGTATAACTGGGGTTAAAAGAGGATCAAATTTGCAATTTGCGTAATCATACCCAATTCCCTCCTAATGCCTGCAAAGGGAGCTGGGGCCCACATCTCTGGTCCTCAGTTTCCCCATTGTGAATCCAGTGAAGGGGGGCCTGCTTTAAGGCTTGAGTGTGCCTTCCTCCCCTGCCCCCACATCCCTGCCCAGGCTGGACCTGAGGCAGTTTCACTTTGACCCAACTTCTGGCAACTGAGACCTTTCCTGTCAACAGGCTGGCTATAAGAGGACTCGGCAAAGGTGAGACAAATGGCAGAAAGATGCCCAGGGCTGGGCAAGCTGGGGGTTTCATTTTCAACAGTACAAGCTGGAGACAGAGCCAGGGTCCCCTGACTTAGGAGCCAGCCTGACCTGGGAATATCATCCCTTTAGTTGAGCACATACGCTGGGCTGCACAGTTTATTATCACTATATATTTTTTTATTATTACTATTATTATTATTATTATTATTATTTTGGAGACAGGGTCTCACTCTGTCACTCAGGCTAGAGTGCAGTGGCATGACCTTGGCTCATCACAACCTCCACCTTCCATGTTCAAGCGATTCTCGTGCCTCAGCCTCTGGAACAGCTGGGACTACAGGTGAATGCCACCACACCTGGCTTTTTTTTTTTTTTTTTTTCTGGGTAGAGATGGGTTTTCAACCATGTTGCCCAAGCTGGCCTCAAACTCCTGAGTTCAAGCAGTCCACCTGCCTTTGCGTTGGCCTCCCAAAGTGCTGGGATTACAGGCATAAGCCACCTCGCCAGGCCTATTACCACTTTCTTTTAATCCTTCACACACTGAGCTCTGGCTGCCTATGCCATTTCACAGGTGAGAAAACTGGGGCTCAGCATCACTGAAGGGGCTACTTGTCAATAACACACAGCTGGCAGTGTTTCTCCAGGCATGGGACGAGTGCCCTGGAGGGTCTCTGGGTGGGAGTTTCAGGTGAAACATGGACATTTTTATAAAACATTGAGGCCTCTTCCTCCTCTGTGAAACTATGATTTCATATTTTCATCCTCTTGTAGTCTTTCTGCTTAAGTCAAAATGAAAGTCTCATGTTGGCGCTATTGTGTCATAAACACCTCTCTAATGCTTGCTAATACTCCCCCTTCTCCTTCTCCCTTTTTTTTTTTTTTTTTTTTAAAACAGAGTCTCACTCTGTCACCCAGGCTGGAGTGCAATGGTGCAATCTTGGCTCACTGCAACCTCCGCCTCCCGGGTTCAAGCAATTCTCCCGCCTCAATCTCCCAAATAGCTGGGGGTTACAGGTACCTGCCATCATGCCCAGCTAATTTTTGTATTTTTGTAGAAATGGGGTTTCACCATGTTGACCAGGCTGGTCTTGAACTCCTGACCTCACGTGATCCACCCACTTCAACCTTCTAAAGTGCTGGGATCATAGGTGTGAGCCACTGCACCCAGCCTCTCCTTCTTCTTCTTCTTTTTTTCTTTTCTTTTTTTTTTTTTTTTTTTTTTTTGAGACAGTCTCACTCTGTCACCCATGCTGGATGGCGGTGGCAGTGATCTTGGCTCACTTGAAACCTCTGCCTCCAAGGTTCAACTGATTCTCCTGCCTCAGCCTCCCGGGTAGCTGGGATTACAGGTGTGCACCACCATGCCCAGCTAATTTTTGTATTTTTAGTAGAGACGGGGTTTCACCATGTTGGTCAGGCTTGTCTCAAACTCCTGAGCTCAGGTGATCTGCCCACCTCGGCCTCCCAAAGCGCTGGGATTACAGGTGTGAGTCACTGTGCCTGGCCTCCTTCTTTCTTTTTCTGTCTCTCAACCAAACATAGAGCAGACCTTTTGCCCAGCACACAGCAAATACCTAGAACACAGCAGTATCTAACTAGAACTTACATTGTTTGGATTTTGTTGCATTGCTTAAGGGTTACCTCTTTGTTGCGGGTGATTCTACCTTTCATATATGTAGTAAAACATTTCCCTTGAAATAAAATGTACTTAAGGAACTCATGTAACTTAATTTGCAGAAAATATTAATTAAATAACAGAACAGCTAGGGACTTGGACAGATCTGGCAAAAGAAAAAACAAAACAAACAAACAAACAAAAAACATACAAGTGAAGCTCCAGTGACTGGTGTGACAGCCTCAGCTTAGAGATGAAAATGAAGGCATGGCTATAAAATTAGGCTGCTGAGGGTTAGAACCCACCCCCCACCAGGGCTCTGCTATCTACTTCTGCAGTGTGACCAAGCCCGTTATTTAACCCTATGCCCCAGTTTCCTCATTGCAAAATGAGGGTAATAATAGTTCCACCTGATTCATACAGTTCTTGTGAGGATTAATTGGGATACTACGCATGATTTACTTAGAATCATGCCTGGTGTCTAGTGACACGGGCGAGCTGGCAGCCACTGCTGTTATTAGCAAGAAGCAAGCTGAGAATGGGACCAGGTGGGTCTGACTTCATGGCAACGCTGATTCAAATCCTCTGCACAGCTGGTGTGATGCAAAATAATAATTATTATTATAGTTCTGGCTGGGTGTGGTGGCTCATGCCTGTAATCTTAGCACTTTGGAAAGACAAGGCGGGAGAATCGCTGAGGCCGGGATTTTGAGACCAGCCTGGTCAAGATAGCAGGAACACAGTCTCAACTAAAAAATTAAAAATAGCCAGGTGTGATGTTGCACGCCTGTAGTCCCAGCTACTTGGGAGGCTGAGGCAGGAGGACTGCTTGAGCCCAGGATTTTGAGGCTGCAGTGAGCTGTGATTGTGTCATTGCACTCAGCCTGGGCAACAGTGAGACTGTTTTTCGTTTGTTTGTTTTTTTTGTTTTGAGGCGGAGTCTTGCTCTGTCAGCCAGGTTGGAGTGCAGTGGTGCGATCTCAGTTCACTGCAACCTCTGCCTCCCAGGTTTAAGCGAGTCTCCTGCCTCAGCATCCCTAGTCGCTGGGACTATAGGTGCACACCAGTACGCCCGGCTAACTTTTGTATTTTTAGTAGAGACGGGGTTTCACCATGTTGGCCAGGCTGGTGTCGAACTCCTGGTCTCAAGTGATCCACCCACCTCGGCCTCCCAAAGTGCTGGGATTACAGGCGTGAGCCACCGCGCCCAGTCAATAAGACAGTGTTTCAAACAACAATTTAAAAAAAAAAAAAAAAAAAAACCCAGTAGCAATGAAAGAATCAAGCAGAGAGGGCTGGTTCCAACGACTGGGCACACACCACGTGTTAAGCACTTTTCAGGCATCCTTTGACTGAACTTCACTCATGAGGTGGGTAGTTCTTAACCTCGTTTCCAGGTAGGAAAAGAGGTTCAAGACCTAAGGTCTACGTGAGGCTGGGTAGGCAGGGGTTGCTGTGGACCGGAATGCAGTGGGAGCACACGTTGGTCTCTGAGGATCACAGGGTGTGGGAGAGGGCTCGCTATTGTGGCCTTGACGTGGCATGCCCTTGGGACATGCCCTTCCCGGGCCTGCGTTGTTCCAAGAGCCCTGAGATCCCAGCAGGCAGGACGGACCACGAGGACTGGGAACCACGTGAAGGTCAGAAGGGCTGCGGGGCCAGCAGTGCTTCCGAGAGGCCGAGAGGAAGCCCAGGGAAGACGAGTTTGGCCGAGCTGAGCCAAGTGAAGCCGAGCGTGGCCGAGCCATGCCGAGTGGGCCGGAGCAGCGGTTGGTGGGGAGAGCGGCGCAATGACGTCACTGGCGCAGCACGTGGGGGCCGAGAGTGCAGGCGCTGTGGGGTCTCAGCTGGACAAAAGCTGACCCGGCTTCGTTTATCTGCCTCGACCCAGACCCCCGCTGGTAGAGGGCACTCCTGATGCAGAGGACCAGGGAGCAGCACGAGCAAAAGCCCTGAAACAGGAGGGAGCGCGGTGAGTGCCTTGCCCAGACCCCTGGGCCGTCGTGGGACGTGGGCCTTCAGTGTGCGCGGGGAGCCACGCAGGGCTGCGGCGTGGGATGCCGGACTCGCCCTGGGTGTCGGGGGAGGAGGGGATAGGGAAGGTTATACTGGGGCCGTACAGTCACTGTAGAGCCTGGAACCCGTTTCCCCTGAGGGTCGTCTGTCGGGTCCCAGAGCCAGGACTACAGTTGGGATAATTTGAGCGCCCACCTGGGCACCGTTGTCACTGTGTGAATGTGCTTTGGTGAAAACTGTGCTTCCTTCTCTGGGGGAAACTAGATACCCCCTACCCCTAAATCAGGCCAAGCCCTCCGTGTTATTCCTGGTAAGCTCCCAGCCCTGGGGAGACTCTGAGTGATGGCAGTGGGAGGCCAGGTAAGAGGTACAAAGCTGGCATCCAGGTGGAACTGGCCACACTCACCTTGTCCCAGCATCCACTAGGCAGGTCCTGTGGCCTTCCCTTGCCGTTGGTCTGATTGGCTGGAGCCAAGGGGCCTGGCCAAGAATGAACCGCTCCCTTGTAAATATACACCTGAGGCAGGAAGCCAAAGCCCATCTCCCAGGCCCTCTGCTCAGATCATCTCCACCCAGCAGCCAGGTCAGATCAGGTCACCTCCACGTCCCCCATCAATCTTGAAATCCACACTTTCCACCAAGGTCTACAGGGCCCCACGTGCCCAGGCCCCTGCCCATCCCGCCCACTTCACCCCTCCCACTCCGCCAGCCTTCTTGAATGGGCCGAACTCCTTCCTGACTGAGCGCCTTTGCGCTAGCTCTTCCCTCTGCGTGGACTGCTCATCTCATCTCCTGGCTTTGCCTGGCTGGCGCCTTCCTGTCATTCCAGGCACAATAATTTCAGTGTCACCTCCTGACCTTTCTCTCTAAAAGGGCCCTATTCACTGTCCAACCACCCTGTCGAGTTTTATCTGACCACTGTCACTATGTACTTGGAATGTTCCTTTTCCTTTATTTCGTGTTTAGTTATTTACTGTCCAAGGCCCTGAATGTAAACTCCGTAAGCAAGGGTCAGACCCCTCTATTTTGTGCATTCCTGTATCTTTTTGGCTTAGATTAATGTCTGGCTGGGCGCAGTGGCTCACACCTATAATCCCAGCATCTTGGGAGGCTGAGGTGAGAGGATCACTTGAGCCCAGGAGTTCAAGACTAGCCTAGGCAACATAGGGAGACCCCATCTTGGCAAAAATAAATTAGCCAGGCATGGTGGTGCACGCCTGTGGTCCCAGCTACTCAGGAGGCTGAGGTGGGAGGATCGCTTGAGCCCAGAAGGTCAAGGCTACAGGAGCTGTGATCACACCACTCCACTCCAGCCTGGGTAACAGAGTGAGACCTCATCTCTTAAAAAAAAAAAAAAAAAGAAAAGAAAGAAAAAAGAAAAAAAGAGGAGGAAAAGGATAATGCCTGTAATATAGGAGGTGCTCAATCAGTATTTGCTATATGAACCTCAACTATCATTATTGGCACCTCATCATTCAGAGATGCATTTAGCACCTACTGCACGCTAAGTTGTATGCTAAGCACATTCTACCTATTATGTCATAGAAGAGGCTCAGTTCGCCACTTCCTGGGATAATGACGGTACCTACTCATAAGGTTGGGAGTATCAAGTAGGAGGAGGTGAGGCCTAGGAATATGCATTTTCACCAGAGTCCTCCCTTATCCCATCCCCTCTCCCACTATCTAAGAAACCCATCCTGGGCTGGGCACAATGATTCATGCCTATAATCCCAACACTCTGGGAGGCTGAGGTGGGAGGATCACTTGAGCCCAGGAGTTTGAGACCAGCCAGGGCAACATAGTGAGGCCCCATCTCTACCAAAAACAAGAAAACTAGATGGGTGCGGTGGCCACACCTGTAGTCCCAGCTACTCAGTCCCTGGGCTGAGGTGGGAGGATTGCTTGAACCCAGGAGTTTGATTCTGCAGTGACCTATGATCTCGCCACTGCATTCCAGCCTCGGTGACATAGCGAGACTCTGTCTTTAAAAAATAAAAACAAAAAAAGGAAGAAACCCATCTTGTTGTTTAGAGTGGGATGGACTTGGTCCAAGTCCTGGCCATCGCTTTTGAGCTGTGTCACCTTAAGTAGGTATCTGCACTTGTCTAAGCCTCCATTTCCTCATCTGGAAAATGGGGGCCAGAGTTTTCAGCTCAGGGGTGACTTGGAGGCTGGCCACAGGCTGTCCCCACACCGACACACAGTCCTCATCATTCCAAAGAGTGCCTCCTTTCTCATGGTGCCTGCCACACTGCCTTGGCTTACCTGCTCAGTGGGGAGGACACCTCCACTGCACCTGGGGCCCCAACTCACTCCCTTGCACATACTAACCCTCCTCTCACTTTTCATTCTTGTAAATTGACGTCAGCGCTGCTGAATCATGAAGCTGAGGTTTGAGAGAGATCTACACCACCCGGGAAGCCACATGGCGCTAGTGCGCACGCACACACACACACACACACACACAGCCTTTTCCCCCTTCAGTGGTGCCTGCACACACTTTTAGTCACACGGGACGTGGGGTGCAGCTCCCAGGGCTTTAGGTCACTGTACCTATGTTAGTATAGATTTATTTTAAATGACTCATAAAAGGAGGAAGGGGCCAGCTCTGGGAAGTGTGATCAGAGGGGCCTTTACTCTTAGCTGTTCTGCTTCAAGTTCTACAGGGGGAATGGGTTTAGATACCCAACACTTGTGTAAGGAAAATGTGTTTTTTATACTTTTTTCAAAGAAGGGAAAAAAAAACATATTACAAGCTACCTGCTAGTTGACCCCTCCTTTGAGGAGGACCTGTTCTCCCATCTGTAAAATGGGGATGTTCACAGTACCTAAATCGGAAGGCTGGGTGTCAGCTGAATGCTTCACATAGGTGATGCGGGACCTGGGAGCGGCTCCTGCACAGTCAGTGCTACATAGAAATACAAGCAGCTGCTGCTGTTACTATTACTGCAACGGTTAGGTCCTCAGGTTGCCTAGTGGTACCCAGTCTCTGAAAAAGTCCTCAGTGGGTTTGCAAAATCTGACTCCACCCCTTGTGGTCCTGCTTTGCCTCTCTGAGCCTGTTTTCCCATCTGTCAAATGGGGACAGCACAGCCAGCAAGTGGTCACTAAGGGTGTGTATCACTAGTATTACAACCCGATCCCCAAGCATTGCCATCTTGGATTTCTGTTTCTCCAAACACTGCCCACAGGAGGTAACAGACAGAAAAAACAAGGACAGGACTTAATCCACCGCAGAGAAGGAAGGGCAGGGGCAGGGCAAAAGAAAAAAAAAGAAAAAGAAAAAGCAGACATTCTTTGGAGGTCGAGGTAAGACATCACCTCCTTCCCTCCCACTTCACCTTACTAAGGGATGAAATTGCCAAAGCTCTCTGAGATCCTAAATCTCTTCTGGCCATCCTTAAAGGCCTGGAGCCTATTTAATCCCCAAGACAGGCCTGGGCTGCTCTGGCTCTCTGACCATCAAGTTAATTTTATGCTGTACTTTCAAGTCTAAAAGGTATTATTAAGCATTAGGACACTATTATATGTGTGTCCAAGGCTGAAGAGGGCCACTTTAGCTTCTAAAGATGAAGTGTGACGTTGCTTAACCCTTAACCTGAAAATGACTCAGTGCACCATGTGTTGAGTTACCAGCATGGCCCATGTGTCAGGCTGGCCAAAGACACAGAAGTTGCCAGAATCCCAGGTCCTGGGCACTTTCTGGTGCTGTGGACCAGCCCCACAAACGTCCTGGAGCCACCCTTCCCTTCCCTGGCTCCTGAAAACATCAGTCTCCTCTATGATGCACAGAAAGTTACACTTAGAAAGGTGGAGGCCCAGGGAGGCAAGGGGAATTGCCCTAGCCGCCAGCAGCACCCTCCCGACACCACAGACCACAGAGCCTCTTTCTGGCTCCAAGTCGTGTATTCACCAAAAAGTACACAAGACAGAACAGCGTGACAAGAAGGAAGCTAGACCCAGCCCTGTATCCCCCATCTCATCTCAAATGAGTATCCCTTGATGCTGGTTCAGAATGTGCCACTCCTCCTTCCAAAAACTCACTAAGCCCCCACCCCCACCCTCTTCCTGGAAGCTGTTGTGGTCACAGAACCAAAGAAGTTTCCTCTCTGTTATCCATTTCAAGCAGATGCTTAGTGGACAGCCAAAAAAACGGCCCAAGTGTTGTCTTTGACAGGAATGGCCATTGGCAGATTTACTCAGTTTTCCCTTCTGTAGAATGGGGATAAGAGCCCGTGCCTCACAGGGTTGTGCCTCTCTCTATGGGATTAAGTAAATTTAAGCATGCAAAGCATAGAATTAGGGCTGGCACAGACAAAGTGCTCACACGGGAGCTGCTGTCTTACTGGACACACGCCAAAACTAGACCAACCGTTTCTCTCCCTGGAGAGTTGTGGGTGGAACGGTGAGGGATGCCCAGCCGCAGAGCAGGCCCGGTACACCACCTGCAGCCCAGCAGGTCAGCCTTAGGACCCTCTCCCCTGGACCTGTTCAGAACCAAGTTAAACCTTTGGCCAAAGCACACGTTTTAGAAACCTTTTTTTCTTTTTTTTTTTTTTTAAAAAAAAAACTTTCATAATAAAGTTTATTACCTAAACTGGCTTTAAAAAATATAAAATAGGATTCTGCACAGCAGAAAAATAAAGCCAGAGACCCTCCCCCAACCCCTGGTTTGTGCAAAGATACTGGGTATATGTAAACATGAAGAGGTAGGAGGTGCGAGTTCAGGTCCTGGCCCCAGATACAGTTAAGTTAAGCTGCTACAACAACCAGGGGGACCCCGAGGGAGCACCAGGAGGGGGAGAACCCCCTCAAAAGGTGAGAAGGGGTCTGCAGCCTCATCTCCAGGCCTCGTCTCCAGCCGAGGGCGGGAGGCGCCTTGCCCCTACACCCACCCGCTCCCTCCAACCCAGGCAGGGGAAGGTACCCACCCCGTAGCTCCAGGCAAATAACAAAATAACACGGCATCCCAGTTAATGCTGCGTGCACGGCGGGCGCGGCCGGTCAGATCTGGAAGGGGAAGGAGCTCAAGTAGTCGCGGAGGACGGGGTTGAGGGGGATGCGCGCCAGGTTCTCGCGGCCCACAGTGGCCACGATGCGCTGGCGGCACAGCTCCTGCAGCGGCCGGACGCGGCGCTGGCGCAGCGGGGTCCCCAGCATGCGACGCGGCGCCGCCACGTAGTGCTCCAGCAACTCGAAGAGGCAGTCGAAGCTCTCGCGGCTGCCGTCCAGGTGGAAGCGGCCGGCCTGGAAGTGCACGCGGATGCTCGTGGGGCCCGAGGCCATCTTCACGCTGAGGGCGAAGAAGCAGTTCCGCTGGCGGCTGTCGCGCACCAGGAAGGTGCCCACGGGCTCGGCGCGCAGCCGCTCGTGTGCTCCGTGCACGCTCAGGGGCCCCCAGTAGAACCCGCAGGCATCGAGAAGCGCGCTGGCGCGCGTGATGCGCCGGTAATCGGCGTGCGAACGGAACGTGCGGAAGTGCGTGTCGCCGGGGGCCGGGGCCGGGGCCGGGACCGCCGGGCACAGCCGCGGGCGCGCGGGGGCCGCGGGCGAGGAGGAGGAAGAGGAGGAAGGCTCTGGCCGCCGTCGGGGCTCTGCTGCTGTGGAGACTGCATTGTCGGCTGCCACCTGGTTGTGTGCTACCATCCTACAGGAGGGGCCAGCCGGAGGGGTGGGCCATAGCGTCCGGGGGTGCGCTGCGGGGGAGACAAGGCGGTGAGCTGGGGCGCTGCGGGACCGGGCAGGTGAGCGCCCACGGGGCAACTAGGGAGGGCGACGCTCCCGGTGGATCTGGCCCTAGGGGGCGAGCGCGGAGCACCAAGTCCGCGCGGCACCGTTCAGCCTCAGTGGGCACAGCTAGAAAATGGGCTCCGTACTCCGCGGAACTCTTCCCGGCGGGTGGGGGCTCGGTGGAGGCGGAGTCCGGCCTCCAGGCAGCACCGAGAGGGGGGCGTGGAGAGCAGCCGGCTCCAGCTCCAGCCGTCCGGCCCCGGCTCGCCGCCCCGCGCCCGCCGCCTGCTGGCGAGGCTAGGACCCGCGCCTGGTCCGGGAGATTTGAGCTAGGACCAGAGAAAGGCTGTGCTGTGGGAGACCCGCGCGCGGGGGGCTGCCTGGGTGGGGCCGGCGGGGGCAAGGGGCGTGGCAGTCGCGACCCCATCCTGCAGCCCCCCAGGCCCGCCCGACTCCTGGCTGCCCTGGACTCCCCTTCCTCCTCCCTCCCGCCTCCTCGCCCAGGGCGCGGCTCACCTGGCGGCGGGGCGCGGGGCGCCGCGGGCGGGGCAGCGGGGGGCTCCGGGGCGCTCCGGGGCGGCTCTCGCGCATGCTCCGGGGCCAGGAGCCGTGCAGCTGCCACGGCCGCAGCTCTCTCTGCTCGGCGCCCGCCCCTGCGCCAGTCTTTTAAACCAGCTCGGAGGCGGGAGGCCCCGCCCCCTGCAGGCCCCGCCCCCAGCTCCACTTTCGGTTTCTCTTTCCGCCGTGGCGTCCGGCGGGGACCGCTCCAGGCGTCTGCACCCCTCCTCTGGACCCTCTCGCGGGGCCCTCTGCCCGCCTGTTGGCACCTGCCCCAGCACCCGTCCCTCGAGGGCCCCTGGCCCCGACCCTGCGCCTTCCGGCCACTTCTCGGACGCCTCTTTCGGACTTAGCGACCCCGTTTTTGCCCCGCTACCTCGGGTTCCACTTTCTGCCACCAGGCCCTATTGGGACGCGCGCTGACACACCCTCCTCCGCCCCAGGTGTCTCCACACCCGCCGGGGACAGAGCTCTGTCCTCTCCTCCCTTGCAGCCAGATCCCCCCAGGAGGCCACAGAACCTGTCCCCAACCCTGAGCCTGACCCCACCCCTAGACCCCCTCCTAGCCCCTGCTTCACCCGCCATCGACTCCCTCAGTCGCCCTCCCTCCTGTCCCGAAGCCCTGCCGGCTGCTGCCTCTGGTCTTGGCTCGGGCTTCCCGGGAAGCGGCGGCCTGACCACAAGCTTCAGAGGAACCCTGGCGGCGCGGGCGCCTCCACCCCGGCCCAGTTCCTCGGAAACTGGGCGGGGCCGGGCAAGGTCCCTGGTGGCCTCGACTGCCCTCCCTGCGCTCCCACTACCCGGCAGCGGAAGAAACTGAGGCCAGGGAGGGGCTGGGATTTGCAATGGCTTGCAGATTGGGAGCTCTCGACCTGGATCCCGCCTTCGCTGTCTTCATTTTGGGGAGAGGAGCAGCTGGACAACATCAGATTGGAACCCAGTGAAGAAATGGTGCATTCTCAGACGTGATGAATCCTAAAACCTGATTTCCTAGCCCTCATCTCCCCCGACCCCTTCCTCATAGATTTCCCCTTCCTACTGCTCCGTCAAGCATCTGCCCTTCAAAGACTGCCTTCCCACCACACACACACCCGGAGCTTGGGATGGTGAGCGGTCGGTGGTCAGGGCTGTCTTTTGCACGCGTTTTGGTGATTTAGTGATTCCCATTGTCGTGCGAGGCCATGGAGTAGGTGCCTGGCTGCTCCTTGTATTTTTGAATGAAGGCGTGTGGGGAGCCCCAGCATCACAAGGGGCCACACAAAAGCCTGGGTAGGCTGGGGACTTGGTGACTGGTCTCACACTGGGGCACACTGCCCTCTACAGACAGCTCTCAGGTGACAGCCCAGACAGCTTCCACCCTGGAAGTCCTGGTGCCTGGTCCTTCTTCCCGCCTCCCTGGCCCCAGGATGCCTTCTTCCCCAGGCAGAGCCTAGGTCTTTATTCACCTCGTGAACACGGAGTGACCCAGAATCAGCCTGGCTTAGCACCCCATCAATACCCTGAATCTGCGTTTCGCCAGGGCTAGTGGTGGTCATTGATGTAGCCTCCTAGGTTGTGTGTGCGCGTGTGTGCGCGCGCGCAAGGGGGTAAGAGAAGATGCAGAGCTTTGCCTGCACCAGAGGTCAGGTGTGTGGTCATTCGAGAGATGTCCACTGAACATCTGCTGGGGTCCACACTCTGCGGTGGGTAATGGAATTACAAGGAGACCTAGCTGCAACTCTGCACCTTTCTATTCTTGTGACCTTGAGCGTGTAATTAACCTCTCTGCCATGGTTTCTTTATCTGTGAAATGGGGATAATAATAGTACCTCTAGCAGGGCACAGGACCTCATGCCTATAATCCCAGCACTTGGGAGGCCAAGACAGGAGGATTGCTTGAGCCCAGGAGTTTGAGAACAAGCCTGGGCAACAAAGTGAGACCTCCTTCTCTACAAAAAAAAAAAAAAAAAAAAAAGTACAAAAATCAGCCAGGCATAGTGGCTTGTACCTGTAGTCCCAGCTACTTGGGAGGCTGAGGCAGGAAGATTGCTTGAGCCCAAGAGGTCGAGGCTGCAGTGAGCCATAATTGCATCACTGCACTCCAGCCTGGGCAACAGAGTAAGACCCTGTCTCAAAAAGAAAAACACAACAGTACCTCCCTCTCGGGGTTGTGTGGGAATTAAATGAGTGAATACGGGGTCACGTGCTTAAAACAACCCGTAGTGTATAATAAGCACTCGGTAGATATTTGCTGCTGTTGTTCATCCGAGTGTGCCTGTGGGTGTGGCTGTGCCCACAGACACATGGCTTCAACCCCTGTGTCCATTTTTTCAAAGAGATGGAGTGTTGCTCTGTTGCTCAGGCTGGAGTGTAGTGATAGGATTGAGGAGGCACTATAGCCTCGACCTCCTGGGCTCAAGAGATTCTCCCATCTCAGCCTCCTGAGTAGCTGAGACTACAGGCACATGCCACCACACCTGGCTAATTTTTAAAATTTTGTGTAGAGATGGGGTCTCACTACATTGCCCAGGCTGGTCTTGAACTCCTATCCTTAAGTGACCCTCCTGCCCTGGCCTCCCAAAGCACTGCCTTATAAGCCCTAGTCCAGGGACCACAGGCCAGGGAAGGCACAGCAAGGGAGCAGGGAAGCTTCTAAGGGTGCACTTAGCACACGTGGGTTCTCCTCACTGCCACCAGTGACAGACAGCTTTGGTTTCATTTTCTAAGTCCTGTGTTCAAAATGAAACCAAATCCAGATGCTGAAAGAGAAAAAGAAATCTGCTGATTGACAAGCATCCGCCTTGTGGGCTGTTCTCCCTGGAGGGCTGGGCACCAGACTCACAGGAAGCCAGGCAGTGCGAAACCCTGAGGGGACTCAGAGTGCTGGGCAGGATGGGACCAGGTTCTGACCCCAGACCTGCTGCATGACCTTGGGCAAGCAGTCTGCCCTCTTGGTACCTCATTTGCCCCAACTGCGAAGTGAGCTCTGAACATCTCGTACCTCACAGAGCAGCCAGACATGCAGAGCCAAGGGCAAAATGCCAGGCATGGAGTCGATGCTTGGCACAATGACCTCTTGTCACAGGGCGGATAGACCAACCCTATGTCCACAGCTTGCTAAACCACAGCCAGAGCCAGATGTGTGGGAACATTCTCCTCCCTACTTTGGCAGGTCCTCGAACCCCATATGCGAGGGGCCCAGCCAGCATCTGGGGGAAGTCAAGATCCTGGTGGCTTATGGCACTCAGCTTTTCAGTTTCTCTTTCCGGCTTTGGTGGCGCCTTGCTGGGAAAAGCAGCTCCTGGTCAGGGTGTGTAATCGTGAAACTGGTCTCTGCCCTGAAATTCCTCAGCCCTCCTTTTCCTCTAACCCATGTGTCAGCGAGGTTCCCATGGGAGTCTGTGCCCCTGGGAGCCCCGAGCAGTAGGGCTCACATTGTGGATTCTGCTGACCGCTGGTCTGAATTAAAATGGGTCATTTCATAAGCATGTGGCCTGGGGCCAGCTTCTTAGCTTTTCTGTGCCTCAGTTTCCGTATTTGCAAGATGAGGTGATAACATATCTATTTCACTTCTTCAGTATTTATTCAGCAGATATTTATTGAGTTCTTACTGTGTGCCAGGCACAGGAGACTCAGAGGTGTTCGGGCAGACCTAGGGGAGTCAGTGAATTCACACCATCATTGCAGATCATACTGGGTGCTATGTGGGAAAGAAACAGAGAGAAAGGGGTGACTGTGTGTTTGTAGGGTGAGATCAGGAAGTTAGGGAAAGCCTCTTGGAGGTGGTGACATTAGCGCTGAGGTCTTTCTAAAAGTGGGATGAATACCGCAGGTGGAGAGAACAGCCAGTGCAAAGGCCCTGTGGTGGGGGTGCTTGAAGATAGGAAAGGAGAGTTGGTATAGCGAGCCAGGGGGTGGTGTGGGGGTGAGGCACAGGGGTTGGCAGGGTCTGATCTATCAAGCAGGGCCTTGCTGGGCTGTGGCAGGGCTTTGGATTTTGGCCTAAGTGCATGGGCCAGCCATCCAGGCCCAGGAGACAGCATAGGACTGAGTGTGGAAAGGGCCTTCTAGCTGCTGACCTTCCCAGCTGCTGGGCTTTCGCCACCGGGAGCTGTGGTTGTGGCCTTGGGATACTTGCCCATGGTTGTGTGAATTGGAAATTATGTTTCCCTTGATCAGATGAGGAGAGCACAACTTGGGGAACTGGTGGAACTTGGTGAAGGTGTTTTGGGGAGCCCTGGGGCTTGGCAGAACCTGGCCTGAAGTCCTGTGTCTGGAGTCCTGTGCTTTGATGTATGGAGTAGATCCCTTCTGCTCCCACCGCAGGAACGACTGTGCGCCTCAGTGGCGGGTAGAGGGGTGTGAGCTCAGAGGACCCAAGTCCAAGGAGAAGGTGTGAGAGGCCAGGGAGCGATGGCATGAGCCAGTGGCCGGACTCCAAAGTGGCGCCAGTCCTGGAGACTTGGTGAGACTCTTCCAGCAGGCACAGGTAAAGAAAGGAGAGATGAAGTCAGCCGTTACTTGAAGTAGTCAGTAGTCACTGGCTTTCGGAAAGCAGTCAAGAGTGTTATGTTAACAGCTGTAAAATAGGAGGGGCAGGAAAGTAGAATTCTAGGAATGCTGGGGGAGGGGTCCAGACACACCTGCTTCCAGTTCCAGCTGCCCTCCCCATCAGCTGTGTGGCTTCAGGCAAATCCAGTGGCCCAGAGAACTGTCACAAAGCCCAAGCCTGGGGAGCACGGTGCCCGTTCCTCAGTAACTCCCTAGGGATCTTTGTCGTGGCCTATTCACTCCATTTTTGCACAGTATTCCAACAAGCCTAACCAGTTTCTACCCACCCCACCCCATCCCATAAGTGACAAATTAGGTGTCAGCAGCTGACAGCAAGGACCAGTAGCAGTGACATGGGGGCAAAGAACTTGCAGAAACTGTGAAACTAGGCACAAGAGCTAGCACACAGCAGGCTGGGGACTTTAGGGTGTGGGGCAGGAAGATTCCTCATGTCCGTGGGCCCTCGCTGTGGTGATGCTGTTGAGAATGTCGGGTGTCATGATGACAGGTGGAATTGGGCCGGGTTCTCTCTGAGGAGGCGTCTGGTCTCAGGGCACACAGAGCAGCAGCAGTCTCCTCACGTGCCACAACTTAAGAAGCCCAGCATCTACTGGCCCAGTTGGCAGTGCCCTAAGCAGGCTCAGGGAGGGGTGACCCTCAACTGAGTTGTAAAGAGTGAGCATCACTTGAGTTCAGGAGTTCAAAACCAGCCTGGGCAGCATGACAAAACCCCATCTCTACAAAAATACGAGAAAAATTAGCTGGGCGTGGTGGTACACACCTGTGGTCGCTGCTACTTGGGAACCTGAGGTGGATCATTTGAGCTCAGAAGACGGAGATGGCAGTGAGCTGAGATCACAACACTGCACTCCAGACCGGGTGATATAGGGAGACCCTGTCTCAAAAAAAAAAAAAAAAAAAAAAAAAAGAACGAATGAGATCTCGCCAAGGGAAGGGAGGGAGGACATATTCCTGGCAGAGCATGACAAGAATGTGAGGCCCTGGGCAGCACATGTGGCCAAAGGTAAGCCGGACACCCCAAGGCAGCCCTGCTGGCTTCTAGGAGGAGACTGGTCTAGAGGAAGGGAGAGGGCTGGGCTGGACCTTTCCCTGCCCTGGGATGATGAGTCCCTTTGTGGGAGAGCATTCTGGGTCACCTTGCCCAGACCAGCAAGCCCAGAGCAGGGGCTGATATTATATCCACATGCCTTTACGGCCTCTCCGGATTCAACAGAGCTTCGCTGAGCACCCATTAGACACATTCACTAATGCTCATTCCTTTTTTATCCTCTTTGTCCTTCAGTTTTCCTCCCCAAAGGTAACCCAGGCACCAGCTCGGTCTATTCTTTAGGATCTTTTTTATTTTTATTTTTATTTTATGTTTTGAGACTGAGTCTCCCTCTGTCACTCAGGCTGGGGTGCAGTGGCGTGAACACAGCTCACTGCAGCCTTGGCACCCCCACCCCCACTGTGCTCAAGCAATCCTCCTGATTCAGCCTCCCGTGTAGATGGTGCACACTGCCATGCCTGGCTAATTTTTTCATTTTTAGGGAGACAGAGTCTCACTTTGTTTCCTAGGCTGGTCTCAAACTCGTGGCCTCAAGTGATCCTCCCACCTGGGCCTCCCAAAGCGCTGAGATTATAGGCATAAGCCACTGCTCCCACCCTGAGATCTTTTTCTGTGCATCTACATGCTTGTATTTTGACCCATAAAAATGATGTCCCTTGGCCCGGTATGGTGGCTCATGCCTGTAATCCTAGCACTTTGGGAGGTCGAGCTGGGAGGATCACTTGTGGTCAGTTCGAGACTGCTGTGAGCTGTGATTGTGCCACTGCACTCCAGCCTGGGTGACAGAGCAAGATCCCATTTATTTAAAAAAAAAAAAGTATTCCTTTGTGTAGGACTTTTCCCTCTATCAATGTCATGTCTTTCTCCATCTTGCCCTTTCCCCCCAACAATCTGGCTAGATCTGGCTAGATCACGTATAGATCGACCCCAAGTTCCTTAAGAACTGCATGGTACTCCTCAGCGTATGTTCATTTAGCCATCCCTGGTGGGCGGACACATAGGTTGTTTTTCTGCTCTTGCAAACAACGTGGCCTGCAGCTCCCTGTACAGCCTCTTGGCACACATGTGATAAACCGTTCTTACCGTTTGAATGTTCATAGGCGCCACCCAGTCGCCTGCCAGCGTGCTGTGCACATTTACCTTCTGGGCAAAAGCGTTCAACAGTGTTTCCCCATGCCTTCGCCATTATCATACTTTTTCCATTTTTGCCTATTTGATGAATTGGTAAGTCATGGCTTCTTGTTGTTGCTTTAATGCCCGCTCCTTCTTTCATCTACTAAACTATTATTTACTGCACTCCTAGTATGTGCTAGGCACTGTGCTAAGTCCTAGAGATGCAGCAGTGAACAGCAGGGCCTCCTCGGTTCTCTTTACAAAGTGTGAGATGCACCTGAGACTCAGAGAGGTTGAGGAATAGTCCTGGGGTCACCCAGCGAGGGAATGGGGGAGCTGGGATTTGAAGCTGGGTCTGTGTGACTGCAGGGTTTGAGATATTTTTCCTCTTGAATCATAGCTCACATGGGCATCTCTGCCAGGGTCTGCCCTCTCGTCTGAGCGCTCCGTTCCCCACTCCTTCCTCAACCCGGGACCCCTGCGTTTCCCCTTGGTGATCCCTCAGACCCTCAGGAGTGACAGCCCTGCAGGTAACCCCACCATAGGACAGGCTGCACCTCACTGTTCCCCAGACCTCACCTCATTCCCCAGTAGCCCACTGAAATGAAATCTCTGAGTATCAAGATAGATCATCTTCAGAACCCGCGTACTATCTTGCTGGCTGGATTTATTGTCTGTGTGTCTCCATTTCCTGAATTTGGGTCTCCAGCAGGCCTGCCCCCAACCTACTGCCAGCCACCCCAAGCCAAGTAAGTGAAAGCGTGAATCTGCGGTTGGATTTGTTTTCCTGTCATCACCGTGCATCTGACTGAACAAGGGTGGTGTGTATGGTGAGTGCTTGCTTACGTATGTGTTTCCTGTGGGAAGGGTCGGGGGAGGTGACTGAGAGCCTGCATGCATGTGTAGCAGGGGGTATGTGTGTATTTGGGGTCCACATGTGAATGTGGGTCTCTGTGTCTGAGGGGGTTTGAACGGCCGCTGGTTTGCATATGTGGCCAGGAGTTCGAGATTCCGGTGAGTTGTGATTGTGTGTGTGACTATCCGTGTTTGCGCCACTTTTGTGTTGCTCGTGTTGGTGTTGGTTTCAGGGAAATGTGGAGTTAAAGATAGGTCCATAAGCCACACGCGTGAGCCAGTCCATCGGCTTATAATAAAAGATCTGCCTTCAGTAATCATATCATAAAAGGACACTGCCCAGGAAGCAGGGAGGTCCTTTGGTGAGTGGGGCTCAAAGTCCCTGACTTTATGTCTAACCCTGTCTCCACTTCCTCCTTCAAAATATGTTC
Source organism: Chlorocebus sabaeus (assembly GCF_047675955.1). NCBI lineage: Eukaryota > Metazoa > Chordata > Mammalia > Primates > Cercopithecidae > Chlorocebus > Chlorocebus sabaeus. Next base: position 10,908,272 of record NC_132908.1, read on the forward strand.
CCCAGAAGGGCCTCCCAAACTCTTGCACTGATGTGTCAGTGACTATCATGGCTTAATGTGGCCTTACATTTTCAGGGGGGAACCAGGAAGTTTTGGACAAAACATGAATGTCTTATCTCAGACCTGCCTGCCAGGAGTCCTTGACCAAGTTATTTCACCTGAGTCTCAGCTTCTTCATCTGTGCAGTGGGACCAATAATGTGTCTTGTTGAGGAGCGTGGATTCCGTGGAAACATTTATGTCAAGACATCGGGCATCGAGTAGGTGCTCAATAAATGTAATTCCTGAGCCTGTTGAAGTGCTTCCCCACACCCTCTCCTAATAGAAACAACCTGGAACCTTTCCCTGCTGTGAGGGGAGGATAAAGGGACCCAAGGAAAGGAGACTGACAGTGACATTGAGTGACATTGGTCAGATGGACCAGGCCCTCTGTTGGATGCTTGCAGGTGCATTATCTCAATGAATCCCCACCAGGACCCCTCCAGGGAGGCACCGTTAGCCTCCCATTTTACAGAAAAGACCAGGATGCAGACGGGGGACATGACTTGCTCAAGGCCACACAGCTGAGATCTGAAAGAGGAACTTCCATGTCATGCCGCTGCCTGGGACAGGCTCAGCAAAGCTTGGAATCCTGCAAGGCCTTCCCCAAGACACCTGGGTCCATTTCCCTCCCCTGCAGACACCCCATCACCACTCATTTCTACTCCTGCCCCACCCCCCTTCACCTGCTCACCCTGTTCCTTCAGCCCAAATGCCAAATGCAGCACAAAAGAAAACAAAGTGACCCTATGTCTGGTGCTGGCACCTTGTCACACACCAGGCTGCCGGGTACCCCGCCCCCCAGCGTGTCAGAATGGTGAGCCCATTAGACAGAGGAGGTGAGTGAGGCTCAGAGTGGTCTAGTCCCAGCCCCCTGAGCTAGGATAGTAAGAACCAGAGCAAACTTGAGTCTGACCCTAAAACCAAGGCTGGTGGGTATGAAGGTCAGAAGCCAATTTACACAAGACCCTGACCATTCCCCAGTCCTTTAGTCTGGCAGCCGGTGTTCCTTCACGAAAATCTGCCTGGTACTTTTTTTTTTTTTTTTTGAGACGGAGTCTCGCTCTGTCACCCAGGCTGGAGTGCAGTGGCCGGATCTCAGCTCACTGCAAGCTCCGCCTCCTGAATTTATGCCATTCTCCTGCCTCAGCCTCCTGAGTAGCTGGGACTACAGGCGCCTGCCACCTCGCCTGGCTAGTTTTTTGTATTTTTTAGTAGAGACGGGGTTTCACCGTGTTAGCCAGGATGGTCTTGATCTCCTGACCTCGTGATCCGCCCGTCTCGGCCTCCCAAAGTGCTGGGATGCCTGGTACTTTTTATGCCATATTAATAGCAGAGGTTTACTGAGTGCCAAGCACTGAGCCCAGACACCATGTCACACGCATGACACACTGACCTCTCCCAGTCCCCCAGCGAGGGTGCCCATTTTGCAGATGAGAGCAGGTTTTCCTAAGATTGATGTCCATAGCTGTCTCCACATCTACTTGGAAGCAGGGTTCTGTCTGGTTCACCCTTATCTTCCCTCCTTGGCCTTAGCCCAAAGCCCACACAAGTGGGTGCTCAGTAAATGTTTGCACAAGAGGAATGAGGAAGGCAGGACTCTGGGCATTATCTTGGGAGGAACCTCCGGCCCACCTGTTGTGGAAAATCTCTCCACTAGAGCAGGCTGCCATTCTGCCAATTGCTGTACCCTGTCGCATGCCCTGCAATCCGGTCTCCACACAGCAGCCGCACCACTTTGAAAACACACACCAGGCGGCCAGGCATGGTGGCTCACACCTGTAATCCCAGCACTTTGGGAGGCCAAGGCAGGTGAATCACTTGAAGTCAGGAGTTTGCGACCAGCCTGACCAACATGGTGAAACCTCGTCTCCATTAAAAAAATACAAAAATTGGGGTGTGGGGGGAAAGGGGAGGGAGAGCATTAGGACAAATACCTAATGCGTGCAGGGCTTAAAACCTAGATGACGGGTTGACAGGTGCAGCAAACCACCAAGGCACATGTATTCCTACGTAACAAACCTGCATGTTCAGCACATGTATCCCAGAACTTAAAATGAAATAAAAATTAAAAGCAGTGACAGAATGCCTGCACAGTGGGGAAAAAAACATAAAAATTAGCCAGGTGTGGTGGGAGTCTGTAATCCCAGCTACTCGAGAGGCTGAGGCAGGAGAATCGCTTGAACCCGGGAGGTGGAAGTTTCAATGAGCTGAGATGGTGCCACTGCCCTCCAGCCTGGGCGACAGAGCGAGAAGTCAAAAATAGCTAAGCATGGTGGTACATGTCATGCTACTCAGGAACCTGAAGCAGGAGAATGGCTTGAGCCTGGGAGATCGAGGCTACAGTGAGCCATGATTGTATCACTAACCCCCAACCTGGGTGACAGAGTGAGATGGTCTCAAAAAAAAGAGATGGTCCCAGCTCATGTCCCAGCACCTTCAGATTCTATGCCAGCTCCTCTGGAACACAAGTTCTAACCCAGGCTCATTCCCTCATGGGGACATAACATCACCCTGCTCCCTTGATACAGCTCATTCTGACAAGTCTTGTGTTTGGACTGTAAGTTCCATGAGGGCAGGGCCTTGTGTGTTCTCTAGTTCTGTTCCCAGAGCCCAGCACAGCCCCTGAACAGTCTTTGGTCCCTTAGAAAAAGTTGGTTGAAATGGCCGCTTTGAGGAACATTGAGGTTGATACTATATTACAGAATCAGCAAGTGAGGCTCAGAGGTTGGTCACAGTTCAAGGTCACACAGAGTGTACGAAAGATGAGCCAGGATTCAAACTCAGGATGCTCTGGATTGCAAAAGGCACATTCTGAACCCTTCTTCCTGTCTCCTTGGGCTACATACATGTGGATCACATGAATAGAGTATGGACCTGTGCGCATCTTATGTGTCCACATATGTACACACCCATGTGTGAGTGTACAGGGCAAAAGATTGTTATCCAAGCAAAGTGGACTCTGCAGGCTTCTTGGCATCCCACCCCCATTCATTTCTGCCCCTATGCAGGCCCCCAAAACACATAACACCTTTATTAGTGAAATCAAAATGACTCTAAAACGACTGCTCAGGGATAGTGTTCCAGGGTACAAGCTTTAATTAGTGTTGCGTAGAAATCACCATAGTAACATGTTCCTGCAAGATTGACTTCATCCTAGCATTCTATGCATGATAGCGTTTCTCATTTGGGTGAAACACGCAGGAACAAGCCAAGGAGTGCAGTCTCATTAGTTGGATTTCCGTCCTAAGGGATAAGAGTGGGAAAGGAACTTTTAATAGCTGAGCACTTCATGAAGTCACTGACCTCCTGTGGGTCTTACAGCTACTCATTTATGATTGAATATGGGGCATAGATAGAGTTTAGACCACCGTCAGTGTCCTTCTGACCTGTGTGAATCCATCTATCCATCCATTTATCCCTTCCATTTGTCATCCATCCATTCATTAGTTCCATTCATTTATTCAACATTTCTTTCCCATTCTATCCCATTAGTCTAGATATCTATTCTTCCGTCTATCAGTTCATTCAATTACTCTATATTACTCTATTAAGATAAATTTATCAACATCATCCCTTCATCTGAACTAGCCTACCTAGCCAACCATTATTTAACCAATCAGATCAACCCATCAAAACTTTTACATCTATTTAACTCTATATCCAACCAATTCATGTCCACCAACCATATTCTTCCAACTAATCATCTACCTAACCAACCAATAACGAGTGAACGAGTGCATTCATCCATTTATTCATCCATCCAGCTAATCACATCCAAACTTCCTATCATTCAACCAATGCATTCTTCCAACTATCCTATTACCTATTTATTATTTACCCACCCAGTCATCCACCCAACCTCTCAACCCAATTCATGCTTCCATCTAGCTAATCTTTCCATCCTCCTAATCAACCCATCCAATTTATCCAAAGAATGAATCTCCCTCTTCACCCTTGCCTGTGGTTCCTCTGTGACCTGGCTGCAGCCTTCCTCTCACTGCCCCCAAGGTCTGCTCCCCATCATCTGTGGGCTCTGTGGCCCTTCCCACCTCCTTAAAGGATACCTGAGCTCTGCTTCTTGGTTTTGTACACCTGCTGGATCCTCTTGGCCATTTTTTTCTTGTTCAGCTTGCCTTCCAAGTTCTTTCTGTTCTTGGGGCAGCTGCCGTGCAGTATGGTGGGCCGCGTGGGAGAGTGGTGGGAGATCATGGTCTTTTTGTGGCGCTTTGGTGGTGGGCTGGCGTTGGGACTCTGGCTCTGGCAGCCGGATGAGCTGTGGGCTCCGGTTGGGTTCTGGTGAGTAGCTGGGCTCTGGCTGGAACTCCGGCTCCGGCTGCCACGCTGGCTCTGTCTGCAACTCTGGCTGAAGGTCTGGCAGTGGTGGGTGCAGGTGCACTGGCTGCGGCTTTGGGGCCGAGAGTTGCTGTGGAGCTGGGTGTGGGTGATAGGAAGGCTGTGAGTCTTGGTGTCCATAGGAGGCCACGTTTGGAGGGGCAGGGCCTCCTCCTCGTCCTCTCCCAGCAGGCCTAGCTTTACAGAGGCCCTGGCAGCCCCCGGTTATATAGTTGGGGCTGATTATGATGGCACAGGCCACAGCGGTGTGACAGATGTGGCCCAGCCAAGACAAAGCCCCCTACCCCTTACCCTCACCCCCAGGCTGGGGCAGCCCTCAGGGGTACCCTGGGGGTAGTCCCAGCTGCTGGTTCAGGGTAGGAGCCCTTGGGTCAGATTAAGCTGAGTCTGCATCCCAGATCTGCTTTTTTGCTGAACAAGTCCCAGTTTCCCCATCTCTGCAGAATAGAGACAATAATTGTACTGACCTCGCTCAGACATTAGAAGAATTATTAATAAAGGAGAGAATTTATATCAAGCAGTTAGCTCAGGCCCAGCCCACAATAAGAGCTCAGTAAACATCACTGACCAGCATTGTCAGGTCTTTTTCTTAACTTCTTGGGCAGCTTGGGTGCCAGGAGTGCAGCCCTGACCCTAGTGATGACAGCTGAATGGTGGGCAGTTGTTAAGACAGATGATTAGTGCCCAGATGATGGGGAGGTGATGAATTGACCAGATGGCTTGGTGGATGGATGAAAGATGAGTAACCACATGGTCCAAGCGGTGGTCCTGGGGCTCGCCTGGCAAGCCTACCTCCCTAGCCAGATCTAAAGTCGGGAGATTCAGAGCCAGGTTCAAATCCAAGTTTGCACTGATGTTCAATCTTGGTTAGGCCATTGTGGTTTCTGAGGCTTAGTTGCCTTATGTGACAAAGGGGTGTCTTTACTTCTTTCCTGGTATTCTTGTGAGCCTAAGATGCTTGTCAAGCTACAGGAGGTCCTTGGAAGCCCGTCTCTCTCCTTCAGTTTCTGCCTCTTGATTCTCTTCCCGTCCCTGCTAACGAAGCCTCGCCATACCATTTGAATCATGCCGTCCCTGCTCAAACACTCCAGCACCTCTAGAAGAAAGCCCAGACTTGTGTTTGAACACCAGGCCATTTGATCTTCTAGTCTTTGGGTTTCCATCCAGAGCCCTCCACCCGTCCCCGTCTTGGCTGATGCCTTTGAGCTTAGCCCTTGGCCTGGACTTTCCCACTTGTCTCTGCATGGAACTCCCTCTGTCTCTGTCTCCCCTCCCTGAGCAGGCCCCCAGCCCAAGCCAACCTCTCACTCTGCCCACGTGCAACTTTGCCTCTTGCTCTGAGGATTTGCAATCATCTGCTTTTATGGAAGTTTTTTTCTTTTTCTTTTTTGAGAAAGGGTCTTGTTCTGTTGCCCAGGCTAGAGTGCAGTGGCATTATTACAGCTCACTGCAGCCTCCACCTCCTGGACTCAAGCGATCCTCCCACCTCAGCCTCCTGAGTAGCTGTGACTACAGGTGCATGCCACCACACCTGTCTAATTTTTTTATTTTTTTTTGCAGAGATGGAGGTCTCACTTTGTTGTTTAGGTGGGTCTTGAACTTATGAACTCAAGATATCCTCCTGCTTTGGCCTCCCAAAGTGCTGGGACTACAGGCCTGAGCCAATATGCCCAGCCATTGCAGTTTATTTCTGAATAAACATGTCGAATTTCTCACAGTGAGAACTGCTTTCATTTCCTGAATGCTTTCTACATGGCTGTGCTCTGGGCCTCACCCTCTCCAGGCAGCTTTGCCCTCAGACCTCACAGTGACCCTTTGTAGTGGACTGAATGGCAGCCCCCAAAAATCTACGTCCACGTTGTAACTCCTAGAACCTGTCAGTGCGATGTTTGGAAAAGGCGTCTTTGCAGATGTAATTAAGCCAAGAATCTTGAGATAAGCATGTTGGCTTAGCATTGGATTTAGGGTGGGCCCTAAATCCAATGACAAACGTCCTTATGAGAGACAGAAGAGGTGTCACCCAGGGAGAAGAGGAAACCATGTAAAGATGGAGACAAGCTTGGAGGTCTGTGAGCTAGAGGAGGCAAGGAAGGATTCTCTGCTAAGGTCTCAGGAGGGAGATGAGCCCAGCTGGCACCTCGACTTCAGACTTCCGGCCTCCAGAACTGCAGAGAATACATTTCTGTTGTTTTAGCCACCAAGTTTGTGGCCATTTGGTATGGCAGTCCCAGGAAATTAATGCACCCCGTGAGGCAGGTACCATGATTGCATTTAGCAAAGAGGGAACAGGCTCAGAGAGGTGGAGTAACCAGCCCAGAGTCCCTTGGCCGATCAGGGACAGAGCCAGTCATATTCGGGTCTGGCTGCCTCTCAAGGTCAGTAAGGGATTCTCGGTGATTAGAGGGACACCTGCGGCAGGGTTCTCAGGGCCCTGCCTTGGGTGGGCTCAGCAGGTCCGGTTGTGGGGTGTGCGCTAGACCAAGCCGTGAAGACTCTCTGGGTCTCTGGACCCCTCTTCCCATGGCCTGCTGCTCTTCCACTGCCAACACCCCACTTCCCCAACCCTCAAGCACATAGCCTGGAATGGAGATCGTGGCCTGCCATCAACCAGCCTCTCCTCCACACACCTTTCCAGTCCTCCCAGGGAGGGCTGACCTCTCCCAGCAGCAGGTGTGCGGCACGTCACATACCTGCCCTCGCACCTATGACCGTGAACTCTCTCCCAGGACGGCAGGGACTGCGTTTTATGAATACCAGGTCCCCTAGTGACTAGCACCTTGTGGGGCATACAACGGGGCCTCGGCTCATGTTTCCTGGGCAAATGAATGGGCGGGTGGACCTTCGGGCCTTGGACAAAAGGACAAAGCTGACCAACCGAGTCATTTGTGGGGCTGGGAGTATTGGGGTAACAGGGCCTCCTCTGCCCTAGGCCATTGCAGGGCAGAGCAGTGGCCTCTCCTCAGGGTAGCCCAAGGTCCCTTCCTACCCTCAAACATGGACCCCAGAGAAACCGAGGCTTCCCTGAAAATCCCCCAGCCCCCAGCCCCACTGCCACGGTACCAACTAGGATCCCCTCAGGGACAGGGGATCAGCTGATCAGGAGAATTAGCTCAAGGTGGCTGGTGCTTGGAGGACTGTGAGGGAATGTGGTGGAGATCACATTTGTCGCTTCTTTGGGGTGGAAGGCATGAGGGAGGAGCCGGTGGTAGGGTGGGCGGCAGACACGTTCCAAAGCTCCTTGCAGAAAGCGCACCGAGCCCCGGAGCGAGAGTACGGGGCCTAGGCTCTGCATCTGTACCCAGTTGCCTGCCTGGGCCTCTTTTGCCTACTGCTCTCATGGGGCAGTGTCTCTGCCCCCAGGGCTGGACCCCTTGAAGAAGGCAGGAGTGAGTTTCCAGTTAGGGGTGCAGATGGTCGCCAGCAGCATAGACTCGCAGTGGAAGAGTCCGCAGCCAAAAAGGACCCAGAGGGAACCACCATGACCCCAGCAACAATCCCTGTCATAGTTCAGCACTGACTGGTGCCAGGCCTGGTCCCACCCAGCCCTTGAGCTAATTCTCCTGATCAGGTGACCCATGAGTAGCTATTAGCTTCCCCCAAATGCCAGGAGGGGCGGACTGAGGCTCAAAGACACCAGTGACTTGCTCAAGGGCACGCAGCTAGCAGAAAAGAAATTTGAACCCAGGTCTGCTGAACTCCCAAGCCAGTGTTCTTAAAGACTGCCCATGGTTGGGGCGGCACCATGGGGACTGCGATGAAGGCAGTTACCCTGTCCTGCTGGGTGCCCTCGGTTGGGGTGTGCTGGGACTAGGAGAGGAATTTCCCCTGTCCCAGAGACAGGAAGATTCGGCTGAGATGATTTCCCCCTCCCAAAGCCCCTGAACCTCTGGCTGGGGCTTGGGAACAAGGTCACCGAGCCCCGCTCTTCAGCCTTCCTTGGCAGCTGGCCTCCCTCCACGTGCACCCACACACATGCATTCACACACGTGCACACATGGGACCAGAAGGGATAGGGTGAGGGGAAACCAGAGACAGGGAGGATTCCTCAGAGACTTTTTATTGACTCTTCTCTGAACACCGTCGCCGGAGCAGCAGTGGGTGTCCCTTCCTGGGCCTTCGTCGCGGGTCAGGAGTGTGTCTGCTTGGACTCCGGGCTCTGCTGGGCCTCGGCGTTGTCCTCCTGGTCCTCCTCGTGCCGCTCAGGCTCCATCAGCAGCAGCTTGCCCTGCACTGGCAGCTCTTCTTCCTCCTCCTCTTCCCCTTCCTCCTCCTCTTCCTCCTCTTCCTCACCCTCTGATGACAAGGAGAAGTTATCCTGACTCACGCAGGCCACGAGCTTCTTCATGGAGGATTCGTGGCCCCGGCCGTGGCCCATGCTGTGGCCCATACTGTGGCCTGTGCTGTGGCCTGGGCTGTGGCCTGTGTTGAGCTTGGCACAGCGGGAACCCATGGTCCACGTTGCCTGTCTCTCTGGACAAGGAGGTGAGGTGGTTGGTGAAGGGGCTGTGAGTGGGGGCAGGATGCTGACATCACAAAGGGAGCCCGCCCCCACTCGGGAACCTGGGTCTGAGCCAACAGCTAACTCAGGCCTCAGCCACTGGCAGCTGCCAGCCCTCACAGGGAAGGTCTGCAAGGCTGAGCGTTGGGGCCAGTGCGGATGCCAACACCATAGACCTCATTTGCCCTGGAGAAAGTTTCGCTTGTAGCTGGGATGGGAGTTAGAGATTGAATTTCTAGAAGCAGGAGGGGCACACACAGACTCCTCCCCACGTCCCAGAAATCGCCAGCCAGAGAGAGCTGTCTCTGTTGAGTTTCTTGACTGCTGACCCTTGGAAATAAATCATCAAGCTGTGTGCTTAAAGTGTATGCACTCTGTAAGCTCTGCCTTCATAAAACTCAGGAACCCTTGGAACTCTTCCTTCGGGGGCCTGAAAGTGTGAAATCTTCTTGAAAAGCAACGGCTCCTAAGCTTTTTCTGTTTGTCCAAGGCATGGGCACAGGCCAGAAACCAAGCTGGGATGAACAAGGGGTTGCTTTGTCCCTGACTGATGCAAGATGGACACCACCAACCAGATGCCACTCTGCCCAGGTCAGGGTGGAGTGACAACCTCTTAAGTGTTTTAGGGCCACAGGTCTCTTTGAAGTCTTGGCAAGGTTCCCCATCTGTGTGGCACCATTTCAGCATGCGGGGAGCGGTTTTAGGACTTTGTCTTTTATACATTGAAATGAGTCTTTTGTACACTGCAGTGGTATTAAATTTAAATTTTTTCAGGCCAGGCATGGTGGCTCACACCTGTAATCCCAGCACTTTGGGAGGTGAGGCAGGTGGGTCATCTGAGGTCAGAAGTTTGAGTCCAGCCCGGCCAACATCGTGAAACCCTGTCTTTACTAAAAATACCCCCAAAATATTTTTTTAAGCTCCTCCAGCTACTGAGGAGGTTAGGCAGGAGAATCACTTGAACCCAGGAGGTGCAGGTTGCAGTAAGCCAAGATCGCACCACTGCACTCCAGCCTGGGTGACAAGAGCAAAACTCCGTCTCAAAAAAAAAAAAAAAGAAAAAGAAAAAAATATGTATTTTTTTTGTATTTTTTTCAGAAACTCGTTGCTTCTTAAAAATTGGTCATTTCTGAGCACCAGGAATCCATTTTCCAACATATGGATTGGATCTTGCCAGTTTTATCCTCCCAGTCCTCAGGGGCTGTGGTTGGCTAAATGCCAATCCTGATCCTGGAATCTATGATGTAAGGATTGTGAGATGGGGAGGTTATCCTGGGTTGTCCAGAAAGTCCCTCAGTGCAATCACAAGGGTCCTTGATTTCAGACAGGAGTGATATAGCCACAGGCCGAGGAGAGGAAGCAGCAAGGATCGGATTCTCCCTGGGTCTCAAGAGGCGTCAGCCAGCACAGGCTTCACACAGCCCAGCCCATTACTCTGCATTCATCTACTCCTTGCCTTTTGCCCCCTCTGTGCTGACCAAGTTGTTGCTGGAGCACGCCAGACCTGCTCCCCACCTTGAAGCCGTTGCCTGTACTGCTCCTCTGCCCACACCGTTTACATTTCCTTACACTTCCAACCACCCAACATCTGTGTTTTTAAACTGTGGCACACAGAAAGCCTTTTAAATATGGCCACAAGGTGCCTTGACATCTTTGTGACTTAATTAGGGCTCAATCTGTTCTAACCATTTTCTCCTTTCATGGGATAGGATCAGGTTTTTCACTGGAGGGGGATTCAGACAGACTAATGTGGCCTTTGACTCCATGGAACGATGTGCGATAGACAGGACAGCATCACAGGGTGGCCTCCCAGGCACAGTAACCCTCTCCTAGGCGCCCTCAGAGCGGCAGAGCTCCCACCCTACCCGCCCCTGAGGAAGGACTGCAGAGAAGCCTCTACCCACCCTGGGCATGAGGGAATCCAGGTTTGTGTGATTTATGCAAAGGAAATGTGATTCGCGCAAAGGAAACCCAACAGGCCAGCAATGTCTTGTCAAGCTTTATTGGGCAGGTGACTTTTGCTCATTTCACTCAGATCTTGTGGACTTCTCAGCGGCAACTCAGGGCTTGAGCATTTGATGTAGGGGAGTTGCTATGGCCTCACTTGGTGTTTCTTGGGCAGGTGACTTTCTCTTCCAGCTGGGGGCTTGAGCATTTGATGGAGGTGAATTGCTATGGCCTCTCTTGGTGTTTCTTGGGCAGGTGACTTTTTCTTAATTTCCAGCTGGTGGTGAGGGGCCCAAGAAGCTTAGTACCTTCTGCATCTTCTCCTCCTGGTTCTGCAGCCTTTTGGGAAAGAAAGTTCTGGTTGAGGGAGGCACCTAGGGACTCTGGGTGGGGATGGGGGTTGGGGGCTGGAGCCTTTGCCAGGTGGGATGGGTCCCAGCCTCCCTCCTGTGCCTGGGATGGTCAGGGACATGCAGGGCAAGGCGGGGGGCGCAGGCAGACCTCTGCGATGCCTCCTCCGGTGCCTGCAGGAGCGTCTTCTGCGCCTTCTGCAGGAGCGATGCTGCCGTCTGTGGATCCGGTGCAGCCTCCTTCGAGAGCAGCGCCTGCGCCTATGGGGAGAGTGGCCTCGGTGGGTCCTTTCGTAGACCTCGACGTGCTCTGGGCTCAGCCCCTGCTCCTCTTGGCCGTTGTGTCCTTGGTCTTGCCCGTGCACCTGCTGCCCGTGCACCTCGTGCGGGCGTTCGCTCAGGCTCCTGGTGCGGTATCGGACCATGGTGTTGGGAGAGCTGGTGGCTCCTGGGCTGAGGCTGCAGTGGGCCCTGGGGTGGGGGAGGACGGCTGAGGCCTGCCCACCTGCCCTTGGTGTTACTGTTGGTCTGGTCTGCGAGGCTCCCCGGAAGCTTGTATATAAAGGGGGCGCCCACTATGACTCAGCGGCCCCGCCCCGTCCCCACCCTGCTCAGCCTCCTCTGTGAGGGCAGCACAGGGCCAGGGGCCACAGCTAGCAGGGCCCTGGCACCCAAGCTGCAGGGCTGGAAGGGTGAGAGACCCCCATGCCTTGCCCGTAAAGCGTGTCCTCTGTCTCTTGCAGCAGGTGCAACCGTACAGATGGCAGGTGTTCTCTTGTCTAATGCAACCCTCATCCCCCCAAGCCGGTGGGCACGCACACTGTCACTTGGAAGCTTCCTTACCAGCTCGCTGCTGTGCCATAGCTGCCATGTGGAAGGGACTTACATGCTTGGCTCTCTATGCACACAGTTTACTGTTAAGATGGTAACAGCAGCAAACAGTTCCCTAATAACTCCTATGTGCCAAGCATTGATTCGTTTATTTCCCATACATTCACTCATTTTCTCTCTCTCTCTCTCTCTTTTTTTTTTTTTTGAGACAGTATCTGTTGCCCAGGCTGGAGTGCAGTTGTGCAATCCTAGATCACTGCAGCCTCTACCCCTCCGGCTCAGATGATCCTCCCACCTCAGCCTCCCGAGTAGCTGGGACTATGTGTGCTGCCACTCCTAGCTAATTTTTTGTATTTTTTGTAGAGGTAGATAGGGTTTCACCATATTGCCCTGGCTAGTCTCATACTCCTGGCCTCAAGTGAGCCTCCCATGTCAGCCTCCCAGAGTGCTGGGATTACAGGTGTGAGCCACCACCCTGGCATTCCTCACTCTTACAATCCCCATTTTCTGTGGGGTAAATAGGCGTGAAGAAGTTGAGTTGCTCAAGGCCACTCTGCTGAGAAGGCCAGGCCGGGCCAGCATTCAAACGGAGACAGCCCGATTTTAGTCATACCCTTGGCTCTCCACCTACTCCCTAGCCCAGGGGCTGCTCCCCTCTCTGCCTCTAACATATGCATCTTCTCCCCTCCTGCTCGGCCTTGCCAGGGCTTCTCATTGAACTTTGATGATTCCATTAAAGTCCAGGATCAGAATCACAGAAACTGCAAAACCAGTTTCCCTTTCATGGAGGGCAGGGAGAAGGCGGGAATATGGCAGATACACAAATTTAAGGACCTGAAGATGTAGAGATCATCCTTGATGATCTGGGCTGGCCCACTACAGTCACAAAGACCCTTAGAAGAGAGGATAGGGAGGCAGGAAGCTCATAGGAAGAGAAATTCGGAGATGCCACACTGCTGGCTTTGAAGATGGAGGGAGAGGCTACAAGCCAAGGAATGCAGGCAGCCTCTAGAAGCTGGAATGGATAAGGAAATATCCTCCCCTGGTGCATCCAGGAGGAACACAGCCCTGCTGACCCCTTGATTTTAGCCCCATGAGACTTCTTTCAGAATTCTGAACTGCAGACCTGTAAGAGAATACATTTATGTTGTTAAAGCTACAAAATTTGTGGTGATCTGTCACAGCAGCAATAGGAAACAAATTCAGAAGGCTTGATCTTCAGATCCTTGCAGGAGGTGATGGGTGATATTGCCAGACCCTTGGTGTTTCTGTGCTGCCTCTCTTTGGGGATAAGAAGGTCCTTCATAATGGCCCTCAAGCTCTCTGAGGTCACGTGTTAAAAATATGAATGCTGAGGCCTTACCCTACGTCCTGCTAAGTCAAATCTTCATGGCCAGAGCTTGCTGATGAAAATAGGAAGGGGCGGAGCAGGGCATGGTGGCTCACACCTATAATCCTAGCACTTTGAGGGGCTGAGGCAGGTGGATCACCTGAGGTCAGAAGTTCAAGACCAACCTGTTCAACATGGTGAAACCCCATCTCTACTAAATACACAAAAATTAGCCAGGCGTGGTGGCGGGCGCCTGTGATCCCAGCTACTTGGGAGGCCGAGGCAAGAGAATTGCTTGTACCCAGGAAGCAGAGGTTGCAGTGATCTGAAATGGCACCATTGCACTCTTGGGCAACAAGAGCGAAACTTCAAATAAAATAAAATAGAATAAGAAGGGGCTGGGTGTGGTGGCTCACACCTGTAATCCTAGCACTTTGAGAGGCCAAGGTGGGAGGATCACTTGAGCCCAGGAGTTTGAGACCAGCCTGGGCAACATAGTGAGGGTCCTGTCTACAAAAAATGAAAAAAAAATAGTCTGGGTCCGTGGTGGCATGTGCCTGTAGTCCCTGCTACTCAAGAGGCTGGGATGGGAGGATTGCTTGAGCATAGGAAGTCAAGGCTGCAGTGAGCCATGTTCCCACTATTGCACTCCAGCCTGGGTGACAGAACAAGACCCTATCTAAAAAAAAAAAAAAAAAGGCACACCTGGAGGTCTGCCTGTCCAGCCAAGCTGCTGTCATGATCCAACTGTGTTATGGGGAGTCATTGCTAAAGTGATCAGATCAGAGTCATGGTAGTGCTGGGGCTAGCACTGAACTCTCATGTGCTCACTTGAAAGAACAAGGGTTTTTTTTTTTTTTTTTTTTTTTTTTTTTGAGACAGAGTCTCACTCCGTTGCTCAGGCTGGAGTGCAGTGGCGCAATCTCGGCTCACTTCAAGCTCCGCCTCCCAGGTTCACGCCATTCTCCTGCCTCAGCCTCCCAAGTAGCTGGGACTACAGGCGCCCGCCACCACGCCCGGCTAATTTTTTTGTATTTGTAGTAGAGACAGGGTTTCACCATGTTAGCCAGGATGGTCTCAATCTCCTGACCTCGTGATCCACCTGCCTCAGCCTCCCAAAGTGCTGGGATTACAGGCGTGAACCACTGCGCCCGGCCAAGAACAAGGTTGTTGATACCACCGTAGGCAAATGCAGTGGCTCATGCCTGTAATCACAGCACTCTGGGAGGCCAAGGCAGGAGAATCGCTTGAGCCCAGGAGTTTGAGACCAGCCTGGGCGACAAAGTGAGACCTCATCTCTACAAAAAGATTAGAAAAATTAGCCAGGCATGGTCGTGCGTATCTGTGGTCCCAGCTACTCAGGAGGCCAGGAGGCTGAGGTAGGGGAATCACTTGAGCCCAGGAGGTTGAGGCTGCAGTGAACTGTGTTTGCGCCACTGCACTCTATTCTAGCCTGGGTGACAGAGAGAGACCTTGTCTCAAAGAAAAAAAAAAAGGAAGTGATTTATGCAGAATACCAGGCACACAGTTGGTGCCCCATAAACAGAAGTCATACCGTGACATTTCTGAGGTGCTTGGTGGGCCGTGTCACTTCAGAGAACTGGGTCTCAGAGCCTCTGGTCTCTGCTGAAATGCTTTGGGTTTGCTCTACCATCATGAAATGACTGTGACCCAGGGCCTGTGTCAGGGAATCAGAGAGGTGGGCTTTCCTAGGCTGTGAGTGAGCCAAGTAGACCAGTGCCCATTAGGGTTTCTTGTGTCTAGGTGGCTGCTTCACTCCTGATCCTTCCCCACATCTCACTGGGATCTTAAACCCTTGCCTTAGAAATTTTAGTATAGGTAGTATATCATACGGCTTGAGCGTGGACTTAGGTCCGATCAGACGGACAAGTTCACCTTTGTTTCCTCAAGTGGATATAACGCTGTGAAACTGTGCCCCAAAGGGTAAAGAAACCAGTGGTTAACAAAAATGTTTGAGTTTACAGGATGGCAGATAAGAAACTTCCTTAATGGCACTTGATTAAATGTGAAAAGTTCAGGTCCGCTGCTACCTGCACAAGTTATCTCTGTACGCAAATGAGGCTGAAAACTTCTAGCACGGAATGAGGAATAAACAGTTTTGAATTTAATTTTCCTGATGGTGACTGGCTTAATCTATTTAAGTTTTAACCTAAGAGTTCCTTTGTTGAAGAATGGAAATTTCAGCTTTGGGCTGAAATAAACCCGGGTAGGCAGCTAGGGGATAGGTCAGATAGGATGAGCTGGTTCAATCTTGAGCTCCAGCTGGTAAATGTTTAACTGGCTTTGGGGTTCCAGGGATGGAGGGAACCCAGATTTGTAGCATTTGCTAATTTCTGTAAATACTCCATGGTCCATTTCAAGCTGCCAAGATGAGGTCACCAAGCAGAGTGCGGAAATGTACACAGCGGGTCCTCAAACTCGAGAGACCTGGCTACAGCACCCCACTGGGTAGGGATCTGTTAAGAGAGTTTGGGAGGCAGGTTCTGGTTGTGAATTGGGGAGACTGGTTCTGTTTGTGACTTGGGGAGGCAGATGTTGGTTGTGACTTGTTGGTGCTACTAAGAGTTTGGAACAATGGCTGGGCGCGGTGGCTCACGCCTGTAATCCTAGCACTTTGGGAGGCTGAGGTGGGCCGATTATGAGGTCAGGAGATCAAGACCATCCTGACTAACACGGTTAAATCCCATCTCTACTAAAAATACAAAAAATTAGCCGGGCGTGGTGGCGGCTCCTGTAGTCCCAGCTACTCGCGAGGCTGAGGCAGGAGAATGGCGTGAACCCAGGAGGCGGAGCTTGCAGTGAGCCGAGATCGCGCCACTGCACTCCAGCCTGGGCAGCAGATTGAGACTCCGTCTCAAAAAAAAAAAAAGAGTTTGTAACAAAACCCAGCGTGACAACTGTCTCTCATGTCCGCCCCACCGACATCTTTCCCCTTCGCATGCCCAGGCCCTTTCCCCCTCTGCTCATCCCTGAGCCCTCCTGCCCCGAGCCTACCCTCTCAAGGACAAGGAGACAAGAGTGGGATGACTTTTCAACGTTTATTGACAGGCGGCATTGTTCCTTAGCAGGCTCCTGATTTTCATTGGATGGTGGCGTTTTCAAGATGTGGCAAGAGGGTCGTGAAGTCTGGTAAAATTCTCAGGCAGGAGTTTGGTGGACGTGCTATTTTGTGCAATTAGTATCTTCTACACCTCAGCCTGTACCTGCGGCGGCAGTACTCTGGTGAGACCAAGAAAGGTGGTGAGAGAAAGACTGGGCCCCGAGAGCCCCCAGCCCCAGCCCCAGCGCCCCCTCAGCTGGGCCCACTTACTCATGGCTCTCCTCCGTGCCCGGCATCTCCGCCTCCTTCGTCTGCGACATCTTCGTCTCTGGCGGCAGCATCTGCTTCGGCTCTGGCTGCGACAGCATCTGTACCTGGCCATGGTGCGGGATGGGCTTGGCCTGAGTGCTCAGAGCAGGGCACCACCTTGGCTGAGCCAGCCAACCTGTGAGCAGGTGGAACTCTGTGGGCTGTGAGTCAGGGGCCAGCTCTGCAGCCTCTTATAGATGCCAGGAGGCCGTTGGTCATTGTGAGGGCAAAGGGGCTGGGACCTCACAAACCATGGCCAGGTGTGGCCTGCATCATGTCCATATATGGGCATGTGAGGGGCGGGCAGGCCCCCGAGTGTAGGGGCTGCCTATGTCACAGCCGGGGCAATACAAGATGACTCCTCCGTGGGAACAATCATCTAGTTATTCAATGAACAAAATATTACTGTTAATATTTTGGCCTGCTCCATGCCAGATTTTGGCCTAGGCCCTGGTATATGGTGATAAACAAGACAGACATGCCCTTGTTAAAGAGTATTATTATTATTATTATTATTATTATTTTTTTTTTTTTTTTTTTTTTTTTTTTTTGAGACGGAGTCTCATTCTGTCGCCCAGGCTGGAGTGCAGTAGCACAATCTTGGCTCACTGCAACCTCTGCCTCCTGGGTTCAAGCAAACCTCCGGCCACAGCCTCCCGAGTAGCTGGGATTACAGGCATGCAACACCACACTGAGCTAATTTTTGTATTTTTAGTAGAGACGGGGTTTCACCATGTTGGCCAGGCTGGTCTCAAACTCCTGACCTCAGGTGATCTGCCCACCTCAGCCTCCCAAAGGGCTGGGATTACAGGCATGAGCCACCCTGCCTGGCCATTATTATTACTATTATTATTATTATTATTATTTGTAGAGACGGGCTCTCCCTATGTTGCCCAGGCTGGTCTTAAACTCCTGACCTCAAGCAAACCTCCTGCCTCTGCCTCCCAAAGCACTGGGATGACAGGTGTGAGCCACCACACCCTACCCCTAATAGACTTTACAATCGAACTACAGAAGGCATGAATGAAATAGCCCTGAGGTATAATTGTAATAGTGACAAATGCTGATCATGGAAAGCTCAGGCTTCTGAAGATATGTACTGGGAGAACTTGACCTCAGGTGGGGCTCTAGGGAGAGCCCCAAAGGGGTGCTGGTGAAGTGAACCCTAAAGAGTGCCAGAGTAAGAGGAGGGAGGAGCACCTGGGAAGAAAGAGCTGCTCCTGCAAATGTTCTGAGATGGCGCTGGATGTGCAGTTCTGTTTCTATGCAGGGTCAGGCAGCAGGGGATCCGTGGAGACAGAAGGTGATCGTGAGGACCAGGGCGGGTGAAACAGGGAGCAGCTGTGCTGGGCTTCCTTCTGGGCTGATGCTTTGGAACTTGGTAGAGGCGGTGATTACACACATTGTAACTGTACTAAATGCCACTGAGTTACACACTTTATTTATTTATGAATGAATGAATGACAGGGTCTCACTCTGTCGCTCAGGCTGGAGTGCAGTGGCACAATCTCGGCTCACTGCAAACTCCGCGTCTTGCTTCAAGCGATTCTCCTGCTTCAGCCTCCCAAGTAGCTGGGATTACAGACACCCGCCACCACACCCGGCTAATTTTTGTATTTTTAGTAGAGATGGAGTTTCACCATGTTGGTCAGGCTGGTCTCGAACTCCTGACCTCAAATGATCTGCCCTCCTCAGGCTCCCAAAGTGCTGGGCTTTGAATTACACATTTTAAAATGATGAATTTTATGTTACGTGGCTTTCAGTTCAATTGCAGACACGAAAAGCTCTGAGGCCAAAAGGTGCTAACAGGTGTGAGGGATTGGAGCAAAGTGTGGTGTGGGGCACTGGGCATGGTGTGGGTCTTTTAGGGGTAAAGGGGGGGGCAGTTAGAATTAGTTTGTCTACTTAAACAGAAAACCGAAATGAGTGAGTTGGGTGGAAGTTTTGTGTTTTTCTTAAGGAGCCAGAGGCGATCTGGAGGATCATTAGATTGTCCCTGTTTGGGGGATACACATGCTGGAGGATTTAGGGGTGATGACATATGTTTACCAGCTACTCTCAAGGATTTACCCATAGCGAAAGAGGGAGAAGGGAGAGAGAGGAGAGAGAGGTGGCGGGGAGCCGAACAGATGTGATAGAACATTCACAACTGGCCATGCCAGGCGCGGTGGCTCACACCTGTAATCCAGCTCTTTGGAGAGATTGGCTGAGCCCAGGAGTTTGAGACAAGCCTCAGCAACATAGAGCCCATCTCTACAAAAATAAAAAACCTATAAAAAAGATATTTTTTTAAAAAACAATTGGCCAATCTGTGTAAAGGGGAGGGAGCTCTTTGTCAGGGGTTCTTGCAAATTTTCTGAAATTTTGAAATTATTTCAAAATAGATTATTAATTTTTTTTTAAAGAACGAAAGAAAACCCAGGGAGGTCAGCCAGGGCTGGTGTGAGGCTCCATCCTTATCAAGGGTCCAGGCTTTTGTCTTTCATCTCTGCCTGCAGCAAGTGCTTTCCATCCTCAAAGCTGCCTCATAGTCCAAGATCAGGGCTGCCGGGGACGGCTGTGCAGTTTGTCTACTGCTCCAAGCTCCCTGCCAAAGGGATTGAGTGGGGACTGAAATCCAGCCCATGGTCTGCTTGCCACCCCAGGCCCTGCACTCACAGGGGATGCTTCAGCCCATGGGAGCTGTCTTTTTCCTAATTTGACTGCCCGCAGCAGAAGTCTTGTCCAAATTTGAACAAAGGCACACTAAGGGCTGAACTTGGCCCTGCTGGAGTCCCACCCATATCCACCATGCAGGCAGGAAGGAGAAGGAGGAGGGGTGGCAAAGGGAGTTCTTGTCTCTTTTTTAGAGACAAGGTCTAGCTCTTTTGCCCAGGCTGGAGTGCAGCGGCACAGTCATAGCTCACAGCAGCCTTGATGGAATCCTCGTGGTATGAAGAGCTTTCCCAGATGCCCTGTCCAGCAACTTCCCCTTCTGATCATTGGCCTCCCTGCAAAAGCACACTGCCCCCTGGGGTAAAGCAGGGCTCCTAGAAATGAGAAGGGACTGGTGGATATCAGGTAGACAGTTAGTACTGTCTTCCCCAAAGGGGATGGAGCCCACCCCAGACCCCAGCAAGACCGGGTAACCATGAATTTGAAGCTAAAGTCTACTGTTACTAAGAGGGATACAGTAGCACATAGTAGGTAGCAGTAACTTTTCATTAATTGATTCAGGTCTAGATTGATGTAAAATTGTTACCCCCAATCCTCTAATACTTACTACTTTTTTTTTTTTTTTTGAGACGGAGTCTCGCTCTGTCGCCCGGGCTGGAGTGCAGTGGCCGGATCTCAGCTCACTGCAAGCTCCGCCTCCTGGGTTTACGCCATTCTCCTGCCTCAGCCTCCCGAGTAGCTGGGACTACAGGCGACCACCACCACGCCCGGCTAGTTTTTTTTGTGTTTTTAGTAGAGACGGGGTTTCACCGTGTTAGCCAGGATGGTCTCGATCTCCTGACCTCGTGATCCGCCCGTCTCGGCCTCCCAAAGTGCTGGGATTACAGGCTTGAGCCACCGCGCCCGGCCTTTTTTTTTTTTTTAAGGTGGAGTTTTGGTATTGTCACCCAGCCTGGAGTGCAATGGCACCATCGTGGCTCCCTGCAACCTCTACCTCCCAGGTTCGAGCAATTTTCCTGCCTCAGCCTCCTGAGTAGCTGGGATTACAGGAATGTGTCACCACGCCTGGCTAATTTTGTATTTATAGTAGAGACGGGGTTTCACTATTTTGGCCAGGCTGGTCTCGAACTCCTGACCTCAAGTGATCCACCTGCCTCAGCATGAGCCACCACACCCAGTCCAGGGTGACTGTTAATCTTTGCCATCCCATCAGGTTCCTCTGAGACCATGTGGGTTACCCTGTCTCTACTAAAAAGACAAAAATTAGCTGGGATGGTGGCACTCACCTATAATCCCGGCTACTCAGGAGGCTGAGGCTGGAGAATCACTTGCTGGGATTACAGGCGTGAGCCACTTTGTCCAGCCACAGAGATTAGTTCTAAGTTCTGGAAAGAGGATGCCCTGGAGCTAGGCGGTGGGGACATTTGGCTTCAGCTGGGGTCCTGAAGCCTTCAGTGGTCATCTGAAATTTTGGGTTTGTCACAGCAGCTGGCTGGTACTCTAATACAGTACTTGCCACTCACTGATACTGTGTTTCTAATTTGTCTCCCCAAGTGAGATGGAAGTTCAGTGTGGCAATCCTAGGAATAACCTGAACTAAAAGGAACTGAAATATTTGTTGAATGAATAAGTGAATGGCAAATGGATGCTTTGTACAATAAGGTTCTTTTCTTGACTTTTTCCAAATCTAAAATCATGTTATTGTGATTTTTAAAATGACGTTTAGCCTCTCCCTGCCAGCCACCCTACTTCTGTTTGGTATGGTCCTTGGCACTGGCGATTAGGAATCACCAAGACTCCTGCCAGTTAGATACGTGCTGAGTCTCAGAAGGGGACATCCAGTACTGTTCCCTGAGGTCCTAATTGGGCAGCCACAGGGCTTGTCCCTCTGCCGACCCCCACATCTGTGTTGTCACAGTGGCCTCTCACCCCACCCTGTTCAAGGAGAGATGTCACCAAAGGAGGAAGGCAGGGGGAGGGGGAGGGGTGAATGCAGGCAGTTCATTCCCAGAATAATCAGAGGATAATTTGGCAGTAAGATGACAGTGTTTTAAACGTGCCATCATACCCACAATTCCATAGTCAGGGATTTCTCCCAAAGAAATTCTCCTGCGTGTTCATAGAGGTATGAGATGGAGGGTGTTCATTAAAGCATTATTTGTGGGGGAAAATTAGAAATAGCTTAATGTGCATCTTAAGGAAATGGTAAATGAATTGTTGCCATGTTGTAGCATAGCTCACAGGCATTCAGAACCCTGGAGAGTGATACGATGTGGACATATCAGTCTATGCTATACCGAAACTGAGTGAGTTGCTAAAATGTAGGGTGTCATCTCATGTCTGTAAAAAGTTTAGAAATAGCTGGGCACGGTGGCTTATGCCTGTAATCCCAGCACTGTGGGACGCTGAGGCAGGCGGATCACGAGGTCAGGAGATCGAGACCATCCTAGCTAACACAGTGAAACTCCATCTCTACTAAAAATACAAAAAATTAGCCGGGCGTGGTGGCAGGAGGCTGTAGTCCCAGCTACTCGGGAGGCTGAGGCGGGATAATGGCTGAACCCGGGAGGCGGAGCTTGCCGTGAGCCGAGATCGCGCCACTGCACTCCAGCCTGGGCGACAGAGCGAGACTCCGTGTCAAAAAAAAAAAAAAAAAAAAAAAAAAAAAAAAAGAAATAAACACATACACAGAGGAAAAAGTCTAGACTGTGATACATTGACCTGACAGTGGGAAGTTGAATAATGGAAGGCTTCACTTTCTACTTTATTCATTTCTGTATTTTGGGGGGATTTTTTACTGTAAGGGTAAAGACGTGACTAAATGTTGAATGAGTTATTTCCATGAACAAAAAGAAAAGAATGTCTGTAATCCTAGCACTTTAGGAGGCCGAGGTGGGTGGATCGCTTGAGCCCGGGAGTTCAAGACCAGCTCGGGCAACATGGTGAAATTCCGTCTCTACAAAATACACAAAAATTAACTGGGTGTGGTGATATGCACCTGTAGTTCCAGCTACGCCAGTGGGAGGACCACCTGAGCTCAAGGAGGCTGAGGTTGCAGTGAGCCATCATCCTGCCACTGCTTGCCAGCCTGGGTAACAGAGTAAGACCCTGTCTCAAAAAAAAAAAAAGAGAAGAATAGTAATACCCATTACCATTTCTAAGCACTTACTGTATGCCATGATTCTTTTTTTTTTTTTTTTGAGACGGAGTCTCGCTCTGTCCCCCAGGCTGGAGTGCAGTGGCTGGATCTCAGCTCACTGCAAGCTCTGCCTCCCGGGTTCGCGCCATTCTCCTGCCTCAGCCTCCTGAGTAGCTGGGACTATAGGCGCCCGCCACCGCGCCCGGCTAATTTTTGTATTTTTTTAGTAGAGACGGGGTTTCACCGTGTTAGCCAGGATGGTCTCGATCTCCTGACCTCGTGATCCGCCCGTCTCGGCCTCCCAAAGTGCTGGGATTACAGGCTTGAGCCACCGTGCCCGGCCCTGTATGCCATGATTCTATTTAATTGTGAGGCTATCTTTTTTTTTTTTTAATAAGCTTTTTCTGGCTGGGCACAGTGGCTCACACCTGAAATTCCGGCACTTTGGGAGGCCAAGGTGGGTGGATCACTTGAGGTCAGGAGGTCAAGACCAGCCTGACCAACATGGTGAAACCCCATCTCTACTAAACTACGAAATTACCTGGGCATGGTGGTGTATGCCTGTAATCCCAGCTACTTGAGAGGCTGAGGCAGGACAGTCGCTTGAACCCAGGAGACAGAGGCCTGCAGTGAGCCAAGATCGTACCATTGCACTCTAGCCTGGGCAACAAGAGCAAAACTCCATCTCAAAAATAAACAAATAAACTTTTTCTTTTGGGAAAAGCTGCAGAGTTGGTAAGGGGATTCCCATACACCTCTCACCCAGTCTCCCCCATGGTTAACATTTTACATCCCTGGGGCATATTTGTCACAGTTAAAACACCAACTTTGGCACATTAATACTTACCAACCAGGCTCTAGATTTTATTTGAATTTCACCAGCTTTTCTACTAATGCTCGTTTTCTGTTCCAAGATCCAGTTCAGGGTACCATACCCAATTTCTCCTACTATTAGCATCTTACGGGAGGATAGTGCATCTCACAATTCTTAAATCAGTAGCGGTGCATTATTATTCACTAAAGTCTAGTTTCTTCAGATTGCCTTAGTTTTTCCTCAATGTTTTTCTGTTCCAGGATCCCATCTCCCTTTAGGTTCCTCTGGCTGTGACATTCCTTTGTCTTTGATCACGGTGACAGTTTTTGTTTGTTTGTTTGTTTTGTTTGAGAGGGAGATTTGTTCTTGTCCCCCAGGCTGGAGTGCAGTGGTGCAATCTCAGCTCACTGCAACCTCCGCCTCCTAGGTTCAAGCAATTCTCCTATCTCAGCCTCCCGAGTAGCTGGGATTACAGGCGTGTGCCACCACACCTGGCTAATTTTGTATTTTTAGTAGAGATGGGGTTTCTCCATGTTGGCCAGGCTGGTTTCAAACTCCTGACCTCAGGTGAACCACCCGCCTTGGCCTCCCAAAGTGCTGGGATTACAGGCATGAGCCACCGCACCCAACCGATCATGCTGACAATTTTAAGTACTGGTCAGATATTTTGTGAATATTCCCTCTTCCTCTATTTTTTGGAATAGTTTGATTGAGTAGGATTGGTAGTTTTTCTTTAAGGGTTCGGTAGAATTTCGCAGTGAAGCCACCAGGCCCTGGGCTTTTCTTTCCTGGGAGACTTTTTATTAAGGCTTCAATCTCATTCCTTGTTATTGGTCTGTTCACGTTTTGGATTTCTTCACGATTCACTTTTAGTAGGTTGTCTGTGTCCATCAGTTGATCCATTTCTCCTAGATTTTCCAGTTTATTGGCATATAGTTGCTCATAGTAGCCACCAATAGTCCTTTGAATTTCTGCAGTATCTGTTGTAATGCCTTCTTTTTCTTTTTTTTTTTTTTTTTTTTTTTGAGACGGAGTCTCGCTCTGTCGCCCAGGCTGGAGTGCAGTGGCCGGATCTCAGCTCACTGCAAGCTCCGCCTCCCGGGTTTACGCCATTCTCCTGCCTCAGCCTCTCGAGTAGCTGGGACTACAGGCGCCCGCCACCTCGCCCGGCTAGTTTTTTTTGTATTTTTTAGTAGAGACGGGGTTTCACCGTGTTAGCCAGGATGGTCTCGATCTCCTGACCTCGTGATCCACCCGTCTCGGCCTCCCAAAGTGCTGGGATTACAGGCTTGAGCCACCGCGCCCGGCCTAATGCCTTCTTTTTCATCTCTGATTTTGTTTCTTTGGGTCTTCTCTCTTTTTTTCTTAGTTAGTCTGGCTAAAGGTTTGTCAATTTTATCTTTTCAAAAAACCAACTTTTCATTTTGTATTATTTTGTTTCAATTTCATTAATTTCTCCTTTGATCTGTATTTCTTTTTTACTACTGATTTTGGATTTGGATTGCCCTTTTCTAGTTCTTTAGGATGCATCGTTAGGTTGTTTATTTGGTCAGGTATTTTGTAGAGTGTCACTCAATTGAGTTTTTTTGTTTTTGTTTGAGATGGAGTCCCGCTCTGTTGCCCAGGCTAGAGCGCAATGGCACGATCTCAGCTCGCTGCAACCTCTGCCTTCCGGGTTCAGGTGATTCTCCTGCCTCAGCCTCCTGAGTAGCTTAGATTACAGGCACACGGCACCATGCCCGGCTAATTTTTTGTACTTTTAGTAGAGACGGGGTTTCACCATGTTGGTCAGGCTGTCTCGAACTCCTGACCTCGTCATCTGCCCACCTCGGCCTCTCAAAGTGTTGGGATTACAGGCATGAGCCACTGTCCCCGGCTTGCATTGGGATTTGACTGGTATTTTTCTCATGACTAGACTGGGGTTATGTGTTCTGGGAGGAAGAGCTGGGAGGTGAGTGCCCTTCTCCTCACTTCCTACAAAGGGGATGTGCTCTCAGGAGGACTAACTTGATACCTGGCTGAGGCAGTGCTTGTCAGGTTTCTTTACAGCAGAGCTACCATTTTCCCCTGCGTTTGATACTGTGCTCTTCAGAAGGAGGTCACTCTGTGCAGCCCACACCTAAGGGATGGGAGTTAAGCTCCACCTTCTTGAGGGCAGGGCGTCTTCATCACTTATTGGAATGTTTCTGCACTGGAGATTTGTCTCTTCTCCATTTATTGATTCATTAATTTATATCAGTATGGATCCATGGATCCTGTACACTTTGGGTGTAATCCAATTCTACTTTATTTTGTTGTTCAAATTGTTCCAACATTGGCCACTGAGTGCCTTTCAGTTGTCTCCCGTGTCCCTGTGACACACTCCATCACTGTGAGATTTTGAGAACTTCCTTAACTTTCTGGCACCACAAGATGCTCCAGGCTCATCTTGTCTATTTCCTATCTTAGGCCTAGAATCAGCTGTTTCTCCAAGGAACCCTGGTTCCTTTCATTGGTAAATGGTATTAGAAACCAAGATCTGGGTGCAAGATGTGCTCATGGCTATGGGGTGCTGTTGCTTCTTGGCCCTCTTAGTGGACAGAACAAGGAAATCTGTGTGTGTACTAACCTGTATGTACACAAATCTGTATTTCTATATGTAACCATCTATGATACTGTTTTAGCTAAACCTGTTTATACTAACATCTCCAACTCTAATCCATGGTCATCACATGGATCATTCTAGATGCCTCTCCTTGCTCATCTGTAACAGTGGGAAGACTGGCTCCTATCATCCTCCATCCATTTACTTAATTGTTCCCTTTCGCTCTGCATGTATGGTAGCTTTAGAATTGTTAACCTTTCTAAAGCCTGGGTACAGTGGCTCACACCTGTAGTCCCAGCACTTTGAAAGGCTCAAGCAGGAGGATTACTTGAGCCCAGGAGTTCAAGGGCAGCCTGGGCAACATGGTGAAACCCTATCTCTACAAAAAGCACAAAAATTAGGTGGGCTTGGTGGTGCAGGCTTGTAGTCCCAACTACTAGAGACTGAGGCAAGAGGATTGCTTCAATATGGGAGGTCAAGGTTGCAGTGAGCCATGATCATGCCACTGCACTCCAGACTGGGTGACAGAGCTAGACCCTGTCCCCCCAACCAAAACAGAAAACAACAACAACAACAAAGAAAACCCCTACCTTACCCCAATAGCTTTCCAGTCATTTATTTATTTATTTATTTATTTATTTAATGCCCTCTGTGCTGGGCACTATTTTAAACACCATGAACAATACAAAGATCCCTGCCCTCGTGGAGTTATGTTCTAGTGCAGGAGATGAGCAAAACAATAAGAATGATAGATGGATAAATTATACTGTACATTGAAAGGAAAACAGAAAAAGTAGGACACAGTGAGAACCATTGGGCCTTATGGAGGTAAATGGGACAAGTGGCAATTCAGGGTACTCAGGGTAGGCCTTGTTGAGAAGGTGACATTTAAGCAGATCCTGAAGACAGTGAGGGAGTTAGTCATGAGGAAATCAGGGAAGAGTGCTCCAGACGAGGGGAACATCATGTGCAAAGGCCCTGGGGTGGGGATGCACAGCCCTTCTGCTATGCCCAGGGAACAGCAAGGCCAGCATGGCTGGAGCAGAGAGAGGTGGGAGTTGGTAGGAGATGAAGTCACGGAGGTGGGAAGGTGTACCACATTATAGGTGGCCTTATCAGCCTCCCTGAGGATTCAACTTTTACACCAAATGAAATGGGGAACACAAGAGTAACACTCTTTGTCTTAAGGACCCCTCTGCTCCTGTGCTGAGAAGAATGTAGGGGCAGAGGTGGAGGCAGGGAGGCTGTGGCTGTCACACAGGCATGAGGTCGTGGAGGCTCACACCCGGGTGGTAGAGGAGGATGGTGAGGAGTGGTTGGAATCTTGCTGTGTGTTAAAGATGGAGTCAGCAGGACTCACCAGCAGCCTGGATGAGGTGAGCGATAGGGACAGAAGAGTTAAGGCTGGTTCCGAGACTTTGGGCTCAAGTACCTAGAAGGATAGCATTGCCACCAACTCCAGTGGGTGAAGAAGCCTTGAGAGGAGGGTCCAGAATTCAGACATCTCAGTAGAGGTGTCCAGTAAGTAGGCAGCTGAATATCTGAGTGTGACATTTAGCCTGGAAGTGATATATATGGGCATTGTCAGGGTTTACAATCAGGAGACTGGCCAGGATCACTGATTTAGTTTTTTGCTGCTGCTATAACAAAGTACCATAAACTTTGTAACTTAAAACAATACGAGTTCATTATGGGTTTTTCCCCCAGTCTGTCACCCAGGCTGGAGTGCAGTGGCATGATCATAGCTCATATTGCAGCCTTTTTTTCCTAGGTTCAAGTGATCCTCCCTCTTCAGCCTCCTTGAGTAGCTGGAATGGAAGCCTGACTCCGTGCCCAGCTACTTTTTTTCTTATTTTATGCAGAGACAGGTCTCCCTGTGTTGCCCAGGTTGGTCTCGAATTCCTAGGCTCAAGCGAACCTCCTACCTTAGCTTCCAGAACTGCTGGGATTACTGGCATGAGCTGCTATGCCCGTCATATTATCTTGTAGTTCTGCCGGTCAGAATTTCAAAATGGTCTTAAGGGGCTAAAATCAAAGTACCAGCAGGATGACATTCCTTTCCAGAGCCTCTGGGGGAGAATCCGCTCTCCACCTTTTGTTTTTCCTCATCTTTCTAGAGGCCTCCTGCATTCCTTGGCTCATGGCCCCTTCCCTTGTCTTCAAAGCCAGCAGCATAGCCTCTTCCAATCTCTCTCTGAGTCTGGCTCTCCTGCTCTGTCTTTCCCTTATGAGGTCTCTTGTGATTACACTGGACCTACCCAGGTAATTCAGGACCATCTCCCCATCTCAAGGTCCTTCATTTAATCATATCTGGATAGTCCCTTTTGCTATGTAAGGCAGCTTATTGACAGGTTCCAAGGATTCACACGTGAGCATCTTTGGGGCCATTATTTTGCCTACCTCAAGCACCAAGGGGGTGATGGAGAGGAAGAAAGTGCCCAGGACCAAGCATGAAGAAGTCAGGAGCTGACCAGGTGCAGTGGCTCATGCCTGTAATCCCAGCACCTTGGGAAGCTGATGCGCGTGGATCACCTGAGGTCAGGAGTTCAAGACCAGCCTGATGAACATGGTGAAACCTTGTCTCCACTAAAAAACAGAAATTAGCCAGGCACGGTGGTGCGCGCCTGTAGTCCCAGCCACTCAGGAGGCTGAGGCATGAGAATCGCTTGAACCCAGGAGGCAGAAGTTGCAGTGAGCTGAAATCATGCACTGAACTCCAGCCTGGATGACAGAATGAAACTCCATCTCAAAAAAAAAAAAAAGTCAAGAACTCAAGAGTTTGAGACCAGCCTGGCCAACATGGCAAGATCCCATCTCTACAGGAAATACAAAAATTAACCAGGTGTGGTGGTGCACAGCTGTAGTCCCAGCTACTCAGGAATCTGAGTTAGGAGAATCACTTCAGCCCAGGAGGTTGAGGCTGCAGTGAGCTGAGGTCCTGCCACTGCACTCCATCCTGGGTTGACAGAGCAAGACTCTGTATCAAAAAAAAAAAAAAAAGTCAGGAGCTAAGGAGGAGCAGCTAGGGAGGTAGGAGGAACCAAGAGACCTGGGTCCAGGAAGCCCGGTGGATAAAGGGCACTGGGGAAGGGGTAAACAGCAGTTGTGTCAATCGCATCAGAGGTCAACTCAGAGGTCACTGATGGACATGGCAATGTGGCAGTCACTGGTAACCTTCAGAAGAATGGTTTGTGTGTAGCAGTGGGGGCCAGGCAAGCCTGGTGGGAGTGGGATTTATTTATTTAATTAAAATAATAATAATAATTTTTTTTTTCTTTTTTGAGATGCAGTCTCGCTCTGTTGCTCAGGCTGGAGTGCTGTGGCACAATCTCAGCTCACTACAAGCTCCACCTCCCGGGTTCACACCATTCTCCTGCCTCAGCCTCGCGAGTAGCTGGGACTACAGGCGCCCGCCACTACACTTATCTAATTTTTTGTATTTTTAGTAGAGACAGGGTTTAACTGTATTAGCCAGGGTGGTCTTGATCTCCTGACCTTGTGATCTGCCTGCCTTGGCCTCTCAAAATGCTGGGATTACAGGCGTGAGCTACCATGCCTGGCCTATTATTGTTTTTTGAGATAGAGTCTCGCTCTTTCACCCAGGCTGGAGTGCAGTGGCACAATCTTGGCTCACTGCAACCTCCACCTCCCAGGTTCAAGTGATTCTCCTGCCTCAACCTCCAGAGTAGCTGGAACTACTGGTGCCCGCCACCACACCTGGCTAATTTTTTTATTTTTAGTAGAAATGGGGTTTCACCATGTTGACCAGGCTGGTCTCCAACTCCTAACCTAGGTGATCCACCTGCTTTGGCCTCCCAAAGTGCTGGGATTACAGGTGTGAGCCACCACACCCGGCCTGGGGGTGGGATTTAGAAGGAACACAAGAACATGAGTTGGAGAGAGCTAGGACTGGCAGCTCTTTCAAGGACTTTCACTGCCAAAGAGAACAGAAAAACGGGAATGTGGCTGGCAGCATAAGTGGGCCGGGAGAAGGTCTGGTTTAGTTGGAGTTTGGTTTCCAGTGGGACAGCAGAGCAGGATTGTTTGCTGGTGGAAATGTGCAACAAGAGAGAATGACAGATGAGGTGCTTCTGTGGCTCCCAAGCATGATGGTCGGGTGTTCACGAGGGTGTCGTGAGATGCACCTCCCTCAAACCTTGTTACAAGGTTGGCATGTTACTTGCCTGATGTGAAAAAAAAGAAAAAAGAAAAATAGATACGACTGAGGAGGGAGTAGTTTGTGGATCACACCACACTTCTGCAGCTTACTTTTGCTCACTTAACCACATATCTCAGCAACATCTCCACAGGCAGTATTGTTTCAAGCAGTTCTGCTTGCATAAATCTATCCTGTCGATCAGGGTCAGCAAATAGAAAGATAATGCAAGCCAGCTGGGTGAGGTGGCTCATGCCTGTAATCCCAGTGCTGTGGAAGGCCAGGGCAGGAGGATTGCTTGAAGCTAGAAATTTGAGACCAGCCTGGGCAAAATAGCAAGACCCCATCTCTACCCTCCTCCCCCCACCAAAAAAAGCCAGGTGTGGTGTTATGCTCCTGCAGTCCCAGCTACTTGGGAGGCTGAGGTGGAAGGATCACTTCAGCCCAGGAGGTCAAGGCTGCAATGAGTTATAATTGCACCACTGCACTCCATCCTGGGCAACAGAGAGACTATCTTAAGAAAGAAGGAGAAAGAGTAGAGAAAGAATAATGCAAGGCACAAATGTGGGCCCTATGTCATTTAAATTTTTCCAGTAACCACCTTTTAAAAAAGATTTTTTAGGCGGGGTGCAGTGGCTCATGCCTGTAATCCCAGCACTGTGGGAAGCCAAGGTGGGTGGATCACCTAAGGTTGGGAGTTCGAGACCAGCCTGGCCAACATGGTGAAACCCCCGTCTCTATGCAAAATATAAAAACTTAACCGGGTGTGATAGCAGGCACCTGTAATCCCAGCTACTCAGGAGGCTGAGGCAGAAGAATTGCTTGAACCCAGGAGGCGGAGGTTGCAGTGAGCCGAGATCGTGCCACTACACTCCAGCCTGGGCAACAAGAGCAAAACTCTGTCCAAAAAAAAAAAAAAGATTTTTTAAAAAAGTGTGGTGTAGGCTGGACGCAGTGGCTCAAGCCTGTAATCCCAGCACTTTGGGAGGCCAAGACAGGTGGATCACAAGGTCGGGAGATCGAGACCATCCTGGCTGATACGGTGAAACCCAGTCTCTACTAAAAAATACAAAAAACTAGCTGGGCGCGGTGGCGGCGCCTGTAGTCCCAGCTACTCGGGAGGCTGAGACAGGAGAATGGCGGGAACCCGGGAGGCGGAGCTGGCAGTGAGCTGAGATCTGGCCACTGCACTCCAGCCTGGGCGACAGAGCGAGACTCTGTCTCAAAAAAAAAAAAAAAAAAAAAAAGAAAGTGTGGTGTTTTAATGTTTTATTTAACTCAGTATATCTGAAATGTCATCACTTCAAGTTGTCAATATAGAATGATTGAGATACTTTACATACTTCCATTCACACCTAGTCTTCCAAATCCAGGGTGCATTTCATCCTTACAGTGCATCTCAATTCAAACAAGCCACGTTTTAAGTCAGTGGCCATGTGTGACTCGAGGCTCTATTGTGGTCAGCACAGCCCAAAAAAACTCACATAGCTTTGGGAGGGCAAGGCGGACAGATCACAAGGTCAGGAGTTCAAGACCAGCCTGGTCAATATGATGAAACCCCGTCTGTACTAAAAATACAAAAATGAGCCAGTTGTGGTGGCGGGCGCCTGTAGTCCCAGCTACTCGGAGGCTGAGGCAGGAAAATCACTCGAACCAGGGAGGTGGAGGTTATAGTGAGCTGAGATTGCGCCACTGCACTCCAGCCTGGGTGACAGAGCGAGAGTCCGTCTCAAAAAAAAAAAAAGGAAAAGAAAAGGAACTTACATGGATGAGCAAAGGCTACATACAAGACAGATGATCGCAGCACTGCTGTGACCACAAAGTTAGAGCCAGCCACGCTGTACCCTGGCATGGGGTGGACCTACACACTGGGGCTTTTGGCTTTTAAAAACATTAAAAGGAAACATTTGTTTTGGTTTAATTTGTTTATTTAAATGATTTTTTTTGTTTTTGTTTTTTGAGACAGGGTCTTACTCTGCCGCCCAGGCTAGAGTGCGTGGTGCAATCTCAGCTCACTGCAACCTCTGCCTCTGGGTTCAAGCATTCCTCCCACTGGCACTACAAGCGTGCCACACCACACCCAGCTAATTTTGTTTATTTTTTATAGAGATAGGGTTTCATCATGTTGCCCAGACTGGTCTCGAACTCCTGGGCTCCAACGATCCACCCACCTCAACCTCCCAAAGTGCTAGGTTGACAAGTGTGAGCCACTGCACCCAGCCTGAATCATTTTTTAGAGAGCATGTGTCCATTAAAAATTATGTTAATGGCCGGGCGCGGTGGCTCACGCCTGTAATCCCAGCACTCTGGGAGGCCGAGACAGGTGGATCATGAGGTCAGGACATCGAGACCATCCTGGCTAACACGGTGAAACCCCGTCTCTACTGAAAATACAAATAATTAGCCGGGCATGTTGGCAGGCGCCTGTAGTCCCAGCTACTCAGGAGGCTGAGTCAGAATGGCGTGAACCGGGGAGGCGGAGTTTGCAGTGAGCCAAGATGGCGCCACTGCACTCCAGCCTGGCGACAGTCTCAAAAAAAAACAAAAACAAAAACGCAAAATTATTTTAATGAAGCTTCTCAGGTATTCAAAGTATCTCATCTCCAATCCCTGGCTTAAATTAGAAAACATTTGAGGTAGATTGATTTGAAGCCTTCATTTACCCCTTCCGTCTGTCATTCCTATCCCTCCTCTCCCTGGACACTGTGTTTATCCATTCCAAGTCCATCTTTACATGTGTAAGTATGTGTCCCCAAATGATCAGAATACAGTTTTGAGGTGTTGACAGCTTTGTGTCCCTGAACAGTGAGAACAATTTTGGAGTGTTGAAATCTTGGTCTGGCATCACACTCTATGTCTCACATAATAACTTGCTTTGTTGCTGAGGGGTAGTACATCGTAAACTTGTGGATGAAGAGAGGGGCCTTGAGCTTCTATTTGCCTTGTTACATAGTAGTAAGTTGCATATTGTTACATAGTAATCCTTATGTGCCTACCTTGTAATGTCTTAATTGCCTCATTTTTTGTGAGTTTTATTGAGACAACCTCTCACTCTGTTGCCCAGGCTGGAGTGCAGTGGCACAGTCTCGGCTCACTGAAACCTCCAACTCCCAGGCTCAAGTGATTCTCATGCCTCAGCTTCCCGAGTTGCTAGGACTACAGACATGCACCGCCACGCCTGGCTAATTTTTGTATTTTTAGTAGAGACGGGGTTTCGCCATGTTGGCCAGGCTGGTCTTGAACTCCTGACCTCAAGCGATTCACCCACATCAACTTCTCAAAAGTGCTGGGATTACAGATGTGAGCCACCGCGCCTCGCCTTCATACCCTCTTGATGGACACTTGGGCTGTTTCCAATTTTCTGCCATTATACACAGTGTTGCTGTGGCTAGAATTTCTCTGGAATATATTTAGTGGACTAGCAGTTCTCAAATTTTAGCATGCACCAGAATCACCTAGAGGGCTGGTAAAGACACAAGGTTGAATCTAGAATCCCACATTGCATTTACGCTATTACTTTTTTTCTGTTTTTTTTTTTTTCCTCTTAAAAATTAAATAACAAAAAATAGAAACAGGTTCTCACCATGTTGCCCAGGCTGGTCTCAAACTCCTGGGCTCAAGCGATCCTTCCACCTCAGCCTCCCAAAGTGCTGGGATTGTAGGCGTGGGCCACCATGACCAGCACTATTCCTTTTTTTTTTTTTTTTTTAGAGACGGAGTCTCGCTCTGTCACCCAGGCTGGAGTGCAGTGGCCGGATCTCAGCTCACTGCAAGCTCCGCCTCCCGGGTTTACACCATTCTCCTGCCTCAGCCTCCTGAGTAGATGGGACTACAGGCGCCCGCCAGCTCCCCCAGCTAGTTTTTTGTATTTTTTAGTAGGGACGGGGTTTCACCGTGTTAGCCAGGATGGTCTCGATCTCCTGACCTCGTGATCCACCCGTCTCAGGCTCCCAAAGTGCTGGGATTACAGGCTTGAGCCACCACGCCCAGCCTCCTTTTTCGATTAACAATAACAATGAGCAAACCTGGAAAAGACTGCACATGGCCAGAGGTGTTCAGGTGAGGAGTCGGGGAAGGGCTATGAGACAGAGTCAGCATCTTGACCTAGCCTTCCTTGGGCCCTGCAAGGACCTGTGGGACCTCTGGGCCCCTCTCACCTCCAGACAGGACAGCTCCTCCCCACACCCAGCTGGGTGGAGTGGGTGACCTGTCTATACTGCTGACCCTGTGGGCCCTGTAATTAGAGAGATCAACTGGAGTTCAGCATCTGTATGACCTAGGAGAGTCCCTACAAAGAGTCTCAGGCTTCCCCTCTGTGGAGGAGTCTGGGGTGGGGGTGAGAGGCTCTGAGGGGCTGCACTTAGAACCTGGGTTTTTCACTTCTTTGTCCCAAGTATTCACCAGGACTTGTGCTGGTGCTGGGGGGACAGCAGAGAGCCTGACACTCCCAGGGGGCTCCTCATCGAAGGGAGGCCTACAGTAAACAAAGAACTACACAAATAAATATGGAAAATGAACTGTCACTTGGGGAGGTGTGGGCCTTGGAGTGGGGTTTTGAGGGGTGAATAGGAGTTCACAAACCCTCAGAGGAAGGGGAAGGACTATGTTATTCATAAAAATCTCACTGGAAATGAAAAACACTTTGGGGGTTCCACTGTCTCTTGTCAGACTACCCAAATAACATTGCCAGGAAATTCCAGCAGGCCACACAGCAAAGCGGTCACTCGCAGCCAAATAACTTCAAAAAGCAAAATTAGAAAAGCCTCTCTGAAAAGTAGTTTTACACCTAAAATCTATGTTTAACGTGGCCCATGGATGTGTTTTGTAGATTTGCTCTGATGTGGAGTGGGGCCCCCCAAGCAGTTGTACCAGTCACACCTCTGAGCTCATAAAACAGCTCTGGCAGCCAGGCAGGAAAACCATGGGCAGCTTCTTATAAAGTTAAACATTCATCTACACTGAGACACCGCAGTCCCACTCTTAGGTATTTACCCAAGAGCAAAGAAAGCATGTGCACATCAAGATCTGTGCACAGATATTCATAGGAGCTCTGCTCCTAATAATCCCAAACTGGGAAACGTCCCAAATATCCATCAACAATGAGAATGGGCCGGGCATGGTGGCTCACACCTGTAATCCCAGCACTTCGGGAGGCTGCAGTGGGCGGATCATGAGGTCAGGAGATCGAGATTCTGGCTAACACAGTGAAACCCCGTCTCTACTAAAAAAGACATAAAAATTAGCTGGGCGTGGTGGTGGGTGCGTGTAGTCCCAGCTATTCGGGAGGCTGAGGCAGGAGAATGGCGTGAACCCAGGAGGTGGAGCTTGCAGTGAGCCGAGATCGCACCACTGCACTCCAGCCTGGGCAACAGAGTGAGACTCCATCTCAAAAAAAAAAAAAAAAAAAAAAAAACCAATGAGAATGGATAAACAAATTGAAGTGCCTCCATACAACGGAACACTGCTCCCCAAGAAAACATTGCAAACCATTGCACACGCCACGTCATGCACAGCTCTCCCACGTCTTGTGTGAAACAAACCAGACAAGAAAGGACGCATCCCAAGTGACTCAAGCGGTGGCTCGCAGTGGCTCAAGTAATCCCAGCACTTTGGGAGGCCGAGACGGGCGGATCACGAGGTCAGGAGATTGAGACCATCCTGGCGAACACGGTGAAACCCCGTCTCTACTAAAAAATACAAAAAACTATGTGTAGTTTAAGAACAGGCAAATTTCACTGATATTTATAGACGGCACAGCAGTGGTTACCTCTGCTGGCGGGGCAGGGGTTTGCTTGTGGACTGGGAAGGGGCCCCAGGGAATCTTCTGGAGGCTGAGGGTGCCCTTGATTCTGATTTGAGTAGTGACTATATAGGTATAAAAAATGATCAAGCCGGACACTTAAAGGCAACATAGTTTATGCATTTTCGCGTGTAAACATTATCCCTCAAGAAAATAAAAACAGCCCCAGTGGCTCCCCCTTTCCTGCAGACTCCCCCAACACCACCACCCCCTTCTTTGCCTTGCACCAGTATGATAAGGCACTTGCTTGACGGGAAGAGAAACTCAGCCGCCAGCTGGGGTTCATTTGCACTTTCCCCGCCTGGTCTGCGGTCTGGCTCTGCAGCTAGCCGCTCCGATGGGGAGGAGGGGCCCAAAGCCACTGCCTGCCGCCTAGGCAGGGGAGAGGGGCACGTGAGGCCATGGCAGAGGCACAGCCAGCTTCTTGCATGTGCCCTCCCCGGGGAATGGCTGCAGAGCCTAAGACTGCCACGCCATGGGCACGGCCCTGGCAACAAACGGCCACTTACCCAGTCAGCAAGCTCCGCTTCTCAGCTGCAGCGCTACTGCCCGGACTCACTTCAGGCTGGGGCCTTGGTTTCCCCACCTGGAAAAGTGGTGAAAAGCCCCATCTTTCCAGCGTAGCAGTCGAGGCATTTGCAGCACGTGTTTGTGCTCAGTGTATCAACATAGGAGGCTCTCAAAAAGGATGCAGAAAACATGGATGGTTATGAGCCCTGTTTTAATAAAATTAGAATAAAAAATAAAAGCCAGGCATGGTGTTGTGCACCTGTAATCCCAGCTACTGATGAGGCTGAGGTGGGAGGATCACTAGAGCCCAGTTCAAGCCCAGCCTGGGCAGTACCATGAAACCCAGTCTCTACACAACATACAAAACATTGCTGAGCGTACTCTCCAGCTACTGGGGAAGCTGAGGTGGGAGGATCGCTTGAGCCCAGG
The DNA here is from genome assembly GCF_047675955.1 of Chlorocebus sabaeus. Classification (NCBI taxonomy): domain Eukaryota; kingdom Metazoa; phylum Chordata; class Mammalia; order Primates; family Cercopithecidae; genus Chlorocebus; species Chlorocebus sabaeus. Next base: position 10,945,079 of record NC_132908.1, read on the forward strand.
AGTTTGAGACTGCAGTAAGCTATGATCACACAACTGCACTCTAGCCTGGGTTACAAAAAATAAAATAGGCCAGGCACAGTGGCTCACAGCTATAATCCCAGCCCTTTGTGAGGCTGAGGTGGGAGGATCACTTAAGCTCAGGAGTTTGAGACCAGTCTGGGCAACACAGCAAGACCCCATCGCTACAAAAAATAAAAAAGTAAAAAATAGCCAGGCATGGTGGCATGTGCCTGTAGTCCCAGATTCTCAGGAGCTTGAGGTGGAAGGATCAGTGGAGCCTGGGAGTTCAAGGCGGCAGTGAGCTATGATTGTACCACTGCACTCCAGCCTGGGTGACAGAGAAAGACCCTCCCTTTAAAAAGCAAAGAAACAAGCAAAAAGAGTGAAAGATAAACAAATAATTAAATTTAAAAATAAAACTAGAAGAGGAAACCCAAACTATTTCTGAATGTGTTCATGTGAGAAGAGGGCAAAATGTAAAATACATACCAATTGTTTCACCATTGTTTTTCCCTGAAGGTTGGATTAAAGAAAGGGAGGGGATTAGTGCTTGAACACACCTCCCTTTGTCCTGGGTGTTGTGCTTCAGCATGTGTGGATGGTAGCTTTGTGGTTAAAAAAAAATAAGAAATGAGAGCAAAAAGTACTTTGAGAACTCTTTGTAGCTGTCACATCCCCAGACCCTGTGGTGAGAACCTCCAGGGACACTTGTGAACTTGCATGTTTCCAGGCCCAGCCTCAGGGCGCATGTTTAAGAAATTGATGTACTTGTCTAATGATGCCGGACACTGCCCACATGTGTGTTCTCCAGGACAAGCCCTTGAGACAAGCATCATTATCCCCAGGTTAAACATGAGGAAACTGGCAGGGTGCGGTGGCTCACTCCTGTAATCCCAGCACTTTGGGAGGCCGAGGCGGGTGGATCACCTGAGGTCAGGAGTTCAAGATCAGCCTGGCCAACATGGTGAAACCTTGTCTCTAGTAAAAATACAAAGATTAGCCAGGCGTGGTGGCACGCGCCTCTAATTCCAGCTACTCAGGAGGCTGAGGCAGGAGAATCACTTGATTTCAGAAGCCAGAGGTTGCAGTGAGCTGAGATCGTGCCACTGTACTCCAGCCTGGGCCACAGCATAACTGCCTCTCAAAAAAAATAATAATAAAAAATAACAAAAAATAATAAAGATGAGGAGACTGAGGCCAGCATGGCTTTGATTCTGGCGTGAGGGTCCACAGTCAGGAAGTATGGAATTTGTAACTCCTGTCTCCAAAGGCCCCACTTTACAGGTGGACCAACTGAGGCTGAGGGAGATGACCAGACTTATCCAAGGTGAGGGCCAATGAGGGGCACTCAGGTCTGAGGTTCCCCCATTTCCCCCAGGGGAACCTGGTGAAAGGAAGGCATGGATTCACCCCCAGACCCTTCTCTTGTGCCCCAAAACCTGATTTCCCTAAGACCCACAGCCTAGGAAGGCTGGGCCAGGGTGAGCCTGGACAGCTGTCCCCCCTGCCCACCCCCGCCGCCCACCCCAGGCCAGCAGGCATTTATTGTTTTCTGCCACCGCTGGGTGTTCTGCTCTGATGAGGAGGCCCCAGGTAAACACTAAGGCTGCCTGGACATGCACTGCTGGCTCGACCCTCCCCAGGTCCCCCAGCCACAAATCCTGGGCCCCTCCCTGAAACCTCCAAACACAAACCCCGGTTTTGCATCAAACGAGTCTGCGGAGGGCGGGAAAGGAAGCTGCCTGTGGAGTCAGGTGGAAGCTGGTCAGGTACGTTTGTGTCTCTGAGCCTCCGTTTCCTCATTTGGACACGGAGCTGGTGTGATCAGCCTTGTAGATTCTGTGTAAGGATTAGAAACATCACCAGGGTAGGGCCTGGCCCATGTGCTGAGCCCGGAGGGTGGTGGTTCTAGCAGGGGCTCTAGAGTCCAGTGCTTGGTTTAAGTCCCAGCACAGGACTTAACTTCCCTCTATTCACCCAGGTCACACTCAGAGGATATCTACTGAGCACCTATGGTATACCAGGCACTGTGCAGGGGTGCTCTTAGCCTCAGTTTCCCCATCTGTCCAATGACAACTCTCACAGCCCTTGCCTAATAGGGCTGTTGGGAGGATTAATTACCTTAGCAGTGCCTGTCACAGCAAGCAACTGAGTTTGCTGTTTCGGGGGCAGTGCCCCTCACGGGATGATGATGACTTGATGACAAGTAGGGCAGACAGAGCAGGCTGGGCCAGGACAGCTCTCCAAATTGGGCCTCTCTGTTCCCTTGCTGGCCTGGATTTTGAAATGCCTTGCTCAGGCTGGCCAAGCGTTCTTGGTCCTCAGCATCCATCTCACTCCTGGTGGCCTGTCCAGGGATGCTTGGTGCTTTCCGTGGACACCTCCTTCCATATAAAAGAGAAAATGAAATTATACTTATGACCACATTGGTACAACGACAAATGTAATGCAGGATGGATTTGCTATTACATTGTCATCATGATCCCATTTGTTCTCCTCTTTTCTTTTAAAAGAACTTTCAATGAAAACATTTCTGTAGGCCCCTGAAGTGTCATAGCTCCAGGAGCTGTGCCTGCTGAGCCCAGAAGGGGTCCACGCTGGTTGGGCTTTGTCAGATCGTAAATCCCCCCATTACCTCTTCTTAGCAGGTCATCCTTGGCCCGGCATGGTGGCTCATGCCTGTAATCCCAGCACTTTGAGAGGCCGAGATGGGAGGATCACTTGAGCCCAGTAGTTCAAGACCAGCCTGGGCAATGTAGTGAGACCCCATCTCTAATTTTAAAAACAAAAAAAAAGGAAGCTAAGGTGATGTACAGGTGTGTTTAAAAAATAACAAAAAATTGGGCCGGGCGCCACGGCTCACGCCTGTAATCCCAGCACTTTGGGAGGCCGAGGCGGGTGGATCACGAGGTCAGGAGATCGAGACCATCCTGGCTAACATGGTAAAACCCCGTCTCTACTAAAAATACAAAAAATTAGCTAGGCGTGGTGGCGGGTTGCCTGTAGTCCCAGCTACTCAGGAGGCTGAGGCAGGAGAATGGCTGAACCCGGGAGGCGGAGCTTGCAGTGAGCCAAGATCACACCACTGCACTCCAGCCTGGGTGACAGAGCGAGACTCCGTCTCAAAAGAAAAAAAAAAAAGAAAAAAAAAAAGAAAAAAAAATTGGCCAGGCACAGTGGCTCACATCTGTAATCCCAGCACTTTGGGAGGCCGAGGCAGGCGGATCACGAGGTCAGGAGTTCGAGACCAACCTGGTCAATATGGTGAAACTCTGTCTCCACTAAAAAAGTACAAAGAATTAGCCAGGCGTGGTGGTGTGTACCTGTAGTCCCAGCTGCTCAGGAGGCTGAGAAAGGAGAATTGCTTGAACCTGAGAGGCAGAAGTTGCAGTGAGCCGAGATCATGCCACTGCACTCCAGCCTGGGTGACAGAGTGAGACTCCATCTCAAAAAATAAGTAAGTAAGTAAATAAATAAATAAATAAAATAACAAAAGAAAAAAAAAAGCAACCTTGTTGTATTAGAAACTTGGAACTTTCCAAGGAATGACGTTCCCCATCTAGACCTCACTGTCCTGAAACTTACTACTCCTGCGCCTTGCCTTTCCTAGTTTCCCATTTAAAGTAGGGTGCAGAGGACCCTGCCTGCCAAAGCCATTTGACTGACTGTGAGATGGTAGCCAGGACCGTGGAAATTACAGCTGTTAGCAGTGGTGGAGTATTTCACATATTTCATGTAAACCACTGGTCTCCCCAGTAGACAGAAGCCCAGGGAAGCCACAGAATATGTCCAAAGTTATATAGTAAGTGGTAGAATCAAGATCAGTCAGGGGTCCCCTGAAGTGTTTGATCTTCTTCCCCACAATATCTTATAGAATATCAGCAAGACCCTCGGTGGTGGATGCGAACTTATTAATTATATACTTTGTATTCATTTCCCAACATTGTGGTAACAAATTCCTACAGACTGGGTGGCTTAAAACAATAGAAATATATTATCTCATGGTTCTGGAGGCCAGAAGTTCAAAGTCAAGGTGCTGGCAGGCAGGGCTGGTTCCTCCCGGAGGCTCTAGGGGAGAATCTGTTCCATGCCTCTCCCCAGCTGCTGGCGACCCCCAGTGCTCCTGCGTGTGGAGATATATTAGTCACTCCAGTCTCTGCCTCCCTCTTCACCAGGCCTCCTTTCCATTGTCTTCTGCCCTTCTAAGTACACTTGTCATTGGATTTAGGGCCCACCCTAATCCACCATGATCTCATCTCTAGATCCTTCACTTAATCATGTTTGCAAAGATCCTATTTCCAAACAGAGTCACCTCCATAAGGCTTTGAAGGGGGTTAAGATGTGAACTTATCTTTTTGGGGCCACTACACATAGGACACAGATGAGTGCCAAAAGGAATCCCAGGAAGCTGTCAAAAGCAACAGTAAGGATGTGAATGAAAGTAATAGCTTAAGCTGGGTATGGCGGCTCACACCTGTAATCCCAGTGCTTTAGGAGGCCAAGGCAGGAGGATCACTTGGGCCCAAGAATCTGAGACCAGCCTTGGGCCCCCAAGGCTGAGACCCCATCTCTACAAACATTTTTAAAAATTAGCCAGAGGTGGTGGCACAAGCCTGTAATCCCAGCTGCTTGGGAGGGTGAGGCAGGAGGATCATTTGAGACCGGGAGTTCAAGACCTGCCTGGGCAACATAGCAAGACCCCATCTCTACAAAAAATAAAACATAAAAATTAAATAATAATATATTGGCATATGGCCTAGCACCTGGCATATGACAAGTACATATATATGTGTATATGTATGTGTGTATACATATACACATACATGTATACATATATACATACATACTTTTCTTATATCTATACAGTTTTCAATCTCAGAGAAAATGTTTGAATGCACTGGTTTTGCTCAGTTACAATGTTTTCCCAAACACTAGCAGGTTTCCTCCATCTCTCATGACTTTGTTGAAACACTTTATAGTCTCGTTTTCTGTTTGGCAGATGGCCAGTGTTCCTGCAGCCGCTTCAGGTCTGTGCAAGCCCCACTTGTGACACTTTATCTGCACAGGGGCCCGTGATTTTTCCAGCCTTGGGCCTTTTCTCCTGCCTCCGTTGGCCCAGGATGCCTCCACCCTCCCCCTTTCACCTGTGGAGATGCATTTTGTAAAATGAGTTTGCCCTCTGTCTGCCCTTGTTACAGTAGGCAGTCAGACATAAGCAGGGCAGGAGAGGGTGCCCCCCCAACCAGAAATGTCAGGCCACCATCAGGTGATGGTCAGGTGATAAACTGTCTCTCCAAAATAATAATTGGTTGTAGCCAGCACCAGGGAAAGGCAGGCTCCCCGTAGATAAAAAACACCGGAAATGTGATCAGCAGCTTTGCGATAAGCTCTCAGGAGTTGGGCGAGTGGGCTCAAGCGTGCATACTAAGAGGCAAAATGGCAGAGTTTAACTGGTCTGTGACCTGCTTCTAGGAACGCCGGACTGGTAAGGGAAAAGCGCCTCAAGTGAGCATGCACACAACTTCAGTAAACACACTGCGCATGCTCCCCTCGCAAGTGCCTGCAGGCCACGGCAAAGGGGACAGCCTACCCCAGGGGAAGAATTGGGAGAAGTAATGCAACCCTGGAAGCGTGCCAGCATATAAGACCCCAAGTCAAATGGCAAACTGGGCACTTGACTCTTTTTTTTTTTTTTTTTTGAGACGGAGTCTCCCTCTGTCGCCCAGGCTGGAGTGCAGTGGCCAGATCTCTGCTCACTGCAAGCTCCGCCTCCTGGGTTCACGCCATTCTCCTGCCTCAGCCTCCCGAGTAGCTGGGACTACAGGCGCCCGCCACCTCGCCCGGCTAATTTTTTGTATTTTTTAGTAGAGACGGGGTTTCACCGTGTTAGCCAGCATGGTCTCGATCTCCTGACCTCGTGATCCGCCCATCTCGGCCTCCCAAAGTGCTGGGATTACAGGCTTGAGCCACCGCGCCCGGCCTGGGCACTTGACTCTTTCAAGTTGCCCGCCTGGCCCTCTTCCCGGCAAACTTTACTTCCTTTCATTCCTGCCCTAAAACTTTTTAACAAACGTTCACTCCTGCTCTAGAACTTGCCTCCCTTTGCCTTAGGCCCCCTTGGTCGAATTCTTTCTTCGGAGGAGGCAAGAATTGAGGTTGCTGCAGACTCGTATGGACTCACTGCCGCTAACACACTCTGGTGTCCTGTGACTCAGATACGTTCCCCAGTGCTAACACTCCCAGCTCCAAAAGAACTGGGTCAAGTCTGTCCTGTTCACATTGCTGGGTCCTTGTGCTGGAAAAGGAGTCCTTACCCGCCCCCCACTCCCCAAAACCATTTCCAATAGGCTTGAGACTTCTCACTCTGCCCCAACCCACCTTTCTGACTCCATCTCCCCCACCCCTCCTCATCCAGTATGTTTCAGTTCCCGGAATTGAAATGACATTGCCGTTCCCTCTGCCTGGAATGCTCTTCCGCATCAGGGCATGGCTGATGCCTTCCCAGCTTCCAGATCTCAGCAAAGTGTCCTGGGGCTGCTGTGCCTGGAAGGGACACATTTTGGGTGCCTGCTTACATTATCTGCCCATACCACCGGATAATCGGGTGCTCTGTCTTGCCTCTCTGTGTGCTAGCTGCTTTACTCCACCAGATCACAATATCCTTAAGAACAAGGACGTTGTTTTGCTCACGGCTGCAGTCCCAGCACCTAGCAAGTCGTAGGTGCTTAGAAAATAATGTGTTCAGGCTGGGCAGTGGCTCATGCCTGTAGTCCTTTGTAGCACTTTGGGTTGGGAGGTCAAGGCAGGTGGATCACTTGAGTTCAGGAGTTCTGGCCGGGCGTGGTGGCTTATGCCTGTAATCCCAGCACTTTGGGGGGCCGAGGCGGGTGGATCACAAGGTCAAGAGATCGAGACCATCCTGGCTAACACGGTGAAACCCCACCTGTACCAAAAAATACAAAAAATTAGCTGGGCGTGGTGGCAGGCGCCTGTAGTCCCAGCTACTCCGGAGGCTGAGGCAGGAGAATGGCATGAACCTGGGAGGCGGAGCTTACAGTGAGCTGAGATCGCGTCACGGCACTCCAGCCTGGGAGACAGCGTGACTCTGTCTCAAAAAAAAAGAGATCAGGAGTTCAAGACCAGCCTGGGCAGTATGGTAAAACCTGTCTCTACTAAAAATACAAAAATTAGCTGGGCGTGGTGACATGTGCCTGTAATCCCAGCTACTTGGGAAGCTGAGGCACAAGAATCACTTGAACCCGGGAGGGGGACTTTGCAGTGAGCCAAGATTGCACCACCGCACTCCAGCCTGGGTGGCAGAGACAGACCTTGTCTCAAAACAATAATAACAATAATAATAATAGTGATCAGTGTATGAATTACATCATTCTCTCTCTCTGAAACAAGGACTTCGCCTTGTGGGCCATGGGTAGGTTTCAATGGTAGAGAATCCCCTAAAATTGTGGCAAAATATGGGCCCTGTGGAAGTGTCTTTCTCGCTGTGTCCATTTTAGGGGTCAGCATTTCCCGAAGACAGAACCATCGCTTTGCCTAAGGAAGACTGCCTACCCCTGCAGTCGCCCTCTCCTTCCATTCTCATTTCATTCTACTTGTGATTAAACATACACCAGGCCTCCCATGCCAGTCGTTAAGGACATCAAACCATATGAGGGAAAGTCTCTGTCTTGGTCATTTTGGTCTCACAGTGCCATGCATATAGTCAGCATCTCATTCGTGCTGCCAAATGGAGGAAGGAAGTCAGATTCCACTTCAGCTGCGGGACCCTGGGCTGAAATGTTGCCTGTAATATCTACCCTGGAATTCCCGAGCAGAGAAAGCAGCGTGAGTCTCAGCCTGGGAAGCAGATGGAACCACCTGGAGGTTTCTACAGATCGTGGTGCCCCACCTCAGGCTACTTGGATCAGTGTGTCTCGGTTGGGGCAGCAGCATCAATATGTTTTAAAAGCTCCTGAGACATGGCTGGGCATGCTCTCTCACGCCTGTAATCCCAGCACTTTGGCAGGCTGAGGTGGGCGGATCACAAGGTCAGGAGATCGAGACCATCTGGCTAACATGGTGAAACCCTGTCTCTATTAAAAATACAAAAAATTAGCCAGATGTGGTCCCAGCTACTTGGGAGGCTGAGGCGGGAGAATGGCGTGAACCCGGGAGGCAGAGCTTACAGTGAGCTGAGATCGCACCACTGCACTCTAGCCTGGGCTACAAAGTGAAACTCCATCTCAAAAAAAAAAAAAATGTTCCCGAGGCATGCGATTCAACAACAACAAAAAAAGGAATGAAGTTCTGAGAATTGATTTTAAACCACAATACTACATTCAAACTACAGCATGAGTGAACCTGGAAAACATGCTGTGTGGAAGAAGGCAGGCACAGAAGACCACTTATTATATGGTTCCATCTATAGGAAATGTCCAGAATAGGTGAATTTGTGGAGACAAAATTAGAGTAAGCCTGGGCAGCATAGCAAAACTCCATTTCCATAAAAAACAAAAAAAATCTGGCCAGGTGCAGTGGCTCACACCTGTAATCCCAGCGATTTGGGAGGCCGAGGCAGGCAGATCACTTGAGGTCAGGAGTTCAAAACCAGCCTTGTCAATATGGCAAAATGCTGTCTTTACTAAAAATACAAAAATTAGCTGGGCGTGGTGGCACATGCCTGTAATCCCAGCTACCCAGGAGGCTGAAGCAGGAGAATCGTTTGAACCCAGGAGGCAGAGGCTATAGTGAGCTGAGATCACACCACTAAACTCCAGCCTGGGTGACAGAGACTATCTCAAAAAACAAAAAACAAAACAGAAAACAAACATTTTTAAAGGAAAGAGAAAAATAAAACCTTTTGTACACCCATGTTCATAGCAGCACTAGCAGCACTATTCACAATAGCCCAAATGTGGAAGCAACCCAAATGTCCATCAATGGGTGAATGGATGAACGTGATGTGGTTTATATTAGGTTGGTGCAAAAGTAATTGCGGTGTTTGCCATTGAAAGTAATGACAAAAAACGCAATTACTTTTGCACCAACCTAATACATATGCTATAGTCTAAATGCTTGGGCCCTCCGGCAATGCATATGATGAAATTCTAACCTCCACTGTGATGGTGCATTAGAAGGCGGGGCCTTTCGAAGGTGATTAGGTCATGAGGGCAGAGCCCTCACGAGTGGGATTAGCATCCTTATAAAACAATCCCCTGAGAACAGGTTCACACCTTTTGCCATTAAAGATCCAACAAGAATTCTCCTTTCCAGTCTGTGAACGAAGAAATAGGCCCCAGCAGACATTGGATCTGCCAGCACCTTCATCTTGGACTTCTCAGCCTCCAGAACTGTAAGAAATAAATTTTTGCTGGGCGCAGTGGGTCACGCCTGTAATCCCAGCACTTCGGGAGATCTGCGGTGGACAGATCACCTGAGGGAAGGAGTTCAAGACCAGCCTGGTCAACATGGTGAAACTCCATCTCTCCTAAAAGTACAAACATGGGCCAGGTGTGGTGGTGAGTGCCTGTAATCTCAGCTACTTGGGAGGCTAAGGCAGGAGAATCACTTGAACCCGGAGGCAGAGGTTGCCGTGAGCTGAGATTGCACTACTGTACTCCAGCCTGGGCAACAGGGTGAGACTCTTAAAAAGAAAAAAAAAAAAAAAGAAGAAGAAGAAGAAAGAAATTTCTGTTGCTGATAAACTCCCTACTTTATGGTAGTTTGTTATAGCAGCCTGGATGGATTAAGATAACATACAGTGGAATATAATTCAGCCCTAAAAAGGAAGCGAACTCTGACACATGCGACAGCATGGATGTGCCTCAAGGACATTATGAAAAGTGAAATAAACCAGATGTTAAAGGACACAGGCCGTTTGATTCCACTCACAGGAGGTACCCGGAGAAGTCAGATTCAGAGAAACAGAAAGTGGAATCGTGGTTGCTGGGGCAGGAGGGAGGGGAAATGGAAGTTGCTTAATGGGTGGAAAGGTTCAGTTTTGTGACATGAAAAGAGTCCTGGAGCTGCATGGCAGTTATGGTTGCACAACAATATAAAAATGTACTTAACACTCCTGAACTGTGACCTTCAAATGGTTCAGGTGGTAAGTCATATGTGTATTTTACTACAATTAAAAATTTTCTTAGGCTGGGTGTGGTGGCTCACACCTGTAATCTTGTTGCATGATCCTTGGGGTTGCTTTTATGACCGGAAACCGCTGTGGCTGGTGGCATCTTTTGCCCAAGTTTCGCTTGGGCCCGCCGGGCTAGTTCTGCTCACAGCCTGGCAGGCTGTGCTCAGCTCACACTACCAGCCTGGATCCCACATTGCTTGGGCAAGCCGGGTGTGGCCTAGTGAGGGGTATGTGAGTAAGTGCACATAGGGTCTGGCCACTGTGCACAGTCAGGCACACTGGCGGCTACAGCGGAGCAGGGACCAGGTGCCGGCACAGGCGCCGGCTCTCTGCGAGGTTGCTGCTGGACCAGGTGCACCACAGGCAGCCTCCATGGCTGCCACCAGGGAATGCAGTGGTGCCTGGAAGCTTGAAGGCTCCAGGAACCACAGGGCCCCAAAGAGGGAGTCCCAGCCCTGGCTTGGGCTCCCAGGTCGGGGCTGCCTGAAGGACCACAGATCTTCTCTACTTCTCTTCATCTACAACATGGCAAGCAAGGGGCGTGTTGCAGCCCTGTTTGTTTGTGTTACAGTTCCTTCAGGCCTGCCATTCGGCAGTTCCCGAGTTCTTGTCCTGCTTCCGAGAAGAATGAGGTACGCAGACAAGTGTAGCGAAGAGGAGCTTTATTGAGTGACGGAAGAGCTCAGAGGAGGCCTTGGAGTTGGTAGCTCCTCTCTGCAGCTGGTCGACCTGACATCTGCTCAGCTCTGGCTGAGTCTGGTGCTTTTACTGGTCTCAGAGAGGAGGAAATGCATGCTGAATGGTCCATGGGTGGCTGTGAGTGGGCCCAGAAAAGGCACCACAAGGTCCCATTCTGGTCTGTGGGACTGGCAGCCTGGCCCACAGCCTTCAGGTCCTCCCTGGCCTGAAGGTGGGGCCTCACTGGTGACCCATCCCCCTCCACCAAGGAACCTGTCTGCCTTTTGCTGCCATTCATGGGCCCAGGCTATAGGTGCCAAGGGGTGCCTTCAGGTCAGCACCAAGCTACCCTCAGCTCCCCCTCAGCTTCCCTTCTATGCTTGTCAGTGCCCAAAGTCCAGAGGGGCCTGAGGCGGCAGGGGACTGGCATGTCAGCACTGCTCTGGGTGTTCACACCCGGCCAGGCTGTGACAGTGCCCGGGCTCAGCCCCAGCTTTGCTCCAAGATCAGAGTGGGCACCAACAGCAGGGAGAAGTCAGGCAGTGGGAGCAGGCACTTCTGAGTCTGTGAGGGCAGGGGTGCCTTCCTGGGCCGCCAAGAGTGCGGGGATGCCTGGGTCCACAGCTGCAATTTGGGCAGCTGCAGGTATGCTGGAGACAGGGAGTGCAGGGCTTCTGCCTGCTCTATGGGGTGGGAGACCTGAGTCTGCAGCTGTGGTTTGGGTGGCTGCAGCTGTACCCAGGAGGGGGCAGGGCTCCTGCCTGCTCCATGGAGTGGGACGCCGAGGTCTGCAGGCACGACTTGGGCAGTTGTCGCTGCATCTGGGAAGCTCCCACCCCACCAACTCAAAAGGGGCGGGGCTCCCACTTGTCCCCACCTCCTGCCACCTCCAGAGAATATGCAGCCCCAGCCACACCTCCCTGCTGCAGCTGGTGTGATGGCAGAGGCCGCTTCATATGGGCTACCACTGCCATCAGTCCTAATACTTTGGGAGGCTGAGGCAGGAGAATTGCTTAAGCCCAGGAGTTCAAGACCAGCCTGGGCAACAGAGCAAGACCCTATCTCTACAAAAAATAAAAAATTAGCCAGGCATGGTGGCACACACCTGTGGTCCCATCTATTTGGGAGGCTGAGGTGGGAGCATCCCTTGAGCCCAGGAGTTTGAGGCTACAGTGAGCCAGTCCACCCCAGCCACTCCAGCCTGGGCAACAGAGCCAGACCCTGTCTCTAAAAAATAAAAAAATAAAATAAAGAAACAAAAAGTTTAAAAAATTATTGGCAGGATGTGGCAGCTCATGCCTATAATCCCAGCACTTTGAGAGATCAAGGCAGGCAGATCACTTGAGGTCAGGAGTTCGAGACCAACCTGGCTAACATGGTGAAACCCCGTCCTTACTGAAAATACAAAAATTAGCCGGGCATGGTGGCAGGCGCCTGTAATCCCAGCGACTCGGGAGGCTAAGGCGGGAGAATCACTTGAACCTGGGAGGTGGAGATTGCAGTGAGCCAAGTTTGCACCACTGCACTCCAGCCTAGGCAACAGAGTGAGACCCTGTCTTAAAAAAAAAAAATTTTATGGTATGCGGTAAGGTCCACAAATCTTCAAAGGAATTGTACATGAGCACACACTCGTGTGGTGACCACCCAGACCAAGATAGAGAACAGTGCCAGCTTCCTGCCTACGCAGTCCCTGTCCTCCCTCCCCCCAGCTCCCTGGGGATCAGACGCTATCACCAGAGTCTGTTTCTGTGACCAAACGTCATATAAACAGAATCACATGGTGTGTGCTTCTCTGTGCCTGGCTTCCTCCTCTGAACATGATGTCCATGTGCTTCACTGCGTTGATGTGTGCAATTGTTTCTTTGTTTTGTTTTGTTTTATAAGACTGCGTTTCACTCTGTTGCCTAGGCTGGAGTACAGTGGTGTGATCATAGCGCACTGCAGCCCTGACGTCCTGGGCTCAAGTGATCCTTGCACCTCAGCCTCTCCAGTTGCTGGGACTACAGACACAGGCCACCACAGTGGCTGATTTTTTAAATCTTTTTGTAGAGATGTGGTTTCACCATGTTGCCCAGGTTGGTCTTGAACTCCTGGGCTCCAGTGATCCGTCCACCTTGGTTGGCCTCCCAGATTGCTAGGATTACAAAATTGAGCCACTGAGCTCAGCTTGATGTGTGCAGTTGTATCCATTCCTTTTCACTGCTGTGTAATATTCCACTGTCTGAATAGACCATAGGTTTATCTGACCTGATGTCAACAAGCTCTGCTGTTCCCAGTTTGGAGCTGTCATGAATAGTGCTGATATGTGTGTGCTTGAATGTGTCTTTTGGAGAATGTACCACTACATTTCTCTTGGGCATATCCTTGGAAGTGGGCTGTGTACATGCCCAGCCTCGGGAAATCTGTGGCAAGCAGATCTCTGAAACATTGCACCAACTTACGTTCACAGCAGCAGTCAGTGGGGGTTCCAGTTGCTCCCCATCGTCAGCACTCTTGGTTTTGTCATTTTCACTGTGCACCTTCTGGTGGGTCTGTTGTGTGTGGGTGGCTCCTTATTTCAAAGTGATTAAGGTTAGAGGTCACTAGTGAGCCCAGGCCACAGGCTCTGGGATGTGTGTGGGCATCATGAGACCTTCCCTGAAGAATCCCTGGCTGGAGGGCCTTGAAGATCAGCTCTTGTCCAGTAAAGGCTCCTATGGAATGCATAGAATTACCTGGCACTAGTTAGGAATGCAGACTCTTGGCTGGGCATGGTGGCCCATGCCTGTAATCCCAGCACTTTGGGAGGACAAGGCAGGAGGATCGCTTGAGCCCAGGAGTTCAAGATCAGCCTGGGCAACATGGTGAAACTGAAACTGAGCCCATAGTCCCATAAATAGTTTTTTGGATAAACAAAGAAATTGACCCCTCCGGTCTGAAAACTTGAAGCTTTTGTTTGTTTACCTGAATTCCTTATCAGGAAAGGACCTTCAGGCCTCTCAAAAAAGTATCAAAGAACTGAAACTTACCACCACATCCAGACAATGAGATGTTGGTTGGGGGGGGGGCTCCAGGGAGGGGCCCTCATTCATCAGGATTGTTTCCTTGCCCCTCCTAGTTCCTGTTTTCTTGCACATCGTTACATTTCTTCCCTGCTATATAAACCCCTAGTTTTAGTTGGTCAGGGAGATGGGTTTGTGACTGAGCTGTCATCTCCTCGGCTTAAAGCCTTCGTCCTTTCCTTGGTAATACTAATCATCTCAGTCATTGGCTTTCTGTGTGGCGAGCAGCAGGACCTAGACTGAACCCCTGGTGTCTTGGTTACAAAACCCATCTCTACAAAAAAAAAAAATATATATATATATATATATATAATTATATATATATAATTATGTATATATACACGCACATGTATATACACACATATATATATACACAAACATACAAATATACACATATAGATATATAAAAAACTAGCTGGGTGTGGTGATGCGTGCCTGTAGTCCCAGATACTCTGGAGGCTGAGGTGGGGGGATGGATTGAGCCCAGGAGTTCGAGGCTGCAGTAAGTCATTATTGCGCCACTGCCCTCCAGCCTGGGCAACAAAGCAAGACCCTGTGTCAAAACAAAAACAAAAACAAACCAAAAAACAGACTCTCCGGCCCACCTCCCACTCACAGGGTAAGGAACCAGAGGGGCCCAGCACAAGGTATTTTCACAGACCTGCCTGTGAGAGCCTCTGCCCAGACCTCAGTGGTGAGGACAAGGGCTCTGCCTTTCCATAGCCTCATGGCCGTGGACTCAGGGCTTAGCCTGTCTGGCCTCAGTTTTCTCGTTTGTAAAATGAGCATAATAACAGTACCCACTTCACAGGATGTTTTGGGGATTAGAGGGACTCATGTTTGTACTATGCTTGAAACAGTCATTGGCACCTAGCTAGCACTCAATAAATGGCTGTAAAATTTGAAGTTAAGGCCCTGGCCAGGCACAGTGGCTCACGCCTGTAATTCCAGCACTTTGGGGGGCCGAGGCAGGTGGATCAGCTGAGGTCAGGAGTTCGAGACCAGCTCATCCAACATGGCAAAAGCCTGTCTCTACTAATAATACAAAAATTAGCCAGGCGTGGTGGTGCATGCCTGTAATCCCAGCTACTTGGGAGGCTGAGGCAAGAGAATCGCTTGAACCCAGGAGGCGGAGGTTACACTGAGCCGAGATCGCACCATTGCACTCCAGCCTGTGCAACAGGAGTAAAACTCCATCTTAAAAAATTTAAGTAAATAAAGTTAAGGCCCTGTCTGGCCCAAGGGAGGTTGGCACTAGCATGACCTGACAAATTGGTGCCATATAACTGTTGATTCCAGTTGGGACACTTTTGCCACCTGCCAGGCCCTGGCCCAGTGTAAAGCTCAAGTCCAGAGGGCTGGGGGTTGTGGGAGACAGAACTGTCACCCCAGCACTATCAGAGAGAGAGGGGCGCCTGGCTCTTATTTCTGCAGAAGCAGCTACAGGCACAGGTCCCTCACTCCAAGGAGCCTCCAGCACATACCCACACCTTTCTCTGGTTTCACTTTCAGTTTCTTGGAAAGGTTGTCCTTCCCTACTCCAAGCTCCTCCCCTCACTCCCCACCCAGGATCTGGGCACTGGAGGCGCCAGATATCTTGTGCCCTGTCCAAGGCTGGCAGATAAGAAATGCCCCCTGTATCTGCCAAGGTCAAAATCATCCACACCCAGGTGGGGCAGTACCACCTCTGGGAGGTGTCCTGCAGAAGCACTCCCAGGAGTGTGAGATGACTTGGCTCCACGGTGCTTGTGGTCAGAAACAATGGGAAAGAAGCTGTGTGCTCAGCAGCATGGGGTGGTGAGGAGGCTGCGGGGCATCCCACGCCATAACCCACGAGGCAGCCTCTGTGGGCTGATGGGGGATCGGTGCAGGGCAGTAAGGGCCAGGGCCAGGTCTGAAGGGAGAGCGGGCTCCCATTCACGTGAGTGGGAAAAGCAATGTACATGTCCAGGTGCACCAGGTCGTGCAGAGCATATCTTGAAAAGGCACACAAGGGATTGATCAAAGAGTTTGCCTCAGGCAGGATAACTCAGATCTGGAAACTGTGGGAGGGGAACCAGTTTTTTTCTGTGAAGTCCTTGGATGCTTTGAATTGTTGTTTAAATCATGTGCATGCATGATTATTGTTTATTCCCAGCCCCCACCCCACCTCAAGTACAGAAGAAAAGAAAGGCACTTTCTTTCTTTAAACTAGTTTGCTGGAGGGCAGGACATCCTTTGTTGCTCATTTTCCGGGAGATGTAGGTCAAAATTAATTAGGGCTTTGGAGTCAGACTGTCTGGGTTCAAGTCCTGGCTGCCCCACTTTGTAGCTTCTTAGGCAAGTCGCTTAACTTCTCTGAACTTTTATTTTCTCTCCTGTAAAATGGCACAATATTATTGATATGATGGGGTTTTGTTTGTTTGTTTGTTTTGAGATGGAGTTTCTCTCTTTCACCCAGGCTGGAGTGCAGTGGTACGATCTCAGCTCACTGCATGCTCTGCCTCCCAGGTTCACGCCATTCTCCTGCCTCAGCCTCCCTAGAAGCTGGGACTACAGGTGTCCGCCACCGCACCTGGCTAATTTTTTGTATTTTTAGTAGAGACGGGGTTTCACCGTGTTAGCCAGGATGGTCTTGATCTCCTGACCTCGTGATTCACCCACCTCGGCCTCCCAAAGTGCTGGGATTACAGGTGTGAGTCACCGTGCCCAGCCTTTTTTTTTGGAGACATGCTCTCCATCTCTTACCCAGGTTGGAGTGCAGTGGCATGATCAAAGCTCACTGCAGCCTCGACCTCCTGGGCTCAAGTGATCTTCCCACTTCAGCCTCCTGAATGGCTGAGACTACAGGCATGCACCATCATGCCCAGCTAATTTTTTGTAGAGACAGAAATCTTGCTTTGTTGGCCAGGCTGGTCTCGAACTTCTGGGCTCAAGCAGTCTTCCTGCCTGGGCCCCCCAAAGTGTGGGGATTACCAGCATGAGACAGCTTGCCTGGCCTGATGTTAATATGTTGATATTAGTGTGACACTAACAGTTCCTGCCTTATAGGCTTGTTATGTGGCTTCAATGAGACAGGGCAGGGACATGCCTGAGAAAGTACCAGGCACCCCTACCACATGATGGCAAGACTGTGTCTACAGTATACTCCCATTGCTATGGGCGGCGGATTGGGTGGAGATCTTCATGCCTATTTGCAGATGGGCAGGCTGAGGTACAAAGTAGGAAAGTCCCAGGGTAAGAGGCCTGGTTGGGGCCGCCGGTGCCCCGGATCTATTAGTGGCCTGCTGTGGGACCTTGGGGTGGTCCCTTCCCCTTGTCAGTGAATTGCTAGGGTTGGAAAGGCTCTCCTGGGAATCATGAAATGCAGGGTCTCCAAGCGCTGGTGACAAGTGAGGTGGCAGCACCTCAGATCCTGTTCCAGGCCCCAGGACCAGGCATCCCTCAGGCTTAGGAGCCTCCGTCTGTGTCCTCTGCCAGCACACCCACTTTACCAAGCACATGACTTTCCTGGGGTCTTGTACAGCGGAATGCAGATTCTGACCCAGAAGGTACTGGCGGGGCCTGCAATTCTGCATTTCCAGCAAGCTTCAGAGACAGGCCAGTGCTGCGGGTCCGAGGACCACACTTTGAGTAGCCAAGGTCTGAATTTGATATGGGTCATGGTATACACCTGTGTAAAAAGCTATCAAGGCCAGGCGCGGTGGCTCATGCCTGTAATCCCAACACTTTGGGAGGCCATGGTGGGAGGATCACCTGAGGTCAGGAGTTTGAGACCAGCCTGGCCAACATGGTGAAACCCCGTCTCTGCTACAAATACAAAAACTAGCCCAGGATGGTGGCACATAGTCTGTAGTCCCAGCCCTTTGGGAGGTTGAGATGGGAAAATTGCTTAAGCCCAGGAGGTTGAGGCTGCAGTGAGCCATGATCGTGCCACTGCACTCCAGCCTGGGTAACAGAGTGAGACCTTGGCTCTTAAAAAAAAAGAAAAAAGGGCCGGGCGCGGTGGCTCAAGCCTGTAATCCCAGCACTTTGGGAGGCCGAGGCGGGCGGATCACGAGGTCAGGAGATCGAGACCATCCTGGCTAACACGGTGAAACCCCGTCTCTACTAAAAAATACAAAAAACTAGCCAGGCGAGGTGGTGGGCGCCTGTAGTCCCAGCTACTCGGGAGGCTGAGGCAGGAGAATGGCGCAAACCCAGGAGGCGGAGCTTGCAGTGAGCTGAGATCCGGCCACTACACTGCAGCCTGGGCGACAGAGCGAGACTCCGTCAAAAAAAAAAGAAAAAAAGAAAAAAAGCCATAAAGCTGCACATTTAAGATGAGTGCACTTGGCTGGTCCGAAGGGAGTAAGTTATCTCAGCCAATTGTTCACAGGCAGTTACAGATCCAACTCCTCATTCTACTCTTTCCCCTTTCTCACTACTGCACTTGACTAGTCTAAAAGCCAAAAAGGGCCAGTGCAGTGGCTCATGCCTGTAATGTCAGCACTTTGGGAGGCTGAGGTGGGTGGATCATTTGAGGTCAGGAGTTCGAGACCAGCCTGGCCAACACGGCAAAACCCCATCTCTACTAAAAATAAAAAGTAATTAGCCAGGCCTGGTGGCACGCGCCTGTAATCTCAGCTACTGGGGAGGCTGAGGGAGGAGAATTGCTTGAACCCGGTGGCAGAGGCTGACTGAGCCAAAATTGTGGCACTGCACTCCAGCCTGGGCGACAAAGCAAGACTCCACCTCAAAAAAAAAAAAATAATAAAAATAAAAAACAAGAACCAAAAAGATGAGTGCACCTTACTGTGTAGGTTATGCCTCCGTGAAAAAAATTCTAAACACACACACACACACACACACACACACAGATGATTCTGGGTGCTCCATTGACAGAGAGTTGAACATAAAATAACATTGGTTTAAAAAAAATCCAGCCTAAGAAGGGTCGCAGGATGAACTCAGAATGGTTAATGAACCATGAGCCAAGTGGGGAGTACTGGCCACCCACGGTGCCCCTTAACCCTCCCCCACCACCCCATCTCCTCTGTACAGTCACCCTCCAACACACCCTCCCCGTCCAGGTGCTAGGGCGGGAGGCAGGCGCCTCACATTCCCGCAGCTGTGCCTGTCTCAGGAAATGCGTGTGGTCTCCAGCTCTGGCCGCCAGGAGACAAAGCCACCCGCTTGGTTCCTTGGCCCCCGGCAGGAGGGGGAAGGGGAGAATTTCCTTAGGAGAGGTTCCAAGAAGAGGGATTACTGCTTCAAAGGGAGTGCACCATTTTAGGCGGCTGAGAGCTGCTGTGCCACCTTCCAGAAGGGGCCCGGCACCCCTTCTTGTGCCCAGCATGTGGGTCCCGGCTGGGTCTGCCTTAGGGCCCACTCTCCTCCTGTCCCCTGCTCCCTCTCTTGCAGCTGGTGACCCCTGGGGTCTCCTCTGAGTGGCCACTGCCCTCGGTCGCCCACCCGCCCTGCCACCGTCCTTGGTGTACCATGTCTTTGCTGTCCCCTTGGTGGGGATGGATAGCCCTTTCCTTTCCCCTCCCCCACTGCCCCACTGCCTCACACTAGTCATTTATTTCCTCACTGAGGTCCTTGTCCCTGAACGGCCATGGAGCTGGCTGACCCAGCGTGCTTCTCTGGGTCCCGCGTGTGTGGTGGGAATCCTCACATTGCCTTGTTGTGACCGTGGGCCATTGCATTACCTCCCTGTGCCTTGGTTTCCTTGCCTCTAAAGATTAACCTCATGGGGTTGTTTGTAAGGATGAACGCACAAATGCAAGCTGAGTCCTTAGAATTCTTGGCACATAGCGAGTACTCAATAAACCGCCTGGCTGCTGTGCACTGGGGACACAGTCCTTTGCTCTCCGGAAGTCTGACCGTGCCCTGTCCCTACCTCACAGGGCCATCCATCAATGCTGGTGAGCTGAGCTCAGCTGACAAGCCAGGCTTGCACAGAGCGCTGCCCCTCCTGCTGGTCCCAGATCCCTTCTGTACAGAGGAGGATTTCTTATCCCCAGGAGATGCCTGGCGTCGTTGGGGGCCTCCTCACCCGCCCGCGCATCAACCCTCTGACTCCCTCCACCTCACCACCTGGGGACAGGAAGAGAGCAGGACAGCAGCGGAAAGGGGTGCTGCTTGTGTGGCTCTTCTCAGAAGCGGGAGGCTCCCAGGCCAGGAATGTGAAACCATTTTGCAGATGAAGAAGATGAAGTCCGAGAGTTTCTGAAACAGACCCAGTGGGCTTGCTCTTCACTCTCGGCATCAGGAATCTGGAACCTGGGCCGGTGTCTGGAACTGCTGTGCTCAGGCAGCTTGCCTGGAAATCAGGTAGCATGGCGGGACCCCAAAATCCCACTGTGGCCGACCATGAATCTGCCGTGGTTGTGTACCTCTGTTTTGCTTCCCAGAAGCGAAACTTTGGTAACTGGAGGGGGATGGAGTGGGGCGGGTGGGGTACAGCAAGATCAGGAAACAGAACCGTCATCAAATGCCTGCAGAAGGTGAGAGAACCAGCAAGTGTGATTAAGCGCCTGTGTGCTTCGCAGCCATTACGGTGGCTAAATCTCACAACTACACAGTGAGGAAGGGTTTCTGTTTTCATTTTATAGATAAACAAACTGAGGCTCAGAGAAGTAAAGTCACTTGCCCAGGAGACTCACAGCTGGAAGGAGGCAGGGCTGGAATTCATCATTGTTTTGAATGTTCAAAAGATACTTTTTATTTGCCTGTTTTCAAAAAATATTTCTCCCTTACTTTAGTCAATTAGTAAAAGTTACAGGAGCCAACAAAAAAGGTGAAGGAGAGAGCTATCATTCAAGGCCTTTTCAAAAGAGTTATCAATCTGAAGAATGGTAAAAAGACAGATTATGGAATTCAAAATTTTTAAAACTCCTTGCATTAAAAATAAGTCAATATTTGTAATAAAATCTTGTTTCTGGCTGGGCGTGGTGGCTCATGCCTGTAATCCCAGCACTTTGGGAGGCCAAGGCGGGCAGATCACTTGAGGTCAGGAGTTTGAGACCAGCCTGGCCAACATGGAGAAACCCCGTTTCTATTAAAAATACAAAAATTAGGCCAGGCGCCGTGGCTCAAGCCTGTAATCCCAGCACTTTGGGAGGCCAAGGCGGGCGGATCATCAGGTCAGGAGATCTAGACCATCCTGGCTAACATGGTGAAACCCCGTCTCTACTAAAAAATACAAAAAACCAGCCAGGCGAGGTGGCGGGCACCTGTAGTCCTAGCTACTCGGGAGGCTGAGGCAGGAGAATGGCGTAAACCCGGGAGGCGAAGCTTGCAGTGAGCTGAGATTGTGTCACTGCATTCCAGCCTGGGCGACAGAGCGAGACTCTGTCTAAAAAAAAAAAAAAAAAATACAAAAATTAGCTTGAGCATGGTGGCACATGCCTATAATCCCAGCTACTCAAGAGGCTGAGGCAGGAGAATCACTTGAACCTGGGAGGCTGAGGTTTCAGTGAGCTGAGATTGTGTCACTGCATTCCAGCCTGGGTGACAGAGCAAGATTCCATCTAAAAAAATTTAAAAAAAATTGGCTGGGCGCGGTGGCTCACACCTGTAATCCCAGCACTGTGGGAGGCCGAGGCGGGTGGACCACGAGGTCAGGAGATCAAGACCATCCTGGCTAACACGGTGAAACCCTGTCTCTACTAAAAATGCAAAAAATTAGCCGGGCATGGTGGCGGACACCTGTAGTCCCAGCTACTCGGGAGGCTGAGGCAGGAGAATGGCGTGAACCCGGGAGGTGGAGCTTGCAGTGAGCCGAGATCGCACCACTGCACTCCAGCCTGGGCAACAGAGCAAGACTCTTGTCTCAAAAAATAAATAAGTAAATAAAATAAATGTAACAAATTTTTTTAAAAATTTTAAATCTTGTTTTAAGCAATTATTTAGTTTTGTATTAGTGTATTTTTTAATATTAAAGATGCGTCTCTAGAAAGATTATTATAATTTCTTTTTACTTATAGCCAACTGGATTATATATCTCCTTTAAAAATTCCTTTTACTAACTTTATTATGACTTACATAGACCATTCACAACGTAATTTTTTTTTTTTTTTTTTTTGAGACAGGGTCTCACGCTGTCACTCAAGCTGGGGTACAGTGGCATGATCATAGCTCACTACAGCCTCAACCTCCCTGACTCAAGCAATCCTCCCACCTCAGCCTCCTGAGTAGCTGAGACTACAGGCATGCACCACCACACCTGGCTAATTTTTTATTTTATGTAGAGTCAGAGCTCACTATGTTTCCCAGCCTGGTCTCTGACTCCTGGACTCAAATGATCCTCCTGCCTCAGCCTCTCAAAGTGCTGGGATTACAGGTGTGAGCCACTGCGCCTGGCCCAGGGCTGGAATTCAGACCCAAGCCCTCATCTCACAGGCTGCAGAACTGAGCTCACATTCCATTGCAGGGGGAGAAAAGTGATGAATAAAGAGACAAGATTAATTTAGGCAGAATGATGTTTTGGAGGAAGTTAAAGGATGAGATAATAACAGGATGATAGCAAAGGGGTGGAATCTAGACCAGCCAGATGGTTGGGGGTGGGGGGGGCTCTCGATAGAAGCCATGTTTGAACTAAGATGCGGAGGAAGGGGAGGAAGAGCCAGGTGTGTGAATGTCAGATGAAACAGTGTCTTGAGTGCAGTGACAGCACGTGCAAAGGTCCCGGGGTGAACTGAGCCTGGCGTGTGGAGGAACAGAAAGGCCTGCATGGCCGGAGCTCTGTGAGTGACAAGAAGGGAGGAGCTGGGGCTGGAGAAGTAGGCAGGGGCCTGGCAGGTCACGTGGGGAGGAGTTTGGGTTTATTCCGAGGGTGGCAGGAAGCCACTAGGAAGGACTGAAGCAGGAGGTTAACGAGATTTTTGGGAGCCACAGCCTTACCTCTCCTCAGCCCTGGTTGCCTTGGAGGATGGTTATGGTAGTACCCTGAGGCCCTGAAGCCTGGAACTTTTCCAGACTTTGAGGTCCCCCATACCTGGGATCGGATTCTTGCTCTGCCTCTTAATGGCTTTGTGATCTTGGGCCTGTAGCTTCAGTTCTCTGAGCCTTAGTTTCCTCTGCTATAAAAATGGGGATGTCAGCCAGGGGTGGTAGCTCACCCCTGTCATTCCAGCACTTTGGGAGACTGAGGCTGGAGGAATGCTTGAGCCCCGGAGTTTGAGACCAGCCTGGGGAACATAGCCCTGACTCTACTATATATACACTTTTTTTTTTTTTTTAATTAGGCAGGAGTGGTGGGACATGCCTGTAGTCCCAGCTACTCTAGAGGCTGAGGTGGGAGGATCGCCTGAGCCTGGGAGGCCGAGGCTGCCGTGAGCTGTGGTGGTGCCATCCTCCCTTTGCAGAGCAGGCCTTGAATACCAAGCCCTTGGCACAGAGCCAGCAAGCATGAATGGTGCCCGGTATTCCTGCAGTTGTTGCTGTGAGTATCCCAGCAGCACCTTTTCAGACCCAAGGCCGGTCATGTTCTGGCTCCCTGGCAGTACCCACTGCACAGGGGAGGCTCTGAGGAATTGCAGGAGCCTGGGGATGGCCCAGCTCCCAGAGCACCCCATTCCTGTTTCCTTGCCAGGGCCAGCTCAGCAATATTTCCGTGGACATCAAGGGTTCTTTCCTGTGGGGGCAGTGCAAGGAGGGTCCAAAGAGCAAGCTCCTGTGCCTCCGGGGATGGGGGTGGGTCAGGGAGCCTCAGTTTACCCACTTGTGAAAGAGCCATAGTAACCTCAGATCTGTTCAGCACTGGTTCCCTGCTTTGAGGATTTCAAAGATCAGCAGACTTAAAAATATAAACATGGAGGCAGGGGTTCCCAAACCCCCGGCCACAGACCAGTACTCATCTGTGGCCTGTTAGGAACGGGGCTGCACAGCAGGAGGTGAGCAGGTAGGTGAGTGAAGCTTCATCTGTGTTACAGCCACTCCCCATGGCTCACATCACCGCCTGAGCTCCGCCTTCTGTCAGATTGGTGGCAGCATTAGAGTCTCATATGAATGCAAACCCCACTGTGAACTGCGCGTGCGAGGGATCTAGGTTGTGTGTGCTCCTTATGAGAATCTAATGCCTGCCGATCTGTCAGTGTCTCCCATAGCCCCCAGAAGGGACCGTCTAGTCGCAGGAAAACAAGCTCAGGGCTCCCGGTGATTCTACATGATGGTGAGTTGTATCATTATTTCATTATATATGACAATGTAATAACAGAAATAAAGTACACAGTAAGTGTAATGTGCTTGAATCATCCTGAAACCATCCCCTACCCACCAGTCCATGGAAAAATTGTCTTCTACAAAGCTGGTCCCTGGGCCAGGTGCAGTGGCTCACACCCGTAATCCCAGCTTTTTGGGAGGCCGAAGTGGGTGGATCACCTGAGGTCAGGAGTTTGAGACCATCTGGCCAACATGGTGAAACCCCGTCTCTACTAAAAATACAAAAATTAGCTGGGCATGGTGGCGGGCACCTGTAATCCCAGCTACTCCAGAGGCTGAGGCAGGAGAATCACTTGAACCTGGGAGGTGGAGGTTGCAGTGAGCCAAGATCGTGCCACTGCACTCCAGCCTGGATGACAGAGGGAGACTCCATCTAAAAAAAAAAAAAAAAAGGGTAAAAAGAAAAGAAACTGGTCCCTGTTGCCAAAAATGTTGGGGGCTGCCGTATGGAGGGATTGATAGAGTTAACTACCAATTTTAAAAATTTGCCAAACATAGAGTTGCAAAGGAACCAAATACTATCTATGGTTTTCATCCCTTCTTAGAAGGAAAGATAATTAGCTGGTGCACGTGTGTCAGCTGCTATTATCAGATGGAAGCTGGTCCCTGAAATGCCAAGTGCTGCTCTGGATGCTTAAGAACTCATTGAGAGATGCAGGCCTGGGGACAAGAAGTAGCCATGCAACTGTGAGGTGGCAGATCTGGGGTTCAAGTCCTCAGTGGCCGGCTCCCCCATCTGTAGTTTGCACCCCCAAGACCAGTGGTCCTCAAGCATCCATAGGCACCAGTGTCACCTGCAGCACCCACCTGGAGCTCCAGTAGCCAGGGTGGGCCTGAGAATGGGCATTCCTCACCTGTCCCCAGGGGGTGCCAGTGCTGCTGGCCCCAGGCCACCCTTCAAGAACGGCTCCTCATGGGGGCTGAGCAGGATGGGTCTGCTTGTAATCCCAGCACCTTGGGAGGCCAAGGCTGGAGGATACCTTGAGGCTAGGATTTCAAGACCACCTTGGATAACACAGCGAGCCCTCATCTCTAAAAAAACCATACACACATGCAAACATACATATGTGCACACACGTGTGCATACACACATGCACATACACATACATGCATACACACATACATGTGTACATGCATACACATGCATACACACACATGCACTTACATGCATATACACATACATATGTGCATGCATACACATACACACATGCATATACACATACACACACGTACATGCATGTGCACATACATGCGTACACACATGCATATGCACATACATGCATACACACATGCTTACGTGCATATACACGTGCATGTATATGCACATGCACACTTGCATATATACATACATGCACATATACATGCGTTCCACCACTCTCTGCTCTCCTGTGCCCCAGATGAGCTTCTGCTTTATGAAAAACCTACTCACTTGTTCTGGTTTCTCTTTTTCCTTTGAAGACATCAGGGATCAAACCCATTCTGGGACCTGTCACATGGGACCCTCAATTGGGGCCAGGATACCAGGTCTGGGGCTCCCCCACTTCCAGGGCTGTGTTCCCATCTGACAAGATGGTGACCTCCATTGTCTGTCTCCAGGAGGCCAAAGGTGTGAGGAGGGGAATCCAGAGAGATGCTTGGTGAGGAATTTTCCGGAAGATGGCCAGTTCCTCAGGCAGCATTAGCACTTACTGAGGGTCCAGGGTGTCCAGACACGATTTTCTTTTCTTTTTTCTGAGATGGAGTTTTGTTCTTGTTGCCCAGGCTGGAGTAAATGGTGTGACTTGGCTCACTGCAGCCTCCGCCTCCCGGATTCAAGCAATTCTCCTGCCTCAGCCTCTGGAGTAGCTGGAATTCCAGGCTCCCACCACCATGCCCGGATAATTTTTTGTATTTTTAGTAAAGATGGGGTTTCACCATGTTGGCCAGGCTGATCTTGAACCCCTGACCTCAGATGATCCACCTGCCTCAGCCTCCCGAAGTACTGGGATTACAGGCATGAGCCACCACGCCTGGCCCAGACACCATTTTCTGTATCGATCTATCAAATTTTTGTTGAGAGCTTCCTAGGTTCCAGGCAGCCATTGTTCTGACATTTTACATCAACTCATTTAATTTCCTTTATGAGGTAAGAACAGTCATCCCCATTTTACAGATGAAGAGACAGGCACAGAGAGGCTGAGTTACTTGCCTGAGGTCCCACAGCAAGTAAGAGGCAAGGCCAGGATTTTAAGGAGGCCAGGAGGCTCCCGGCTCTCTGTTGGCCCAGCCCTGGTCTTCTTAATGAGATCCCAGATCAAGGCTGGGATGAGGGAAGAGCTGTGCCTGGCACTGCTGCTGGCTTTCCAGGTTAAAACATTCCAGGGAACATTAAAAGTGTTCCCAAAGAGGTAAATCCACATTCTAAAGCCCCAGAACCTGTGACTGTGACCTTATTAAGAAGAAGGGTCTTTGCAGATGTCATTAAATTAAGGATCTGAGGATCTGGAAACGAGAACATGGGTGGGCCCCAAATCCAATGTGAGGTGTCCCTGGAAGAGAGAGGCAGAGAGAGATCTGGGACATAGACATAGAGGGGAGGAGGCCCTGTGCAGATGGAGGCAGAGGCTGGAATCACACAGTTCCAAGCCAAGGAATGTCTGGAGCCACCAGAAGCTGGAAGAAGCAGGGCCCTGCTGAAGCCTTGACTTCAGACTTCTGGCCTCCAGAACTGTAAGAGAATCAAGTTCTATTGTTTTAAGCCACTGAGTTCATGACTTGTTACTTGCGGCCTCGGGAAACTGACACCCTGGGTAAAACCCCTCCCCTCTCTGGGCTTCTGCGTCTTCACCTCTGTGCCCACCATGCGGCTCCTGGGTCCCCTGCTCACTAGTCCCTGACACCAGCTGGCCAGGGACCCCTCAGTAGCTGTGGGGAGTGCAGTGGGCCGGGGGCCTCCCAGAACTGCACTGGGCAGGCCCCGGAAAGTTTATGCCTGGAGCTGCCTCCCTTGACTGATGCACTGGGCTGGGATCAAGAGGCATGAGCTCTGCTGCAGACCCCAGTGACCTTGAACAAGACATCGTTGCCCTCTGGGCCTGTTTCTTCTGGGAGATGGGAGCCCTCTCACCTGCTAGGTTTGCTGGGAGGGTTCACAGGGTTCTTTAAACATGGCAGGGTCTCAGTCTGTCGTGGACTTCATTGTCATTGGTTTATTATCTATCTATCTATCTATCTATCTATCTATCTATCTATCTATCTATCTATCTAGATGGGGTCTTGCTGTGTTGCCCAGGCTGGAATGCAGTGATGCAATCATGGCTCACTGCAGCCTTGACTGCCCAGACTCTCAAGTAGCTGGGACCACAGCCTCATGCCACCACACCCAACTAAGTTTATTATTATTTGTATAGATGAGGTCTTGCTATGTTGTTCAAGCTGGTCTCAACTCCTAGGCTCAAGCAGTACCCCCACTTCGGCCTCCCAGAGTGCTGGGATTACAAACATGGTATGCTGAGCATTTCAAATTTCAAATTATTTTATTTTATTATTATTTTTTTGAGCCAGAGTCTCGCTCTGTCACTTGGGCTGGAGTGCAATGGCACAACCTCGGCCCACTGCAACCTCCCTGTTGTGGGTTTAAGCAATTTTCGTGCCTCAACCTCCTAAGTAGCTCGGATTACAGGCGTCCATCACCATGCCCAGCTAATTTTTGTGTTTTTGGTAGAGATAAAGTTTCACCATGTTGACCAGGGTGGTCTCAGACTCATGACCTCAAGTGATCTACCCGCCTTGGCCTCCCAAAGGGCTGGGATTACAGGTGTGAGCCGCCATGCCTGGCCTATTTTATTTTATAGAGACAGTCTTTATTTATAGAGACAGTCTTACTTTGTTGCCCAGGTTGATCTTGAACTCCTGGGCTCAAGCAGTCCTCCCTCCTTGGTCTCCCAAAATGCTGGGATTACAGGTATGAGCCACCATGCCAGGCCCATTGTTATTCTTTTAATGAGCTTTTTCCTGAGCCCCTACTATGTGCCTGGCTGGACATGAAACCCCTCCCAAGGAAATAGAGTTCATCTGATGCTGATAATGACCTTCATTTTAGTAATGAGAACTCTGAGGTCCAGAGAAGTTAAGACTTTTGTGGAGGAGCACAAGCTGGCCCAGGTCCCCCCACACTTTAGTGCCCTGTGACTGCTGGGGGCTTCCTGGTTGGACGGGCAGGGGAGAGCTGGCGATTTGGCATGTTGGGACAGGGGGAAGAGCAGGCAGAAGGGTGTTCCCGGCCGAGGGCACACTTAGTGAAATCCAGGAGTGTGGACTTTGATGCCGGGTAAGGCTGGGGCAGCAAAGGGCCCAGAAAGTGCCACTGGCTGCAGTCAAAGTGGGCTGAGCAAGGTGTTCTCTGTTTCTGAGGCTGACCTCTGTGAACTCTGAGAGAGAGAGAGAAAGACAAGGGATGTTGGTGTGCGCTCGTGTGCATGTGTGCACAACTGTGTGGTCTGGCAGGCTTGTGAGATGGTGCCCATGTACAAGCAGCTCTGTTGTGTGTGCGGTGCTGCTTGGAGGCCATGGGCCTGGGCTTTTGGGTGTGTGTGAGTGTGTGTGTTTCCACTGGTGGAAAATGGGTGTATCCCTAGGCAGGAGCTGGGAATGTCTGTGGGCCCGAGGTCCAGGGAGAGCAAGCCTACAGCTGTAAGTGGCCAGACCACGTGAGAGGGGTCTGGGAGCCTTTGCGTCTGTGTGCCTGCGCTTCAGAGTGTCTGCATGAGTGGAGGAGTGTATGCACACCTGTGTATGCAGTCATGCACATGCATGTGTGTGTATATGCATGCATATATGCTTATGTGTATGTAAGCGAATGTGCTGCTTGTGTCTGCTCTGTGTGTCTGCTTGTGTCTGCATTTGCCTGAGTGTGCATGCGTGTGAGTCTTGCTTTCACATTCAGTGCTAGTCAGAGGTTCCAATTCCTGTAAACCTCATGGTGTCATTTTCCAGCAGACATCCCACAGCAGTGGCGGTGGGCACCACAGCCTAGGCTTGGTCTGACCTATGGCTTCCCCTTTTCAAGCCTCTGTCTGCAGGGTGTAGAGGGGATGTAGGTGAAAGCAGGACACCCGGTCCCCAGCCGGCCACAGGCCCCACTATCCCTGGCATTTTTGGCCTGAAGCCACCCATGGGAGTCTAAGGGAAGTCACATTACTAGGACTGGCCAGGGTAGACCTGCCCTGGGAAATGTGGGTTCACCTTCATTGTACTGAAAGTGAAAATCAGATCATGCCTCTCCTCTGTCTCTCTTAAAACCCTCCAAAGAGTCCCTGTTGCATTTCACGCAAAACATGAGTCTGTACCCAGAATCTCAGGTGTCACCAGGACCCTGCTGGCCAGAAGGACTTGGGAAGGAACCACCCATGGCGTACCCACAGTGTCACTCTGGGCTTCGGGTCCCTTCCTGTAAAAGCTGAGTAGGAAGTCCTTGCAGGGGGCAGGGATGATTGTGTGCTTGTGGCCATTCCTCTGTCCAGTGGGTAGACACTGGGAGGCTCTGGAGACTTGGCCATGAAGGAGACAGCCCTCCCCGTGGGCCAGAGCCTTTTCACTTTGCATGTAGCCATATGAGATAGTAAGGAGCGATTGCTTCCCCATGCTTTTAAAAATTTTATATTTTATATTTTATTTTTTGAGACAGGGTCTTGCTCTGTTGCCCAGGTGGAGTGCAGTGGTGCAGTCACCACTTACTGCAGCTTCGATCTCTCAGGCTCAAGTGATTCTCCTACCTCAGCCTCCAGAGTAGCTGGGACCACAGGTGTGCACCACCACACCTGGCTAATTTTTAAATTTTTTTCTAGAAATAGGGTTTCCCTATGTTGCCCAGGCTGGTCTCGAATTCCTGAGCTCAAGTAATCCTCCCACCTCAGCCTCCCAAAGTGCTGGGATTACAGGCGTGGGCCCCCGTGCCCAGCCCCTCAGGCCATTTCTGTGCCTGAAATAACACTGGCTAACCATGGTTGACATTTCTCTTGTTCCCAGAGTGAAACGAATGAGTGCTTCTTCTTTAATCCTGCAGCTACCCCCATGTGGTCGGCACTTACGTTTTCACTCTTATTTGGCAGAAGAAGAAATTAAGTCCTGTTAAGGAACGTGCTTAGGATCACATGCTAGGAGGTGGTCACGCTGGAATTCAAATCCAGGCAGGTGCTAGCTTGAGAGCCACTGCTCTGTAAAGCCTTTCTCAGGCCTCCACTCAGGCCAAGGGAGGAAGAAGGAGGAAGGGCCCTCAGGCAGGAGCAGCCTGAGCAAAGGTCTGGAGCTGGGACCGAGCATGGCATGTCAGGAGAGAGGGGGAAGAGCTCTGTGGCTGCAGGGAGCAGTGTGAGGTCAAAATGGAGAGGCAAGAGGAGGGAGGGGCGTGGAGGTCCTTGATGCCAGCATGAACGCTCCGGGCCTTCTGTGGGGTGCGCGGCACGGGGAAAAGCTCCGGCTGGGTGCCCTGGCTCAAACTATCCTTGTCTCGGGCAAGGACACCTGCATGGACCCAGTCGTTCAAGCCCCAAACCAAGTCCATCCTTGACTTCTGTCTTTGTCTCCCCCCTCATCGGGCTGTGAGGAGTAGAGTGAAACCACAGCTGCAGCTTCCTGGCTAGTCTCTCCACTCCTCTGCCCCCACAACCCAGTCTCCATGTAGCAGCCAGGGGCGTCCACTGAAAACGAAAATCACTTCATGTCTCTCTCTTTCTCTCTTTTATTTATTTATTTATTTATTTATTTTTTGAGATGGAATCTTCCTCTGTTGCCCAGGCTGGAGTGCAAACACCTCCTGGGTTCAAGTGATTCTCCTGCCCCACCCTGTCGAGTAGATGGGATTATAGGCCACTCACCACCATGCCCGGCTAATTTTTGTATTTTTAGTAGAGACGGGGTTTTACCATGTTGGCCAGGCTGGTCTCGATCTCCTGACCTCAAGTGATCCTCCCACTTTGGCCTCCTAAAGTGCTGAGATTACAGACATGAGCCACTGCACCCAGACTCCTCTCTCTGTCTCTCTATCTCCCCACCCCCCACCACCCCAAAAATGCGCATTCCTGATGCATTTAGAACAAAATCCAAATTCCTTTAAGTGGTGTGTGAGTATCTACCTGATCTTGCCTCACTGACCTCTTGACCGCATCACTGACTGCTCCCCCATCACTGCGCACCCACACTGGCCTTTCTGTTCCTCATACACACAAGGTCACTCCTGCTTCAGGGCCTTAGCATTCGTCATTCCCTCTGTGGGAGTGCCCTTCCCAGGCCACCAGCCCCTTCTCGTCATTCAGGTCTCAGCTGAGGGTGCCTGCGCAGATAAGCCCCTCTCCCCATCCCTCCTGGTTTATTTTCTTCATCCGCATGTGCTCAGCACCCGAAACTGTCTCTTGTTCTCTCCCCATCCTTCACCAGATTATAAACTCTATAAAAGCAGTTCTTTGTTGGTTTTGTTCACTGCTGCATCCCAGGCATTCAATGAGCACTTGTTGAGTGAAGAAATCAGACTCAGTCTTCCCCTCTGTAAAATGGGACCACATTAAACCTCCTGGCAGGGTAGTGGTGTGGCTCAGAGGTAATATTTGTACGCAGTTGGACTTCTTCCTTACTGGCCCAAGGACTTACCTGGCCACCCCTCCTGGAGCCCAGCTTCCTCCAGCTCCCCCATGCCCTCTGCCCTGGGAGCAGACACCTTAGCAGAAGGGCTGTCCTCCAGACCCTTTGCAGCCAGGCCTCTCTGCTCACAGATCCCCGAGGACATCTGTGGGTTGACGCCCAGAGCCCAGCCCCAGCCTCATGCAAATTCTGTCTCCCAGTCCAGCAGCTGTGGCCTCCTTCACTCGGCCTTTTAAAAGAAATTCTTGGGCTGACTCACACTTCCTTTATCTCCAGCTGGGTTCACTCAAGTGTTGCTGTTTTGCAAGGCTGAGGTTTGAGTCCCTCAGAAGTCATCTCCGATGCAGGGGTGCTGTATGCTTCAGTGAACTTGGAATGAGGGTCAGGCCCCCCAGAAAACCTCTTACCAGGACAGTTGGGAAACCACCCCCCACTGGTGGTCAGGGCATTCTGGGTTGGAGAGACTGCTTTGGGGCTTTGGCAGGTGTTTATTTTGTCCCTCCCCCTGCCTCCCACCTAACACCATCCCAAAGTCACTCAAAAAAATGCTCCTGCTGCCCTGGGGGTGCATTTCAATGTCTCATGTCCCCCGCTTTTCCTTCCTTCCCTGTGAAATCAGGCGTTTGGATTCAGTGCACTTCTCAGAAGGTTTGTTTCTTTCTGTGCAAACACGTGGAGTGATGCTTCGTCTCGATTTTCTAGAACACTTCCACTTTCACAGAATTGTGGTTATTTTGAGAAAAAGGGTCTGTTACAGGTACAACAATATACTGGTACTGGTCTGCATTTCTTGTTGATGTCCCTGGAAGAGTTTTTATGTAAATAAAGTCACACTGCTCCAGGGGAAAGGAATCCCTGAGGAATTCCCTGGAGAGAAAGGCGTGGGCGACATTTACCCCATGTTCTCCCCTGTCTGCAGTAGAAAGAACTGGAGCTTTGAAGGCAGGCTGATTTCAGTGTCAACCTCTTCCTGGCTGTGTGGCCTTGAGTAAGTTACTTAACCTCTCCAAGGGCCTGAATTGCTTGGGGGTAGATTTAGGGCACAGTTACCCCTGGATACTATTTTGACGGGGGTGGGGTGGGGGGATGGGGGGTGGGGGAATGGGAGGTGGGGGTCGAACCTTTCTTATTTACTTATTTTTTTTAGAGACAGGGTCTTGCTCTGTCATCCAAGCTGCAGTGCAGTGGCACAATCACAGCTCACTGCAGCCTCAACTTCCTAGACTCAAGTGATCCTACCACCTCAGCCTCCGAAGTAGCTGGGACTACAGGCACACAACACCACGCCCAGCTAATTTGTTAATTTTTTGTAGAGACGGGGGTCTCCCTCTGTTATCCAGCCTGGTCTTGAACTCCTGGGCTCAAGTGATCCTCCCGCTTTGGCCTCCCAAAATGTTGGGATTATAGGCGTGAGCCTGGCCTGGAACCCATTTTTAATAAGTGGAAGTGAAACTCACATAACATTTACTAATTTGAAATGAACAATTCAGTGGTGTTTAGTACATTTACAGCCTTGTGCAACTGCCACCTCTCTTTAGTTGGAAAACATTTTCATCATTCCCAAAAGAAACTCCGTATCCATTAAGCAGTCATTCTCTACTCCCTCTTCTCCTTGGTAGTTAACTTAGGTACTACTGGGCTTTCTTGACTGAAGTCCCTGAAAAGGAAACAAGTGTTTTCCAGCTGGGCCACCACCTGTGACAAGTTGTCATTTGCGTGGAGATGGGATTCTGTTCTGGGTATGTACGTGCCTTTCTATAATTTTTTTTTTTTTTTTTTGAGATGGAATCTTGCTCTGTCGCCCAGGCTGGAGTGCAGTGGCCGGATCTCAGCTCACTGCAAGCTTTGCCTCGCGGGTTTATGCCATTCTCCTGCCTCAGCCTCCTGAGTAGCTGGGACCACAGGCGCCCGCCACCTCGCCCGGCTAGTTTTTTGTATTTTTTAGCAGAGACAGGGTTTCACTGTGTTAGCCAGGATGGTCTGGATCTCCTGACCTTGTGATCCGCCCGTCTTGGCCTCCCAAAGTGCTGGGATTACAGGCTTGAGCCACTGCGCCCGGCCTTTTTTTTTTTTTTTTTTTCTTTTTTCTTTTTTTATACAGTCTCACTCTGTTGACCAGGCTCATAGTGGTGTGATCTCAGCTCATTGCAACCTCCCAGGTTCAAGCGATTCGCCCACCTTAGCCTCCCAAGTAGCTGGGACTACATGCGCCCACCACCACGCCTGGCTAATTTTTATATTTTTTGGAAGAGACAGGGTTTTGCCATGCTGGCCAGGCTGATCTCGAACTCCTTACCTCAAGTGATCCACCCACCTCAGTCTCCCAAAGTGCTGAGATTACAGGTGTGAGCCACCACGCCCAACCCCATTCTATAAATTTTTGTTGTTGTTTGTTTGAGACAGAATCTGTCTCTGTTGCCCAGGCTGGAGTGCAGTGGTGCAATCGCAGCTCACTGCAACTTCTGCCTCCCAGGTTCAAGCAATTCTCCTGCCTCAGCCTCCCGAATAGCTGGGATTACAGGTGTGTGCCACCACACCTGGCTAATTTTTTGTATTTTTAGTAGAGACAGGGTTTCACCATGTTAGCCAGGATGATCTCAATCTCCTGACCTTGTGATCTGCCCGCCTCGGCCTCCCAAAGTGCTGGGATTACAGGCGTGAGCCACTGCGCCTGGCGCCCCCAATCTCTAAATTTTTTTTTTTTTTGAAACAGAGCCTTGCTCTGTTGCCCAGGCTGGAATGTAGTGGCGTGATCTCGGCTTACTGCAAGTTCTGTCCCCTGGGTTCACGCCATTCTCCTGTCTCAGCCTCCGATTATAGGTGCCCGCCATCACGCCTGGCTAATTTTTTGCATTTTTAGTAAAGACGGGGTTTCACCGTGTTAGCCAGGATGGTCTCGATCTCCTGACCTCGTGATCCGCCCGTGTCTGCCTCCCAAAGTGCTGGGATTACAGGCATGAGCTACCGCGCCTGGCCCCCATTCTCTAAATTTTAACACAGCTGAGAGTCATCTAACCACCACCACAACCAGTACACAAAATAATTTCATCCCCCCCAAAAAAATTCCCACTTGCTACCCTTTTGTTGTCGTCCCCTCCCCTGTTCCCAGTCCCTGACAACTACTGCTCTGTTTTCCGTCCCTAGAGTTTTAGCTATGCCCGAATGTCAGATGAATGGAACCCTGTAGATGTGAACTTTTGGGTCTGGCTTCTTTTGCCCAACACCAAGTATTTGAGATTCATCCAAGTTGCTGGTTGTATCGGTAGTCCACGCCTTTTCATTGCTGAGTAGTTGTTTATGGTATGGATGTACCACAGCTTGCTAAATTCCTCTGTTAAATCAGGTTGTCTCCAGTTTGGGGTGATGATGAATAGACTGCCCTAAACATCTATATATAGGTTTTTGTGTGAACGTAAATTTTCTTTTCTTTTTGACATAGGGTCTTGCTATGTTGCCCAGGCTGGAGTGCAGTACTGTCATCATAGGTCACTGCAGCCTGGACCTCAGGGGTTAAGTGATCCTCCCACCTCGACCTCCCAAAAGTGCTAGGACTACAGGCGTGAGATGCCACACTCCGCCTTGAATCTAAGTTTTTATTTCTCTAGGTTAGACACCCAGAAGTGGAAACGCTGGGTTGTATGGTGAGCGGATGTGATTCTGCTCTGTTTGACCTGCATAAGTTAAACCTCTATAGACCTCAATCTCCCACTTTTGTAAAATGGGTATAAAACTCCTTTGGGTTATTGTGAGGATGAAATGAGACACATGAGGCACAGAGTAAGTGCTCAATAAATGTTTGCCTTTTGTTTTTGGGCTGGATTTTGTTTCATCCGTATCTTTGGCCATGTTTTTACCTACAGCATGGGGGCCATTGGCCAGTGCTGTTGCAAGAGGTGGGGTGTGAGGATTTCTTTGAACCCCATTTTTAGGGCCAAAGGTTGGACTCCTGGGGAATTCATTATCAAGTCTGGCAGTAGACAGAGGTCCTCTCTGTAGAAAAAACGAGTTAGGATGGTTCAGTCCCTTTATTCCACATAAGGGGAAAGTGAGGCTCAGAGAGGGACAGAGCCTTGCCCAAGGCCACTCAACCAGGCAGTGGCAGAGAAACAGTTGGCCCCAGAGCTCCTGACTTGCCAGGCCCATGTACCTCCACCTTGATTCCAGTGGCCAGTGTTTGTTGAATGACTAAGTGTGAATGAGTGAGAACACATTCCTAACACATTAGGAACACAAACTCTGGAGCCAGCCTGCCAGGGTTTCGTATCAGGTTCTTCCTTGCACAAGCTGTGTGATTTTGAGCACGTTCTTTGACCTCTCTGAACCTCAGTTTCTTCATCTGTAAAATGGGTACAATCATTGTGTCTGCTGTACAGAATGATCAAGAGGCTTAAATGAGGTAACATGGCCAGGCACAGTGGCTCACGCCTATAATCTCAGCACTTTGGGAGGCCGAGGTGGGCGGATCACCTGAGGTCAGGAGCTCGAGACCAGCCTGGCCAACATGGTGAAACCCATCTCTACTAAAAATACAAAAAAAAAGGCCAGGCGCGGTGGCTCAAGCCTGTAATCCCAGCACTTTGGGAGGCCGAGGCGGGCGGATCACGAGGTCAGGAGATCGAGACCATCCTGGCTAACACGGTGAAACCCCGCCTCTACTAAAAAATACAAAAAACTAGCCGGGCGCGGTGGCGGGCGCCTGTAGTCCCAGCTACTCAGGAGGCTGAGGCAGGAGAATGGCGTAAACCCGGGAGGCGGAGCTTACAGTGAGCTGAGATTCGGCCACTGCGCTCCTGCCTGGGCGACACAGCGCAACTCCGTCTCAAAAAAAAACAAACAAACAAAAAAACAAACAAAAAAAGTAGCTGGGCATGGTTCCAGGGACAAGAGGGACAAGAGGGACAAGAGGGAAACTCTGTCTCAAAAAAAAAAAAAAAAAAAAAAGTGGGGTAACTTACGCAAAGACTACAACAGTGTCAGGCACACAGTAAGTGCTGAATTAAAGCTAACTTTGGCCAGGCATGGTGGCTCAAATCTGTAATCCCAGCGCTTTGGGAGAGTAGGGACGGAGGATCACTTGAGCCCCAGAGTTTGAGACCAGCCTGGGCAGCATAGTGATGACCCCGTGTTTACAAATAATTTAAAAATTAGCCAGGTGTGGTGGCATGCACCTGTGGTCTCTGCTACTCAGGAGGCTGAGGCAGGATTACTTGAGCCCAGAAGGTTGAGGCTGCAGTGGGCTATGATCATGCCACTGCACTCCAGCTTGGGCGACAGAGCAAGACTGTCTTAAAACAAGATAATTTTTTAAATGAAATTAATGACAAGGACATGGTGGGGGGCTGCAAACAGATGTTTTCACAGGGAGTTCACAGTCCTGCCAGTGACGGAGCAGGTCTCCTTCTTGGTTTATGGAAAAGTTGAGGAAAATGTGGATAATTCATGTCCAGGGACCTGTAGCCAACAGGAAAAAGCCCCTGCCTTCCTCTACTCAGAGCTGCTCTAATACAGAAGCCACAAGCCACATGGGGTGACTGAGCACTTGAATGGTGGCTTAATATGAGTTGAGATGAGCTGTCAGTGTTAGTTATACAATGGATTTCAAAGATGTGGTATGAGCAAAGGTCCTGAGGCAGGAGGTTACCTGGCATGTCTAGGAACAGCAGGACAGTGAGTGGGAGATGAAGGCAGCGATCTGATCTTGTAGTGTCTGTTTCTGTGTCTGTCACCCCACTCGACTGTTGCTTCCTTTGGCAGGGGTGCATCTGCCTTGTATGTCTCCATAGCCGCAGGGGCTGGGCGGCATCTGGCATATAGTAGGTGCTTACTACATGTTTGTTGAATGAATGAATGAATGAATGAATGAATGAATGAATGAATGGATAGATGTTAGTGGTAACTAAATGCCGCTGAGTTAAACTGAGCCCAAGGAGAGAGAGGACCAAATGCCTGCTGCAGTGGACACTGGTATGTGCCCAGGTCCCCCCTCTAGACAGACGTAGTCACTCCCCAGCTGCTGGGAGAGCTGGTCGCTGATGGTTAGTGCCCAGGTGAGTCCCTCGCTAGGCATGGCACCCTAGACCCCCCACCCCACGGGACAGCACACCTTCAATGACTGTTGAATATGGAGTACAAAAGCCCGGCCCCCTTTGCCCCAGGCAGGACAGCTCTACAGTGCTATTCCAGCTCCAGAACTTTCCCCAGGGATGACTGAGGCCTTTGTTGTGACTGCATCGCAGCTCAACTCCTCGGCTGGTCCTGCTGACCTCACTCCCACGCAGGTGCTGCCGCCAAGAGCACTCCTCAGTAAACCTGCTCACTGATCTGTGGGTTCCTTGGGAACCTGACCTGTTAACCTTCTCAAGCCATAACCGTGTCATTCATTCGTTCGTTCATTCAATAAATATGTACTGAACAGCTATGCCCCAGGCATTGTTTTGGGATCCAGCAGCAACCCCAAACAGACCAGGACTGTTTGTGTAGGGATATTGGCCATCGAGTTTTTAGATTTCACCAAGACTGAATCTCATCATCTCCAGCCCCACCATGGCCATGCCACCCCTGGGATGCCTGGCTGCATCAGCTCCCTAGATGGGCCCTTAGAAGGTATGGACAGGTGTGGGGACAGGAAGGGAACAGACCCAGGAGCCCAGGTCTGTGGAGTCAGGCAGGTCTAGACTGGAATTCAGCTGAGTACTTTTTTGCATTTCCCTAGTGACTAATGATACTGAGCATCCTTTCCTGCGCTCACTGGCAATTTGTATACAGTGTTAGTCCACTCTCGTTGCTATAAAGGAATACTTGATGCTGGGTAACTCATAAAGAAAAGAGGGTCGGGCGCGGTGGCTCACAGGTATAATCCCAGCACTTTGGGAGGCCGAGGTGGGTAGATCACTTGAGGTCAGGAGTTCAAGACCAACCTGGCCAACATGGTGAACCCTCGTCTCTACTAAATATACAAAAATTAGCTGGGTATGGTGGTACGTGCCTGTAGTCCCAGCAATTTGGGAGGCTGAGACAGTCAAGCCACTGCACTTCAGCCTGGGTGACAGAGCGAGACTCCCTCTCAAAAAAAAAAAAAAAAAAAGGGGGGGCCAGGCATGGT
This sequence comes from Chlorocebus sabaeus, assembly GCF_047675955.1. NCBI lineage: Eukaryota > Metazoa > Chordata > Mammalia > Primates > Cercopithecidae > Chlorocebus > Chlorocebus sabaeus. The sequence continues at coordinate 10,983,834 of NC_132908.1, forward strand.
GGCTCATGCCTGTAATGTAATCCCAGCACTTTGGGAGGCTAAGGTGAGAAGATTACTTGAGCTCAGGAATTTGAGACCAGCCTGGGAAACATAGTGAGACCTCATCTCTATTATAAATAAAAACAAAATGTTAGCTACCAAAAACTAGGTGGCTTGCACCTGTAGTCCCAGCTACTTGGGAAGCTAAGGTGGGAGGATCGCTTGAGTCTGGGAGACTGAGGCTGCAGTGAGCTATGATCACACCATTGCACTCTAGCATGGGTGATAGAGTGAGATCCCGTCTCGAAAAATAAAATAATAAAGAAAAGAGGTTTATTTGGCTTACAGTTCTGCAGGCTGTACAAGCATGGCACCAGTATCTGTTCGGATTCTGGTGAGGCCTCAGGAAGCTTTCACTCTTGATGGAAGGCAGAGCGGGAGCAGGCATGTCACATGGTGAGAGAGAAGGGAGGAGGTGCCAGGCTCTTTTAAACAACTAGACCTCAGATGAACTCATAGAGAACTCATTGCTGCAAGGACAGCACCAAGCCATTCATGAGAGATCCACCCCCATAACCCAGACACCTCCCACTAGGCCCAACCTCCAATACTGGAATGATGTCACATTTCAACATGAGATTTGGAAGGAAAAACCACATCCAAACCATACCATACACCTTCTTTGGAGAAATGTCTGTTTAAGTCCTTTGCTCATTTTTAAATTGTTGTTGTTGTTGTTGTTGAGTTGCAAGTGTTCTTTATATATTCTAGATACTAGACCCTCATCAGATATATGACTTGCAAATATTTTTTCCCATCCTGTGAATTGTCTTCACTTTTTGGATAATGTCCTTTGATGCACAAAAGTTTTTACTTTTTATAAAGTCCAATTTATTTTTTTCTTGTATTGCTTGTGCTTTTGCTGTCATCTCTAAAGATCCATTGCCAAACCCAAGGTTGTGAACATTTACCCTTCTGTTTTAGGAGTTTTACAGTTTTAGCTCTTATATTTTGGCCTTTGGTCCATTCTATATATAGACAGAGAGGTTGAACTTTCTTCTTTTTCTTATTGTTCTGGCATTATTTATTAAATGATTCTTTTCCCACAGAATGATCTTGTTGGCCCTTGTTGAAAAGCCATTGGGGGCCGGGTGCGATGGCTCATGCCTGTAATCCCAGCACTTTGGGAGGTCAAGGTGGGCAGATCACCTGAGGTCAGAAGTTTGAGACCAGCCTAGCCAATATGGTGAAACCCCATCTCTACTAAAAGTGCAAAGATGACTGTGCGTGGTGGCTCATGCCTGTAATCCCAGCACTTTGGGAGGCCGAGGCGGGCAGATCACCTGAGGTCAGGAGTTCGAGACCAGTCTGACCAACATGGAGAAACCCTATCTCTACTAAAAATACAAAATTAGCTGGGCATGATGGCACATGCCTGTGATCCCAGCTACTAGGGAGGCTGAGGCAGGAGAATCGCTTGAACCTGGGAGACGGAGGTTGCAGTGAGCTGAGATCGCGCTATTGCACTCCAGCCTGGGCAACAAGAGTGAAACTTCACTTAAAAAACAAAAAACAAAACAAAAAAACAAAGATTAGCTGGGCATGGTGGTGCATGCCTGTAGTCCCAGCTACTCAGGAAGCTGAGGCGGGAAAATAACTTGAACCTGGGAGGTGAAGGTTGCAGTAAGCTGAGGTCACGCCACTGCACTCCAGCCTGGGTGCCAGAACAAGACTTTGTCTTGAAAAGAAAAAAAAGAAAGAAAAGGAATAGATGTATGGGTTTATTTCTGGAGACTCAGTCTATCCTCTGGATCTATATATGTCTTTTCTTATGTCAGTACCACACAGGTTTGATTATTGTAGGCTTAGTGCCTTTTTGAGCCTCAGTTTATTTTTCTCCTATAAAGGGAGGGCAGAAGTAGGTCTCTGGCAGGGGTTTTTGGATGAAATGAGCTGGAATATACCATAGCAGCTAGCAGCATGCTTGGCCTATAGTAGTAGAGGAAGCATTACTGTTATTATCTTATGCAAGATGTAGGTTGTGCTTAAAGCCTCCTCCAGAGAGCTGGAAATGTGTAACAGTCAGTTTAGGCTTTAAAACAAAATACCATAGACTAGGTAACTTAACAACAGAAATGTATTGCTCATAATTTCTTTTCGAGATGGGGTCTTGCTCTGTTGCCTAGGCTGGAGTGCAGTGGTGCAGTCACGGCTCACTGCAGCCTCTACCTCCTGCGCTCATGTGATCCTCCCACATCAGCCTCCCAAAGTGCTGGGATTACAGGTGTGAGCCACTGTGCCCAGGCTGCTCATAGTTCTGGAGGTGGGAAGTCCAAGATCAAGGCACTGGGAGATTCAGTATCTGGTAAGGACTCAAATTCTGGCTCACTGTGTCCTCACAAGGTGGAAGGGGCAAAAGAGCTCTCCGGGGACCCCTCTTAAAAGGACACTAATCCCATTCATGAGGGCTCCACCCTTATTCATGAGACTTAACCACCTCACAAAAGACCTACCTCCTAACACTTTCACACTGGGAATTAACTTTCTTTCTCTTTCCCTTTTTAAAATTTTCTTCTTATATTTTTTCCTTTTTTTTTTTTTTTTGAGACGGAATATTGCTCTTGTCGCCCAGGCTGGAGTGCAGGGGCACAATCTTGGCTCACTGCAGCCTCCGCCTCCCAGGTTCAAGCGATTCTCCTGCCCAAGCCTCCTGAGCAGCTGGGATCACAGGTACCCACCACCACGCCCAGCTAATTTTTGTATTTTTAGTAGAGATGGGGTTTCACCATGTTTGCCAGACTGGTCTTAAACTCCTGAGGTGACTCCTACCCACCTTGGCCTCCCAAAGTGCTGGGATTACAGGCGTGAGCCACCATATCCAGTCTCTTCTAGTTTTTTGAGACTATGCAATAAATTATAGTTAACCATATACAGTGGAACATATGAATTTAGGGGGAGAGGGCACAAACATTCTGTTCACACCAAGGCAGTGTGCCGTGGACAGCAGACATCACCATCGGTGCAGAGGCCCGGGAGTGTCAGTCATCAGGCACTGAGGTGTGACTTTACCCTATTCTACCCACGGTCCCTTGAAAGCCCAGCCCTGGGCCTGCGTGAAGTGGACAAAAAGGGGCACCTCTTGAGGCCAAGATGCATCGGCTTTCACATGACCTGGTGATACTCTGTGAGTGAGACAGCAGGAAGTTTGCTTGTCACTGAGTGGGGGAGGGCTGGGCCCCAGAATCATTCTAGGGTCCCACCCCCAGATATTCCAATGCAGGAAGGCTGTGCTGCGGCCCTGGGACCTACAGTTCTTCCCAGATGTTACGTTATTGAAAGAACTGTGCAGTGAACACCAATAACCCACCTTGCGGATTCTACAATGAACAGTTGACTCTAGTTGCCTTATCTCAGCTGTAGCCACCTGTCCTTCCCTCTGTCCACCCATCCATCCACCTTATTTCTTGTTGCATTTCAAAGTAAGTTGCATCCAAAGTAAAAGACATCCATCCACTGCCCCTTTGCATACTTTGGCAGGCATTTCATTAAATACAGTTCAAAATTTGTGTGTGTGTGTGTGTGTGTGTGTGTGTGTGTGTTTATAAAACCTGTGTTTCAAAAAGAAATTTCCCAGAGTATTCTTCCATGGTGCCAATCCAGGATAGTGGGTAAGACGTTATGTTAAGAACCACCACCCTGATCATTGAGACACCTGAGAAGAACCCTTTGTAAGGGTTCCCAGGGTAAGGATTGGTTCCTGGCTCTACCTCCTCCTAGCTGTGTGATCTAGGGTAGGTCACATCACCTGTCTAAGCCTCAATGTCCTCATCTCTAAATTGGGCATACGAAAAGTATCTACTGGCCGGGCGCGGTGGCTCATGCCTGTAATCCCAGCACTTTAGGAGGCCGAGGCGGGGGGATCACGAGGTCAGGAGATCGAGACCATCCTGGCTAACATGGTGAAACCCCATCTCTACTAAAAATACAAAAAAGTAGCTGGGCGTGGTGGCGGGCGCCTGTAGTCCCAGCTACTTGGGAGGCTAAGGCAGGAGAATGGCATGAACCTGGGAGGTGGAGCTTGCAGTGAACCGAGATGGTGCCACTGCACTCCATCCTGGGAGACAGAGTGAGACTCCGTCTCAAAAAAAAAAAAAAAAAAAAAAAAGGAAAAGTATCTACTTGTTAGGGTTGTCATGAGGAGTAACTGAGTCTCTGCACATGAAGTGCCTGGCATGGTGCTTGGCACATAGTAAGGGGTCAGCTAATAACAGCCTTTGCTATTACGAAGATGTCACTGTATGGATACCCTTCCAGAACAACCCATTTTCTGTTTTTTTTTTTTTTCCTTCAAGACAGAGTTTTGCTCTTGTTGACCAGGCTGGGGTGCAGCAACCCCTTTTTTTAGTGGGGTTCTTTGTTTCTGGAAACCAGAAGCATTTTTGACCTGATCAGCCTGGGAACTGGTGAACAGGCAGACTGAGGATAAAGCCAAGGCCTACAATTCCTATCACCTTACCTTTGTCCTCACTGGTGCAGGTGGCAGGAAGCCCCCTTCCAAGGATATTTGATCTCACTGGGGGGCTGGAGCTTGGGGAGGCTGGCACACGGGGTTGCTTCAGGCCTGAGTGTGAGGGTGATGGATTGTGGTGCGGGGGAGGGGGAATAATCCTCCCTAGAGGGGAGGCTTACCCAACATGTGTCAACAGACCCCAGTTGTCTGCTCATGACTGTAATTTAAGATGCCGATTTCACAACTCCTGGAGCTGGTGAAACACTACAGCCCTTTGGGTGTTTTGCAGGAGATTTAAGGAGCTGCATATTAGTGAACACGCAGGCTGCCTTGGTGCCTGGAGCAGAGCTCACGTTCTAGAGAGAATTTGCAGATTGGAAGCCCATGGGCCAGAATCAGTCCACGGATGACTTTCAGGGGCACGAGGTTTGTTTTTGTTCCTTTGTTTTAGAATTGAATTCGTTGCCAGCATTTTTTTTTAAACATGGAGATTATACATGAAAATGTCTTGAGCTGGGTGCCGTGGCTCACACCTGTAATCCCAGCACTTTGGGGCACCGAGGCAGGTGGATCATCTGAGGTAGGGAGTTCGAGACCAGCCTGGCCAACATGGTGAAACCCCATCTCTACTAAAAATACAAAAAATTGGCCGGGTATGGTGGCAGGCGCCTGTAATCCCAGCTACTTGGAAGGCTGAGGCAGGAGAATCACTTGAACCTGGGAGGTAGAGGTTGCAGTGAGCTGAGATCGTGCCATTGCACTCCAGCCTGGGTGACAGAGTAAGACTCCATCTAAAACAAAAACCAACAAAAGAAAATGTCTTGAAAAATCAGATCTAGCAACAATGGGCCCGCAGTCCTGCATGACAACCATTGGCTAAGTGTGCTTGGACCCCTTTTGCCAGGACGTCAGACAGCCAGTTTATCCCTGCTACACCAGGGTTACCTGTCTGTCTGCTGCTCACAACTTAGTTTGAGAACCCAGGCTTTACTAGTAAGATAGACACAGACTCAACTATTTATGGTTCAAAACAGAGGGCGGTGAGTATTATAGCTTAGGGCAGTGGTTCTCCATAGAGGTGATTTAGCACCCTAGGGGACAGTGGCAATGTCTGAAGACATATTTTGGTTGTTGCAACTTGAGGAGGGTGCCATGGTATCTAGTGGGTGGAGAGTGGGATACTGCTCAACATCCTGCAGTGCACAGGACAGCCCCCATGCCAAAGATTATCCAGCCCCAATGTCAGTAGGGCTGAGGTTGGGAAACCATGGATTAGGGGCACCGGCAAACTGGCCTGGAGGGAAGAGGTTCATTCCAGTTGTGGGGCTCAAGAAAGGCTCCCTGAAGAGAAGAGGTCTTGCTGGTGAGCAGGCACTTGACGACTAAGCCAGGTTTCACCTGAGAGTGATTGACAGGGAGGCATGTCAGGCAGAGAACAAACAACACAAGCAAAGGTCTAGAGGCACCTTTGATGGGTGGAGGTGGGTGAGGGTGTGAACAGTGAGATGGAGCCTGTGGTTCAAGATCCATGAAGTTTGGGGTCAGATGAATGTGGGTTTGAGTTCTGACTCTTACCACTCACTAGCCATGTGGCTTCAGGCTTGTCATTGGTTTAAACCTCAGCTTCATCATCTGTAAAATGGGGATAAGAAATGAGGTTATGTAGGGCCAGACTCATCTATCCGAAGTCCTCCATTTCTACTCTGCGTCCCAGCCATTCTCAACTACTGGCAGTTTGCTACATGCTTCTTGCTTTCTCTCCCCTGTCTGGCCCCTCCATGTGCAGTTCCCACTGCCTGGAAAGCTCACATTCCAGATGTGTGGATTACACCATCAAGGTGTTATAAACCCAGTGCTGATATGCCCAGACTTGTTTTGAAAAGACCACTCTGCCAGCAACAGGGTGTTGGGCTTGTGGGAGTGGGGTAGGGAATCTAGAGGCCAAGGCAATGATGGGGAATTCCCAGGCTCATACAAGAACCCTGGGAGCTTCTGCCTTCACTCTAACTCCCTTCCCCATCACTTCTCTGGCCTTAAGGTACCTTGGGGGAAGGTCAGTGAGGACCCACTGGGCATGAACGGGTTGGATTGTCTCTTGGTTAATGTTCCTGCTCCCTTCTCAGCTTAGGAGCCGGGTTACTTTATATTTCAGGGTTGAGGTGTTGTATTAGTCTGCTCTCACACTGCTACAAAGAACTACCCGAGACTGGGGAGTTTATAAAGGAAAGAGGTTTAATTGATTCACAGTTCCGCAGGGCTGGGAGGCCTCAGGAAACTTACAATTATGGCAGAAAGGGAAGCAAACATGTCCGTCTTATGTGGCGGCAGGAAGAAGAAGTGCCGAGCAAAGGGGGAAAAGCACCTTATAAAACCATCAGATCTTGTGAGAACTCACTCACTATCACAAGAACAGCATGGGAGTATCCGCCCCCATGATTCAATTACCTCCCATGGGGTCCTTCCCATGGTATGTGGGGATTATGGAAAGTACAATTCAGCAAGAGATTTGAGTGGAGACACAGCTAAACCATATTAGGTGTAGAGGCCAAAACCTCATAGAGGCTATGGGCCAGCCCCCCGGCTTCCTTAAGCCTCAGTTTCCTCACCTGTGTAGAACAGTCTTTTCAGGGTCTGTGGGGGTACATGGGATACTTCCTACAAAGTTCTTACAATAGGACCTGGCTCAATTTTATAAAAATGAAGCTCTTGGCCGGGTTTGGTGGCTCACGCCTGTAATCCCAGCACTTTGGGAGGCTGAGGTGGGCAGATCACGAGGTCAGGAATTTGAGACTAGCCTGGCCAATATGATGAAACCCTGTCTCTACTAAAAAATACAAAAATTAGCCAGGCATGTGGCGTGCACCTGTAGTCCCAGCTATTCAGGAGGCTGAGGCAGGAGAATCACTTGAACCCAGGAGGCGGAGGTTGCAGTGAGCTGAGATCGCGCCACTGCACTCCAGCCTGGGTGACAGAGTAAGACTCTGTCTCAAAAAAAAAAAAAAAAAAAGAAAAAAGAAATCAAGCTCTTGGTGAATACTCTCTGAATGCCCGGTACTGCAGGAGGCCCTGAGAATTCAGTCTCTCTCAAGAACTGACCTTGACTTTAAGGATTGCCTGAGTTAGGATTTGTGGACTTTGCTGACTGGGGACATCCAATTTTTAGGGAGAAATTCCTGGGAATTTTATTTGAAAGATGTGCACAAAGATTTAGCTTTTACAGGTGGATCACGAGGTCAGGAGATCGAGACCATCCTGGCTAACACGGTGAAAGCCCGTCTCTACTAAAAAAATACAAAAAATTAGCCGGACGTGGTGGCGGGCGCCTGTAGTCCCAGCTACTCGGGAGGCTGAGGCAGGAGAATGGCGTGAACCTGGGGGCAGAGCTTGCAGTGAGCCGAGATGGCACCACTGCACTCCAGCCTGGGCGACAGAGCGAGACTCCATCTCAAAAAAAAAGAAAGATTTAGCTTTTAAATAGGTCCACAGTGGCTATATTTATAAAGTGAAAAATTGGAAATAGCCTTAATGTCCAACTATAGGATATTGGTTTAATATGTGATAAGACTTGCCCAGGAGCGGTGGCTCACGCCTGTAATCCCAGCACTTTGGGAGGCCGAGGCAGGCGGATCACGAGGTCAGGAGATCGAGATCATCCTGGCTAATACGGTGAAACCACGTCTCTACTAAAAATACAAAAAATTAGCCGGGTGTGGTGGCGGGCACCTGTAGTCCCAGCTACTTGGGAGGCTGAGGCAGGAGAATGGTGTGAACCTGGGAGGCGGAGCTTGCAGTGAGCCGGGATCGTGCCACTGCACTCCATTCTGGGCAACAGAGGGAGACTCTGTCTCAAAAAAAAAAAATTGTGATAAGACAAATCGAGTATTATGCACTAATTCAAGAGGAAGCAGATGCATATTTGCTGATACTGAAAGATGTTCATTATTAAGTGAAAACAATATACAAAACACTATTTATATATCAGTAATAGGCCAGGCATGGTGGTTCACACCTGTAATCCCAGCACCTTGGGAGGCCAAGGAGGGAGGATTGCATGATCCCAGGAGTTCAAGACTACCTTGGGCAACATGGTAAGACCCTGTCCACAAAAAATACAAAAATTAGCTGGACGTGGTGGTGCACGCCTGTAGTCCCAGTTACTCAGGAGGCTGAGGTGGGAGAATCACCTACGCCTGGGAGGTGAACGCTTTAGTGAGCTGTCACTGTGCCACTGCACTCCATCCTGGGCAACAGAGACCCTGTCTCAAAAAAAATACACACACACACACACACACACACACATTTTAAAACACACATTTTAAAACCTGGAGGCTAACATACCTCAAAATTAACAGTGGATATCTATAAGCGGCTCTTACAATTATTTTCTTATTCTACATTTTTCCCTTTCTATTTTTTTTACAATAAATGTGCATTTGTTTTGTGAAAATAGCAATATATTTTATTAACCTTAAAATTATTTGATGCTATTAAAATATAAATAAAAATAATAATAAAAGAAAGGGCAAGTTTGCCAGCTCTCCCCGTCTCCCTCCCCAGCCTTATCTCCTGACTTGATTGATCACTCCCAATAAACACGGACTCTTAATTCGTTTCAGTATTTACAAACCTCAAAACAAGGCCATGTAAAGATGAATAATCATACTCTGCAGGTGATCTGCATGCACGCCAAATTTTGAGATGCGTTGAAAGAGGAAGTTCTTTACCTCTCTGCCTTCCATTATTTATTCTCATTTAAGCCAGTTCCTCCATTCATTCCTGAGAGCGTTTATTTACTTTTATCTACGCATGCGCACTCCTCGCTGATAGAGAGGGCCGGTTTTCCCGGCGGTCCCGCCTTCTGACGTCGACCATTGGCCGGCTCTGCCAGCACGCTCCTGATTAGTGGCTGCGGGCCGGGCCCCGCTGCTCCTCAAAGTTGGCGGGAAAGCGGCGGCTAGTCCGAATGGCGGCGGCTGCGGACTCGTTCTCAGGCGGCCCCGCGGGGGTGCGGCTGCCTAGGTCGCCGCCACTCAAGGTGCTGGCGGAGCAGCTGCGGCGCGACGCGGAGGGCGGCCCGGGCGCGTGGCGACTGTCGCGAGCGGCGGCGGGCCGCGGGCCGCTGGACCTGGCGGCCGTGTGGATGCAAGGCAGGGTAGTGATGGCGGACCGCGGCGAGGCGCGGCTGCGGGACCCGAGCGGGGACTTCTCGGTCCGCGGCCTGGAGCGGGTGCCGCGCGGACGGCCCTGCCTAGTCCCAGGTAATGCCCGAGCCTCACCGGGCGTCCTCTTCCCTGCTGTCCGCCGAGAGGTTGCCGAGGCCAGATTCTATCCGGGTCTTGACACTCGACGGGGGCAGGGGCGGGGCGGGTCTGCCCCTCCTCCGGGCCTCTGCCTCTGCGGGTCCCCGCTTGGGTACCCTTGCTCCGGTCCCTCCTCGGTGAAGTTGATCTTACGATAAGCAGTCCCTTCAACAAATACAGATTTCTGGGACTCTCCCACCTCTAGTGGGAATCTTCTGGGGAGGGACCCAGGCACCTGCATTTGTCACAAGCCCCCTCCCCCAGTTGATTTCCTTGTTCGCCATCAAGTTTTGGGAAATACTGTCCTGGGAAACTTCTGCTCATCCTTAACGTCTCAATTCAAACGTACCTTTCTCAGGGAAGTCCTCCCTAACCCCTAGGAACGGGAGACTCTCCTGTACTACTTCGTTGAACTGTCTTGGGCTGCAGCTCACTCGTGTTTGCCTCTTTTCTTTCTTTCTTTCTTTTTTTTTTTTTTTTTTTTTTTTTTTTTTGAGACGGAGTCTTGCTCTGTCGCCCAGGCTGGAGTGCAGTGGCCAGATCTCAGCTCACTGCAAGCTCCGCCTCCCGGGTTCACGCCATTCTCCTGGCTCAGCCTCCCGAGTAGCTGGGACTACAGGCACCCGCCACCTCGCCCGGCTAGTTTTTTGTAATATTTAGTAGAGACGGGGTTTCACCGTGTTAGCCAGGATGGTCTCGATCTCCTGACCTCGTGATCCACCCGTCTCCGCCTCCCAAAGTGCTGGGATTACAGGCTTGAGCCACCGCGCCCGGCCTTTTTTTTTTGAGACGGAGTCTCACTCTGTCGCCCCGGCTGGGGTGCAGTGGCACGACCTCGGCTCACTGCAGCCTCCACCTCCCGTATTCAAGCGATTCTCATACCTAAGCCTTGCGAGTAGCTGGGATTACAGGCATGTGCCACCACACCCGGCTAATTTTGTATTTTTTAGCAGAGACTGTGTTTTGCCATGTTCGCCAGGCTGGTCTCGAACTCCTGGCCTCAAGTGATCTGCCCACCTCGGCCTCCCAAAGTGCGGGGATTACAGACATGAGCCGCTGTGTCCTGCCTGCTACCTCTCTTAAACCATTGATGCTGAAGCTTGAGGGTGCATCAGTCTCTCCTGGAGGGCTTGCTAAAGCTGGGATGGCTGGGACTCCACCCTCAGGGTTTCTGAGTCATGAGGTCCAGGTGGGGCTGGAAATTTGCATTTCTAACCAGCTCCCAGGTGATGCTGATGCTGCTGGACTGGCGACCATACTTTCGACTTATTAAATGTTTTATTTATTTGAGATAGGGGACTCACTGTGTTGCCCAGGCTGGCCTTGAGCTCAAGCAATTCTCCTGCATCAGCCTCCTTGGGTAGCTGGGACTACATTCCTGCACCACCATGCCTGGTGTTTGGGGGCCATACTTTGAGAACCACTGGCCCAGACCATGCTACTGGAGGGCTACAGCTTTGTGGTCCTGACAAGGGTATCCTCAGTATCTGGCCCAGTGCCTGACACATAAGTGCTCCAAGAACCAATTGTCGAGTGACAGGCAGTGGGGATCCATCTCACTTGTTCCCTGGGATGTCAATTGAGCACGTGTTGTACATCAGCCCCCCATGTACAGTGCTGGGCTGCAGCCAAGACCCAGATAAAGTCTGCTGGGAGACAGGCAGTGAGCAAATGTCCCAGAGGATCACTGACCCCTGGGGAGCCATGAGGATGTGCAAGGTGCTCAGTGGCCCGGGGAGGCTTCTAGAGGATGTGAGGTCTAAGCTGAGGAGGTCTGAGGATCCATGGGCCTTCCCTCACCTTGGCTCCCTCCCCTGGGAAATCAGGCCAAGATCACTTCATTCCTAAGGGCCCTTCCTGCTCAGTCTTAGAGTCTAACTAGAGATAGGTCAGTGGTCTGGTCTGAGCTGCTTTGCTCTGGGACACGCTTAGGTCGAATTTCTGGCTCCACCCCTTCCCAGCTGAGCTGCCTGGAGCACTTCTGTTAACTTTTCTGGACTTGTACTATTTTGTAAAAAGGAGTGAATCATTCCTGCCTGTTGTGTGGATTCAGTAAGTAAACAACTGCCTTAACACTGCACCTGGCTCATAGTGAAGGCGCAAAACATTGGGACCTGTTTACTGCCACATGCTCGTGTTCCCTCCCCCGACCGCCTTACCCTTCAGCTTTCCCTCTCTTCCTGCCCTCAGCCCCGGCGTTGGTCTAGGACAGGGTCAGCAAACTACAGGCCTCCTCTTTTCACGTGTCCTGCGAACTAAAAATGCTGTTAAATGTTTTATTTATTACTATTATTGTTTTTGAGACAGAGTCTCACTCTGTCTCTCTGGCTGGAGTGCAGTGATGCAATCACACCTCACTGCAACCTATACCTCCCGGGTTCAAGCAATTCTTGTGCCTCAGCCTCCCGAGTAGATGGGATTACAGGCATGCACCACCACACCCGGCTAATTGTTGTAGTTCTAGTAGAGATGGGGTTTCACCATGTTGGCCAGACTGGTTGGTCTTGAGCTCCTGGCCTCCCAAAGTGCTGGGACTACAGGCATGAGCCACTGCGTCTGGTGGGATTTCACATTTTTAAATGGTTGAAAAAAAAATCATAACATGTGAAAAGTATATTAAATTCAAGCATCAGTGTTCATAAGTAAAGTTTTATTGGAATACATTGGTAATTTACAGAATGTCTTGGGCCTCTGTCCCACTACAGCTGGAGTTGCGTATTTGGGACAGAGACCCTGTGGTGGGAAAAGCCCAAAATATTTACTATCTGGCCCTTTATAGAAAAAGTTTGCCAATCCTTGGCCTTAGCCTTGGCCCAGCATGTAACCCAGGCTGATTGGTGTGTTGGTTTGCAGGCGAAGCCCCTTGCAGGCAGACTGGGACTGTCTCCTGTCTGGTCTCAGCCCTGGCATAAGCCTGGCATCTAGTAAATACTTCAGTGTTTGAACCAATGGGTATTGGTGAACCCGTCTGACATACCCACTGGCCTGAATGCCAGCTGGCAGGGGCCCTGTCATTTCCTCTTGTTAATTAATACCGAGTCCAGCTTGACAAAGTTGAGTCACTGCCATTAGGCAGGGAGGCAGGGAGGTAATCGGGCCACTAAAACATAAAGTAACATTGCAGGCTAGAGTGAGGTGGCGCAGAGGAGGGACAGCTGATCCAGGCTTGAGGGCTCAGGGAAGGCTTCCTGGAAGAGGCAGCCCTGAAGGATGCATTGGAGTTATATATAAGGACCAACCCTCCTGGGTTGCCTGGGACTGAGAGGGTCCTGGGATGTGGGACTTGCAGTGTTAAAACTGAGAAAGTTGGGCACCCTCAGTCAGTGTGCAGTGGCGGGAGATTGTGCAGCTCCATGGAACAGCCTGTGCAAAGGCTTGGAGGGGATAGAGCCCCGTGCCTTTGGGGAGCCTGAGGCAGCGGTGGAAGGGAGGATAGAGCCTCAGTGGCTGTCTGGAAGGACATGCCTGCTTCAAGATGGCCTTGAACTCTGCTCACCTCGCTGCTGCTCTAGTGCTGTTCCCCTACCACCTCTTCCTCTGGAACATCCAGTTTATTTCCATAAACCTAAGATGCTGAAGAGTTGAATGAGAAGCTCTTCCTGCCCTCAGGCTGCTGTCTGTCTGCAGGAGAATCGGAGAAGCCATGCTTACCTAGATAGTGCTTGGATCAACTGAGTTCTGGAGGCAGGAGGTGGATTCAAGAATGTTGACTGCAGCATTGGGGTGGGGATGGTTTTGAAGAGGAGGAAGCTGGCAGGAGATGGGCCGGAGCCATTGGAATGGTCGTGGCAACCGCGGGGTGGGGATGCGGGAAGGAGAGGGAGAGACCTGGAGAGCTGCTTTGCAGTGGGAGAGGGTGTGGGTAGAACCTACAGGACCAATTTGTCCCATCGCATGCCTTTGAGCTCATCTGGCTGGCTGTGTGTGCCTTCCTAGTAGAGCTCCTGTTCCCCTCTCCTGGTTGGAATGCCCTCGGGCTTGTTCTTTTCCTGGGCCTTTAGTCGTTCTACTATGGGTTCCAACCCTACCAGCACTTTAGGCTCATTCAGAGGGGATGGCAAGTGCATTTTCAGAACCAGTCTCTGTCACAGACGGACCCAGGTGGAATGTGGGGAGGAGTTCTGAGATACTTGAGCACATCCTGCCTGGGGTTCAACAGCGGAATCAGGGGTCAGCTTGCCTGGCTTCCTTCAGTCAAAGCCCCAGGCCCCACGTACAGTGCAATGAAAGCGGCCTCACAGGGGCAGGCAGCGGGGCTGGCACCGGGCCTGTCTTTCCTGCAGTGTTTGGAGTTTTCTTTTACACAGTCGGGTTTTGTGTGGTTGAGACTGGCCAAGTTTTGCTTTCAAGGAGAGTCACTTCCCCAAGGGAATGGGAAGAGAGTCACAGTTAATATGTCATTAGATCATCCCGGTGGCAGCCGGCCCTTGTGTGGATTTGCTTGTATGTGCTGGAGGAGGTGGCAGGGATAGGTTCCAGCAGTTGGAACAATGGGGCGGGGGGCTGCCTGCCTACCCTTTTCGGCAACGTGGAGGGAAAATTGGATTTGCTTGGTCAGAGGGTGTCTGCAGAAAGAGGATGTGACCTGTGCACAGAAACCAGTCACATACCCTGTAGCATTGAGCAAGGAACGGGATTAGAGGAAAGCTAAGGTTTTCTGCTCCTACCTCAGAGCAGGCTAATTATAACTCTGACGGGAGCGTCGCCTCCATTCTTTGGGCATGATTACATTTTACATGACAGTTTTGTTTGGCCTAGTAAAATCAGAAACCAAAAAAGATGGCTGGGTTCAGTGGCTCATGCCTATTAATCCCAGCACTTTGGGAAACCAAGGTGGGTGGATCACCTGAGGTCAGGAGTTCAAGACCAGCCTGGCCAACATGTGAAACCCCGTCTCTACTAAAAATAAAAAAGTTAGCTAGGTGTGGGGGCAGGCACTTGTAATCCCAGCTACTCAGGAGGCTGAGGCACAAGAATCGCTTAAACTCAGGAGGCGGAGGTTGCAATGAGCCGAGATTGTACCACTGCACTCCAGCCTGGGCGACAGAGCAAGACTCTGTCTCAAAAGAAAAAAAAGAACATTACTATGGGCTTTTCTTCTTTTTCTAGGAAAGTATGTGATGGTGATGGGAGTGGTTCAGGCCTGCAGCCCTGAGCCCTGCCTACAGGCTGTGAAGATGACAGACCTTTCTGATAATCCCATTCATGAAAGTATGTGGGAACTGGAAGTGGAAGATTTACACAAGAATATTCCTTAGATAATGTTGGAACTGTCGTTAAAAACAACCAAAATCCTGAAACTGTTTAGAAGCTTATAATGATGTGGATTTCATGGACATTTTTCAATGCGTATTTTTCAAAAGTTTCTCAGAGAGCCTTGCTTTGGTTGACCAAGGAGTCCGGATGTAGGAATGTTTAAGTCCTGGGATACTTCAGTGACACAGCCTCTGCCGCCCCTTGCTTTGCCTGTGTTCGCTGATGAAAAGCAGATGCTTATGTTTCTTTTTCCTTCCTGGTTTGTGTATGTTAATTCTCTCTCTCTCTTTCAGACACAGAAGTCTCATGTTGCATTTTCCAAATTTTATGAGTGATGATACTTTTTCCATTTCTGCCGCATCCCTGTTTTACAATGCAAAATTTAAGCGCGGTTATTGCCCGTGGTGATTAAAGTGTGGTTATGGGCAGGAAGACAGACTGTGTGAAAAAGGAATGACATCAGGGCTCCTCATCTTCATCAGCAATTACCATCACCAGTTTGCAAGTCAAATGGTTTATTTCCTAACGACAGGCACGGCGGCCCCTGAAAGACAACAGCTCCCTTTCTGCTTCGGACACCACTCAAACATTTAGACACGGCTCTGTCCGTTTTCCCAGCTAGAGAAGGTGATACCTTCTTTTATCACTCAGAGATGTTGAGATGTTTTCAGAATTTCTTGTTGAAATGAAAAACATCAAGATAAAGGACACCTTTCAGGCATTAGCTAAACTTCTGCTTCATAACTTTCGGCGAGACATGGTGAGCCTCCTGGTTTAGAGTTCTTTTGTCTTTTTGTATGGAATGACTTTTTGCTGTGATTGTTTTGAATGTTGGGTTTCTGCTGTCCGCTTAGTACCCATACCTGAATTTTTTGAGACTGTAAATATCGAGGGAGTTAGATTATGTTATGACATGACTGTAGACTTTTGTCTGGATTATTGATATTCTACCTCTAATAAATTGTTTAATATGCTGTATGGGGTTTCTCTTTTAATAGACTTTAAAAAAAAACAGTTTTAGGTTTTCAGGAAAATGGAGGAGAAACTACAGCATTCCCATATACTCCACACTCACACCCCACTCCCAGTTTTTCCAGCTGTGAACATCTTTTATTAGGTTGGTACATTTGATAAACCAACATTACATTGTTATTAGCTAAAGTCTAGTTTACATTAGGCTTCATTCTTTCTCTTATACATTCTGTGGATTTTGCCAAATGCATAATAACATGTATCCACCATTACAGTATCGTCCAGAACAATTTCACTGCCCTAAAAATCCTCTGGGTTCCCCTTAGTCACCCCTCCCCCTGCAACCCTGACAATCACTGATCTTTCTTTTCAATTTTGCCTTTGCCAGAATATCACATATTGGATCATACAGTAAATAATTTTTTCAGACTGGCTTTTTTCATTTACTATGCATATATGATTCTTCCATATCTTTTTTTTTTTCTTTTTTTTTTTTGAGACGGAGTCTCGCTCTGTCGCCCAGGCTGGAGTGCAGTGGCCGGATCTCTGCTCACTGCAAGCTCCGCCTCCCGGGTTCACGCCATTCTCCTGCCTCAGCCTCCCGAGTAGCTGGGACTACAGGCGCCCGCCACCTCGCCCGGCTAGTTTTTTGTATTTTTTTAGTAGAGACGGGGTTTCACCGTGTTAGCCAGGATGGTCTCGATCTCCTGACCTCGTGATCCGCCCGTCTCGGCCTCCCAAAGTGCTGGGATTACAGGCTTGAGCCACCACGCCCGGCCTTTTTTTTCTTTTTTAAGACAGTCTCACTCTTGCCCAGGCTGGAGCGCAAGGGCACAATCACAGCTCACCACAGCCTCAACCTCTCAGGCTCAGGTGATCCTCCCATCTCAGCCTCTCAGGTAGCAGGACTACAGGTGCGTGTCACCATGCCTGGTTAGTTTTTTTTTTCTTTTTTTTGAGACGGAGTCTCGCTCTGTCACTCAGGCTGGAGTGCAGTGGCGCGATCTCACCTCACTGTAAGCTCCGCCTCCTGAGTTCAAGTGATTCTCCTGCCTCAGCCTCCGAGTAGCTGGGACTACAGGCCACCACGCCTGGCTAATTTTTTGTATTTTTAGTAGAGATGGGGTTTCACCATGTTAGCCAGGATGGTCTCAATCTCCTGACCTCAAGCGATCCACCCACATCAGGTTCTCAAAGTGCTGGGATTACAGATGTGAGCCACCACACCTGGCCTTCATACCCTCTTGATGGACACTTGGGCTCTCTCCCTGGCTGGGTCACTCAATCAGTTGCTTTTAATTGTATTTAAATTTAATTTTGGTGCACACAATGAGATCTCTGTTACAGAATTCTTAGGTTAAAACTTAGTCACAGTGGCTGGGTGCAGTGGCTCACGCCTGTAATCGCAACACTTTGAGAGGTCGAGGCAGGCTGATCACCGGAGGCCAGGTGTTCGAGACCAGCTTGGGCAACATAGTGAGTCCTCCGTCTCTACTAAAAATACAAAAAAATTAGCCAGGCATGGTGGCATGCACCTGTAATCCCAGCTACTCTGGAGGCTGAAGCATGAGAATCTCTTGAACCTGGGAGGTGGAGGTTTCAGTGAACCAAGATCGTGTCACCGCACTCCAGTCTGGACAACAGAGCCAGACTCTGTCTCAAAAACAAAAACAAAAACAAGCAAACCTTATTCACAGATTATTATGGGACACCCAGTAGTAACCCCTGAGCTAGATGTGTCGTAGACTCCCAAGATGTTAACCTGAAGTCTGCCATACTGTGGCGAGACCTGCTTGTGTGCTAGAGAACAGACCCAAGCTGCCGAAAACCACCTGTACCATATCCTGCCCCATTTGTCCTCACCCAGCTTCTGGTAAATAATGTCCATTGAAAAATGCTGGTTGGGCTGACATGGTGGCCGAAGCGATAATGCCTCTCAGGAGCGTGCTGGGGGGTGGAGGTAGGAAAAGGAGGGCAGTGTGTGTTTTTTCTGACAGTCCCCTCAAAACTGCTGGTGGCTTGGTGCTGGAAGGCTGTCGCCTCAGCATGCTAGCTGAGCTGTGGTTTCTCTGAATGTTAATAACTTTCACTGTTTCGGCTTGAGTTTCCTCCTTGACATCACCAAATGAAAACATATGTCAGAGGTTTTGGGTTTCTGGTGCCAAATCCAAGTTGGTTTATCAGCCATCGCTCCCCGCCAGACAATGGAGGCTGTGTGCTGGGGCGGAGCTGCTTCCCCTTTGACATTGGCTCTTTTCTAAGAACCGAAAATAAGCAACGGAGGCTGTGACTTCACTTTTCTTGGAACTGCTTTACATTACCCCCAAAATGGAGAAAGCCCTCATTTAGCAGCTTTTGGATTGCCAAGTTCTCTAATTCTTTCTGTTGCATATTCTTGTAATGCTCAAGTTTTACTGACAAATTCTTCTGCACCAGGTGAAGCGGGAAGGGGAAGGAAGGACCATGTGTGAAGTAACTGAGTGCTTTCTTGCCTGGCCTGTGGGTGTGTGGTTTCATGGTTGAGGAGAAAAAGCACCTGGAAGACACACTGTGTGTGGAATGCCTTCCAGTTTCAAGGGTGACAACCCTGCGATCTGCAGGTCAGCAGATGTCCTTGGGCTGGCGTTGCTAAACATCAGGCTACAGCCAAAACTTACAGAGCAGCTGCCTGCTGCAAGGATAAGGAGAAAAATGCATTTTCAGTCATAATGACCTACATTTAGTAGATATTTTGGAGCCCGTGTGAAAGGACATCTTCAAGGGGCCTCTGCCTGCTTGCGATAAGGGAGACAGTGATGTTAGTTAAACCTGGGGTCCAGTCCTGGTCCTGCCCGTTCCTGTCTGACTTTGGCCTTGGAATTCAGTCTGTGAAGCGGAGACAATTCTTCCTTCAAAGGGTGGTAGCTGGTAAGTTCTTGGGAACGGAATTAGCTTTCCCCTCCTGAGAGTGGATCTCTGTAGACAGGCACACACGTTGTTCTGAAATCATCTCTTTCTATCTGTCCCTGTTGGAGGCGCTTCCAGTGACATCGTGATTGTGTCTTATTTATCTCAGTATCCCTGCCCAGCGTGGGGTCTTAAGTAACATACATGGGCATTCGGTCAATGTTAGGACTGGCTGGGTTTTAGGCTGGAAGACAGAGGAAATACACAAGCAAAGGCACAGTGTCTTAAATTTATACTTGGCCCACAGCAGTTTTCAGATGAAAGGAACCCCCTGCTTAGCAGGGCCTTTTGAATTGGCCCCCCTGTGTAGTTTATAGCAGGCCCAAGGGTGCTGGCTTGACTGTTGGGGAGTGCTGTTTAAGTACAGAGGAAAGACTTGGTAAGACATAAAAGGGTGGAGGAAAAGGAGTGAGACAACCGAGTCCAAAAAACGATTCATGTGGTTTGGACAGAATCTGAAATGAGAGTCCTTTGAGACTGACTGAACGTCTCTTGATAAAGAGTGCAAGTTCAGCTGGGCGCAGTGGCTCATGCCTGAAATTCCAGCACTTTGGGAGGCTGAGGCGGGCAGATCACCTGGGGTCAGGAGTTCAAGACCAGCCTGGCCAACATGGCGAAACTCCGTCTCGACTAAAAATACAAAAAATTAGCTGAGTGTGGTGATGTGTGCCTGTAATCCCAGCTTCTCAGGAGGCTGAGGCAGGAGAATCGCTTGAACCCAGGAGATGGAGGTTGCAGTGAGTGGAGATTGCGCCACTGCACTCCAGCCTGGGCAACAGAGCAAAACTCTGTGTCAAAAATAAAAAAATAAAAATAAAAGAATGCAAATTCAACTAAGAGTTAAGTGCCAGGGATTGTGCTAGAAGCCATCTCATGAGTTGCTTCATTTTACTGTCCCAGTACCCCTGGGAGGTCCGTTTCCCCTCTCCCCTTTCACAGCTGTGAAAACTGCTGCCACAGAGATGAAGTCCTTTTTCCAGGGGCATCTAGCTGGCAGCCGAAGAGCCAGGTGGTGAACCAGTAGGTGCCCCTTGTCGTTAAGGACACTGTTGTTGCGGGTGGCCGGGACCAGGCCCTTCCCCAGGGCAGCTCTTCCCCAGGGCAGCTCTGGGGGCTGATGGTCTCTACATGGGCGCTGGCCCCCTCTGCTGGTCTGTGCATGGAAAATGGGATGACAGCCAGTCACCAGAAAACAAGGGCATAGAATGGAGCAAAGGAACGAAATGGGGCCATGAGAAGCTTCACCCCTATCTACCCAGGAGTTCTGCTGATTATGGCCAAGCCGAGGTGGGGGTGGAGAGAGTGCTGGATTTGTCAGCCAGATGGATTCTGAGGGGCTTGCAGTGGACCAGCCCCACTGTTCATTCAGGGGATGACCTTGGGTGGGTTTTTGCCCTTACTTCTGATGTCCATAGAGAAGGGATGATGTGGGGTCAGAGAGGTTAAATAATTCGTCCGCATGACTGTTCACTGGGATCCAGTGCTTCAAAGTTCACTTTAGTGGCCTTTCCGTCGCCAAGCACCTGCTGGGTTCCAGACTCTGGATACGCGAGGTGAACGAGACACGTGGCTGCCCCTGTGCTCATGGTATCTTCTTGGACCTCCCATTCCTCCTTATCGTTCCGTTTAAGCCCGAGAAAGTCCCGTGCTTTTAAGAACGTGTGTGGTTAGATTGGGCTCACCTGGGTATCCAGGCTAATCTTCCCGTCCCAATGCCCTGACTAATCCCATCTGTCAAAGTCTTTTGCTACGTAAGGTAACATATTCAGAGGTTCTGGGGATTAGGGTGTGGACATCATTGTGTGGGGAGGGACATTCTGCCTACCTAGTCGGCCCTCCGGACCCCAGTGATGTGTGTTCATGCCAAACACAAAATACATTCACCCTGCCCCAAGGCCTCATCCCATTATAACATCAACTGAAGAGTCCCAGATCAACTCTAAATCTCGTCACCTAATCACCTCAATCTGGTACTGGGGAGGCTTTGGGTATGACCCATCCTGGGCAGTTCGTCTCCTTCTGTGAACCTGGAACTCACTAAACCAGTTACCAGGCCCTAAAGTGCAGTGGGCGGCCGCCCAGAGGAGCACAGTCCGGTTCTGTCCCTGATCCAAGGGACCTGAGATGTGCTATGGGCAAGAAAGATAAGGAAGAAACAATGAGGCTGTACACCCAGAAATACCAAACCACCACGCCTCCCTCCCTGCTGGTCACACAGGACAGGGAAAGAAGTTTCTCCAAAGGGCCTGTCAGCACCGAATTCCACGTCCTGTGAGTTTGGGAAGAGGCCAAGCTAGATGCCTTCCTCCAGCGGGTACTGCTCATTTTAGAAAGTGAGTCAGTCTGGGCGTGGCGGCTCACAGCTGTAACCCCAGCACTTTGGGTGGCCGAGGTGGGTGGATCACCTGAAGCCAGGAGTTTGTGACCAGCTTGGCCAACATGGCAAAACCCTGTTCCTACTAAAAATACAAAAATTAGCCAGGTGTGGTGGTGCACGCCTGTGGTCCCAGCTACTCGGGAGGCTGAGGCAGGAGAGTTACTTGAACCCAGGAGGCGGTGGTTGTGGTGAGCTGAGATCGTGCCACTGCACTCCAGCCTGGGTAACAGAAGAGACTGAGACTCTGTCTCAAGAAAAAAAAAGGAGAGTCAGTGGCTGCCCTGGGGTCTTCCATCGGACAGCTATGCGTTACTTCCGGTGAAGGTTTTCCCAGAGCACAGCTGAGCCTGCTCATCCTGGATGTAGGACTCAGTGTTGTCAAAAGTAGCTGATTATCAGCTCCACCTGGGTTGTTTTTAACCTGGTCCTACCCATATCTTTAATTAGGACCCACGTGCTGGGGGCTTAGGGAAGTCTAAGCTTTTAGAAAGCTCTCTGGTGAGTCTTGTCGTCAACTAGGCTTGGCAGCCACAGATCTACAGCTTCCTGGCCCAGAGACACCTGGGCCACAGGAGGGGTCAGAGCTGTCCGTGGCACTGGTTGTGAACTGGCGAAGGCTCCCTCGGGTGGGGATCCTGGAGCCCTGAGGACAAGGACCAAGGGGCCTACGCATGCCCCAGGCTTCTGAGGAGGAGAAGAAAGGAAGGATGGAAAAAGCCCACGTGGAGGAACAGGGCTGCTCTACCTCTTGGATGTCCAGGGCCATCTTGATGCTGGGCCGTTGCAAGGTAGTGATATCAAGTTCCCTTTTTAAAAAGTCCTGTGGCTGGGCGCAGTGGCTCACACCTATAATCCTAGCACTGTGGGAGGACAAAGTGGGCAGATCACCTGAGGTCAGGAGTTCCAGACCAGCCTGGCCAACATGGTAAAACCCCGTCTCTACTAAAAATACAAAAATTATCCGGGTGTGGTGGCAGGTTCCTGTAATCCCAGCTACTTGGGAAGCTAAGGCAGGAGAGTCTCTTCAACCCGGGAGGCAGAGCTTGCAGGGATCTGAGATGGCGCCACTGCACTCCAGCCTGGGCAACAGAACAAGACTGCATCTTGGGGGAAAAAAAAAGCGCTTTTACAGAAAACTACTAAGTAAACAATAGTGCAGTGGTACCTAAGTGACTGATGTTTGGATACTTTTTCTTGGTGTTCTAAAGTAGAGCTGCACTGTCTAATGTGATTGTCACCAGCGTCATGGAGCTGTGGAGTACTTGGAGTGTGCTGGTGTGACAGGCGGAGTTGCCAGACTTAGTAAATACAAGTTGAAGGTGCCTCCCTCTCCACCAGTGTGGGCTGTGCCAGTGACTTCCTTCCAGAATGGAAAGGGGGATCAAAGAGTAACTTTACAGTAGCGGAACCTGACAAACTGCCTCAGCCAGCTGGCCAAGGTTAATATCAAGCTATACATCACGTTAATAGCACACATAGGTAAGACACCTGAGGCCCTAGGAGGCCAGGACTTAAAAGCCTCAGATTCTACAGCCAGTCCTCTTCTCAGTGCCCTCACATGGCTCCTGCAGAGAGTAGGGACAGTGCCCTAAGGGGCCTTTGGGAGCTTTATGTGACCACATGAGGTCTCTTGGAGGCCTGGAGAGGCATTTGCAGACATGGTGTCTCCCATAGGTATGACAGCTGGGGTTGGTGCTAGAGACCTGTGGTCAGAGCCTGTAATGCCACGTCATGAATTGCCACAAACTTAGCAGCTTAAAAAACAATTGTATTAATATTTCACAGTTTCTGTGGGTCAGGGTCTGGCAGGGTATGGTTGGGTTCTCTGCTTAGGGCCTTGTTAGGCCAAAATCAAGTATCGGCCAGCTGAGTTCTCTTCAGGAGGCTCTGGAAAGGATCCAGAATGGGCATCCAGGCTCATCAGGCTGTTGGCAGAATTCAGTTCCTTGCAATTGTAGGGCTGAGGTCCCATTTCCTTGCTGGCTGTAAACTGGAGGCTCCTAGAGGTTCCCTTCATCTTCAGGAACAAGCCTTGAATCTGCCTCGTGCTCTCCAGCCTCTGATTTCCTGGGCCCGGGTTTAGAGAGGGCTCATGTGATTGGCTCAGGCCCTCTATCTTAAAGTCGAGTGATTTGGGACTTTACGTCTGCAAAATCACTGCAGAGCAACACCTAGATTCATGTTCGATTGAATGCCTGGGGGAAGGTGTATCCAACAGGGGTGGGAATCGGGTCTGTTCTGGGGAAGGGTTATCTCAGAATTCTGTCCACAAGGACCTGCCAGATGGAACAGCACAAGAGGGCTTCAGATCCAGACAGCATGGTTCCAATCTCAGCTTTACAACCACTCAATAAATGGTTTGGGACACACAGCCTCTTTGGGCTTCTGTTTCCTCACTTTGCAAAATTGGAGTAAGAACAACCTTGTTCGCCGGCCTGTAGTCCCAGCTACTCGGGAGGCTGAGGCAGGAGAATCACTTGAACCCAGGAGGCAGAGGTTGCAGTGAGCCAAGATGACACCACTGCACCCCAGCCTGGGTGACAAAGCAAGACTCCATCACACACACACACACAGACGCACACACAACAGCCTTGTTAATTTCATCCCCTGTGTTGATGCGCTGGCTGTAATTCCTGCTATTATTAGTCACTTGCTCCCAGAGCTGCCCTGCCCATTGCGAGAGCTCTTTTGTCTTTCTAGGTGGGAGAATCGTGTTTCCCCTGCCTTTACCACATTCTCCGCCTCTCTGGCTGGGGTCATGGTCCTTTAAGGAGAGTGAGAGCATTGACTTCGGGATCTAGGGCTCCCCAGTTTGGCGGCTGGCCCTGGCTTGGCATGAGAAATAAATGTCAGTGGGAAAAATCTTTTTAAAGATATATGTATGTAGTAAAATGCATATCCAAACACAAACGTCGTTGCGCGTGTTGATGTGTCTTAAGAAACCCGGGGTAGGGAAGTTTGGTAGGTGGAAGTTATTTTCCATCTCCTTTCTCATTGCATGGTGCATGGAAGATGAGATTTTGGCTTTAGCATTTCGCTGTGAGTGTCCTGTTTATTTCATGGTCATGGGCCTTTAGTACCAAATTTACTTGAAAACCTTGTGAAATTATTTATACAGAAAGAAAGAATGAGGAATCATGGGTAATGGGAAAGCAACCAGCCAGTTTTGCAAAAATTCCAACATGAGTGATTTATGACTAATTGGAAAAACATGTCTCTTCTCAGTTGACTTAATCCTTTTTGTTGCGCTGGGTGCCATAAGCATTCTCAGAAGGTTTAAGGAGCATAATCAGCTCCCAAGTTAGTCTGCACAGTGACAAAAAAGGACAAAGGGCTCTGCCTGCATCTGAGGGTCCTTCGGTCACGGCCAGCTCTGTCTCGGGGAAGGAACAAAGACCCTGTCTGTCATCAACCTTCCTGGTTAAGGCAAGGGAATGGGTTTGGGACAGTAGAGTGTGGGCACTTGTTCTGGCTGGAAACTTAGCCTTCAAAACAAGATTCCAGAGGCAGAGTTTGAGACCCAAACAGGAAAAGGACATGCCCAGTGTTGAAGTACTCAGAGCGGAGGGGTCCCGAACCGTTTGATTATAAGCACAGTGTTGGGTCCTTACGCACTTTTACAAAGTTGTTTTCAGAGATGCGGAAGTCGTTGGTCCCCACTTTCTCTTCCTCATTGGAGTTCCCTGGAAAAGAGTGTTCCCAGGGACAGATGATGTGATGGGGCCACAGCCCCACCAGTGTCCTTAAGAGGGAAACCTGTCAGCAGAGGGGACCTCAGCCCGGGCTCATCACATGGGCTATGCTAGGCCAGGATCTGCAGAAACCAATAGCCTGCCCTTAAAGCTCCCAAGTCAGACCCGGTCGGTCATGGTCCTGGCTTCACTAGCCAGTCTCAGTCCCTGGCTTCATCTCTTGGGGCCAACGCGATGTTGTTTGTGAGATGGAGAGAATGGCATTGCCCCTACCCCCACCAGGGTGGCTTCAGGATGAAATTCAGCACAGGAAGCACCCTCCCCCACCCCCATGGACCAAGAGGTGATACTATTAGAGTTATATGGGTTTGTGGTTTCCCCTTACTGTCTCCACTTCCTTCCTGAAACCCTGAAAGAGGCTTCGCAGGAAAGGAAGGGTCTTTCAGATGCCTGAGTGCAGCTGGGAATGGCTGTCCCCAGTTAGCCAGGCTGGTTGGAGCCCAGGGTGATTTGGCTGGGTTGTGGGTTTGAACCACCAGAGCCACTGAGGCATAACTGGCCCACTGCCGAGTGCTGCCAGCCATCCTACAAACGCCGCCATGGCTCATCCCTGGGAGACGCTCCAGCATTGAACAAAAGGGTTGCTGGGTCTTGTCCTGATCAGGACAGGCCACTCTAGAGTGATCTATCGTCATACTGTAAGGACAGATCTGGGTCCTGTGCCTCCCAGGGACCCTGAACCCAGAATACACATGACAGGGCCCCAGCCCATGGGCACTGGCCCCTTGTTAGTATTAATTATGCACTTACGTGAAATGCACCTGCTCTTGAAGAGTGGGACAGCCAATGATTAAAATAGTTGAGGGCAGGTCACCAGGCTGTTTCAGGCTCCATTAAGAAATGACTCTGAGAGGGTTACTTGAGAGCAAGGGAAGGGTCTTCCTGTTTCAGGGGCTCTGTGCCTGGCCAACATCCCCCTGACTCTTGTTTTGTTTTGTTTTGAGATGGAGTCTCGCTTTGTCACCCATGCTGGAGTGCAGTGTTGCAATCTCAGCTCACTGCAACCTCCGCCTCCCAGGTTCACACCATTCTCCTGCCTCAGCCTCCTGAGTAGCTGGGACCACGGGCATGTGTCACCACTCCTGGCTAACTTTTTGAATTTTTAGTGGAGACACAGTTTCACTGTGTTAGCCAGGATGGTCTCAATCTCCTGACCTCGTGATCCACCCACCTCGGCCTCCCAAAATGCTGGGATTACAGGCGTGAGCCACCAGCCAGTGCCTTATTTTACAGAAACCCCAGCCTACTCCAGCCACCCAAGAACGTTCATTAAGTGGCTTTGAAGTAGGAATAGCTACTTAATTTGCAGGGATCAGCACAAAATGAAAATAATTTTCAAAAATTAAGATTCAAGATGTTAACAGCAGAGCATTCAAGCAAGCACTGGGGACCCTTCTGAGCACAGGGCCCTGGCTGTACAGTTTGCACATAGCCCAGGTCTGGAGAGAGTGCAAGGCAGACAGCTGGCTTGCAGCATGTGAGTGAACTGAGTCACCCTGCCCTTTGTGGGAGTTGATGTACATCTTTTCTAGGCTGTTGGCCTGGGCAGGGCTGATGACGTGAGCGGGGCTTGCCCTGGTCTGGACTGCATGTGATACACTGCAATAAGTTGAAGGGAGGGGGATTGGAGTAGGGTGCTCCAGGCAGCATCATCTCTGTACAACAGGAAGTCCCTGAGCTTGGACACATGACTTGATCACCTGTCACAAGGTTCAATGTGAAACCCAGAAAGCCAGGCAATGATGCATTGAAACTGTTACTACCCAAGTTTAATGGCATTTTCCAATACCATTAAAAACTTTTGACCAGGTGCAGTGGCTCACGTCTATAATCCCAGCACTTTGGGAGGCCGAGGCGGGCAGATCATGAGGTCAGGAGATCTAGACCATCCTGGCTAACACGGTGAAACCCCGTCTGTACTAAAAATACAAAAAATTAGCCAGGCATAGTGGCGGGCCCCTGTAGTCCTAGCTACTTGGGAGGCTGAGGCAGGAGAATGGTGTGAACCTGGAAGGTGGAGCTTGCAGTGAGCCGAGATCATGCCACTGCACTCCAGCCTGGGTGACACAGCAAGACTCTGTCTCAAAAAACAAAACAAACAAAAAAACCAAAAACAAAACAACCAACTTTTTTATAGATATGATGTCTCGGTGTGTTGGCCAGGCTGATCTTCAACTCTTGGTCTCAAGTGATCCTCCTGCCTCGGCCTCCCAAGGTGTTGGAATTACAGTCATGAGCCACTGCGCCTGGCCTCCAACACAATTTTTAAAATTTTGATATGTCTGTGATTTTGGATTATACCTGTTTTGTTACTTCCGTTACAGAAAACTGACCTGGCTGGGTGCCGTGGCTCATGCCTGTAATCCCAGCACTTTGAGAGGCCGAGGTGGGCGGATCACTTGAGATCGGGAGTTTTAGACCATCCCGGCCAACATGGTGAAACACCGTCTATACTAAAAATAAAAAATTAGCCAGGCATGGTGGCGGGTGCCTGTAATCCCAGCTACTCAGAGGCTGAGGCAGGAGAATCACTGGAAGCCGTGAGACAGAGATTACAGTGAGCTGAGATCGTGCCACTACACTCCAGCCTGGGCCACAGAACAAGACTCTGTCTCCAAAAAAAAAAAAAAAAAAAAAAAATAGAACACTGAACTTACCTTACTAACCATGAGTGTACAAGGAGAAACCAAATCAGGGTGAAATAATTTGTGCCTTGTTTTCTTTGCCTTTGACTTTCAGCCCCGTGCATTCCTGCAAATGCTTTGCACCTGGCAAACCTTATGAAGACCTTAACTTTTCTGTTTTAAGTGAGATTTCCAAGCGAATTTAAGTTGTGTGGCAAAGGACACTCCCTTTACTGGAGAGCAATTGGTATCTGAAGAGAATGAGGTAGAGGTTGCTAAGGAAACCCCTGTTTGCAATGTTTGGTTTACATAAATGATTGATGAAGAAGAAGAATAAGTTTATTCTTTCTTCCGGATGGTAAACTGGAAGGGAAGCATGTTAGTGGGTAAAGTGAGTCATGGGCCATGGGAGGCTCAGATGGAACAGGGCTCTGGGATGCCTCTCTCTCTCTCTTTTCACTTGGGACCCCTTTCTAATTTACCTACCAAGCCTCAAAAGACAAAGCCCTCTAATCTGTTTAGGCAGGAACAGAAACAATTCCTCTGGGTGGATGGGTAGGGGAGGGAAGGAGGAAGTTTGCGGAAACTGAAAGATAACTTTTTTGGGGGGAGAGGGAGAAATCTCTTATTTAATTAGAAAACCAAAATATCATTTGTAATGCCTTCCTTCTCCTACTAGTCTCAAGAAATTGATATGTAATTCACATACCACAAAATGCAGCACTTTAAAGTGTGCCATTCTCTGGTGGTTTTTGTTTGTTTTTGAGATGGAGTCTCACTCTGTCACCCAGGCTGGAGTGCAATGGCGGGATCTCGGCTTACTGCAACCTGCGCCTCCTGGATTCAAGCCATTCTTCCGCCTCAGGCTCCCGAGTAGCTGGGGTTACAGGCACCCGCCATCATGCCTGGCTAAGTTTTGTATTTTTTGTAGAGATGAGGTTTCACCTGTTGGGCAGGCTGGTCTTGAACTCCTGACCTCAGGTGATCTGCCTGCCTCGGCCTTCCAAAGTGCTGGGATTACAGGCGTGAACCACTGTGCTTGGCCTTTCCCTGGTGTTTAGCGTATTCACACAGTGGTACAACCGTCACCACTAGCTATTTCGAGAACACTTCATCACCCTAAAAGAAATGCCATACCCGTTAGCAGTCAACCCCACAATCCTCCCATCCCCCTCAGCTCTTGTAATCACAAATGTACTTTCTGTCTATACGGATTTGTCTGTTTTGGACTTTTCGTTCCAATGTAATTGTGCAATATGTAGCATTTCGTGTCTGGCTTTTGGCACTCAGCATAGTGGGTTTTTAAAATTTTTGTTGTTGTTTTGAGACAGTCTTGCTCAGTCACCCAGGCTGGAGTGCAGTGGCACTATTTTGGCTCACTGCAACCTCTGCCACCCTGGTTCAAGCGAGTCTCCTGCCTCAGCCTCCCAAGTAGCTAGGATTATAAGCACCTGCCACCATGCCCAGCTAATATTTGTATTTTTAGTAGAAATGGGGTTTCAACATGTTGGCCAGGCTGGTCTTGAACTCCTGGCCTCAAGTGAGCCACCTGCCTCAGCCTTCCAAAGTGCTGGGATGACAGGCGTGAGCCACCACGCCTGGCTCAGCCTGGTATTTTCAATATCCATTCATGTTATGGCCTGTGTCAGTACTTCATCCCTTTTTATGACTGACTCCTTTTAATGACATAATATTCCATCATATGGATAGACCACATTTGGTTTCTCCACTCATTGGTGGATATCCGGACTTTTGGTTGTTTTGCCTAATTTTTGGCAAAAGGGACTTGTTGACACCTAATGGGAACTGCAGGAGTCGCAAAGCTGGGCCTTGGTTTTGGGGAAGACTTAACCCAGAAGTTAGGGAAAGGATAGCACCGTATTTGATGTTCCTCATGAAAAACGCCATTTTCTGCGGTGGTAGTTGTGTTGTACAGGATGGTCTCAAACTCCTGAGCTCAAGTGATCTGCCCACCTCAGACTCCCAAAGTGCTGAGATTGCAGGAGTGAGCCGCTGCACCAACCCCATTTTCTGAGTTTTTAATTGTTCAATCAAAAAAGTAGGAAGCCCTCATATTATCTGTTTATCTGATGTTAATAGAGCTTTTTTATAATTAATGTTTACATAGATATCTTTTTTCATCCTGTTTTCATCTTATCTGTGTTTTTGTATGTAAAGTGTGCCTCTTCTACATGTTATATGTGTGGGTCATGTTTCTGTTTGTGTTTTTTTAAATTTAGTCTCACTAGCTCACTTTCACTTGGAGTGTTTAGTTCACTTTCTTTTTTTTTTTTTTTTTTTTTTTTTTTTTTGAGACGGAGTCTCGTTCTGTCGCCCAGGCTGGAGTGCAGTGGCCGGATCTCAGCTCACTGCAAGCTCCGCCTCCCGGGTTTACGCCATTCTCCTGCCTCAGCCTCCCGAGTAGCTGGGACTACAGGCGCCCGCCACCTTGCCCGGCTAGTTTTTGGTATTTTTTAGTAGAGACAGGGTTTCACCGTATTAGCCAGGATAGTCTCGATCTCCTGACCTCGTGATCCGCCCGTCTCAGCCTCCCAAAGTGCTGGGATTACAGGCTTGAGCCACCATGCCCGGCAGTTCACTTTCATTCAATGGAATTTCTAATGTATGCTATTTGTGGTTTTTTTTTTTTTTTGGACAGAATCATGCTCTGTCACCCAGGCTGGAGTGTGCGTTGGCATGATCTTGGCTCACTGCAACCTCTGCACCCCTCCCCCGGTCCCAGGTTCAAGTGATCCTCCCACCTTAGTCTCCGACTAGCTGGGATTGCAGGTGTGCGGCACTGCACCTGGCTAATTTTTAAAAAATATTTTTGGTAGGGAGCCAGTGCGCCCGGCCTATTTCTCTCATCTTTGTTTTTTGTTCCTCCTTTCCTGCCTTCTTTTGGATTAATGGAGGGATTCTTCACATTTCCTTTCATCTCTGTTGACTTTTGACTACACCTTTTTTGCTGAATGTTTTTAGTTGTATATTTTTTCTGTAGCGATTGTTCTAGGGATTACAACAGACACCCTAACTTTTCACAGTGCACCTGCGGTGCTTATGACACCACTTGGGCAATAAGGCAGTCAAAAGGAATGAAGCCCAGACATGAGCCACACATGGCTGAGCCTCAAACTTTATGCCAAGTCCAAGCAGCCAATCACAAAGGCCCACATATTGTATGATTCCATTTATATGAAATGTCCAGAATGGAAAAATCCAGAGAGACAGGGAGCAGATTACTGCTTACCCAGTGCTGGGGAGGAAGGAAGAATTGGGAGGGGTGATGACTAAGGATAACAGGGTTCCTTGCTGGGGAAATGAAAATGTTCTAAAATCAATTGAATTGTGGTGATGGATGCACCATTCTGTAAGTATACAAAGAGCCACTTATTTTTATCTCTCTACCTACCTACCTACCTACCTACGTATCTATCTATCTAGGAGACAGTCTCATTCTGTTGCCCAGGCTGGAGTGCAGTGGCACGATCTTGGCTCACTGTAACCTCTGCCTCCTGGGTTCAGGAGATTCTCCTGCCTCAGCCTCTTGAGTAGCTGGGATCACAGGTGTGCACCACCATGCCTGGCTAATTTTTGTTTGTTTGAGATGGAGTCTTGCTCTGTTGCCCAGGCTGGAGGGCAGTGGCACGATCTTGGCTCACTGTAACCTCTGCCTCCTGGGTTCAAGCGATTCTCCTGCCTCAGCCTCTGAGTAGCTGGGATTACAGGCG
The DNA here is from genome assembly GCF_047675955.1 of Chlorocebus sabaeus. NCBI lineage: Eukaryota > Metazoa > Chordata > Mammalia > Primates > Cercopithecidae > Chlorocebus > Chlorocebus sabaeus. Next base: position 11,015,281 of record NC_132908.1, read on the forward strand.
CCCACTACCACACTCAGCTAATTTTTTTTGTACTTTTAGTAGAGATAGGGTTTCACCATGTTGGCCAGGCTCGTCTCGAACTCCTGACCTCAGGTGATCCACCTGCCTTGGCCTACCAAAGTGCTGGGATTACAGACGTGAGCCACCGTGTCTAGCCCCATAAGGTAGATTTATATTCACCTTTTAAGAAACTGCCAAAATGTCTTTTGGAGTGGCCATGCCGCCATGTTCTCCCCAGCGTGGGTGAAGGCTCCATTTCCACACACCCGCGCTTGATATTGATGCGACATCTTTTTAATGTTGAGCGTTTCTGGATAACACATGCAGCGTGGCTTTCTTTTGCATTCAAAGTGTTTCATATCCCTCGGCAGCATTTGAAAGATTTCTTCATATGGATTGTGTGTGTATATTTTTGCACATTTATTTCTGAGAGTTTTGTTTTTTGGGAGTGTGCTGTTGCAAATAGGATGTTTTCTTCTGTTAACTTTTCTAACTGCTTGTTTGTACATAGGAAGACTGTTTGAGGCCAGGCTTGGTGGCTCACGCCTATAATCCTAGCACTTTGGGAGACTGAGGCAGAAGGACTGCTCGAGCCCAAGGGTTTGAGACCAGCCTGGGCATCATAGTAAGACCCCGTCTCTATGTTTTTTTTTTTTTCGAGACAGGGTCTTTCTCTATCGCCCAGGCTGAAGTGCAGTAGTGCACTACCGGTTCACTGCAACCTCCATGTCCCAGGTTCAAGCAATTCTCGTGCCTCAGCCTTCAATTCAATACTCGTGCCTCTGGTATTACAGGTATGTGCCACCACGCCCGGCTAATTTTTGTATTATTAGTAGAGATGGGGTTTTGCCATGTTGGCCAGGCTGGTATCAAACTCCTGGCCTCAAGCAATCCGCCTCCCTTGGCTTCCCAAAGCGCTGGGATTACAGGTGTGAGCTGTGCCCGGCCCCATCTCTGTATTTTAAAAATTAAGAAAAAGGAAGGCTGGTTAGTGTGTTACTTTTGTACCTAACTCCTTAGCAAAATCTGCCTCCTTTTTAAGAGTAAATATAATTATTTCACCTCCTGGTTTTTTCTTAAATGACTTACTTTCCTCCTTGCCTAGTTTCATCAGCTAGGGCCTCCAAAATAATTGTGGCAACAGAGGGCATTCTTTTGTTCTGAAGGTTAATGGAAGCTTCTATTGCTTCCATCCCCTCCAAAGATGCTGGGCTTTGGCTTGATAGGTGTGTGTCTGGGTGTAATTTCCTTTATCGTGTGTAATTTAAGGAAGTATCCCTCTTTCTAATTTGATAAGTTTTTAAAATAAGTTTTGTAGTAAATTTTGTCAAATGCCTTTTCAACATCTACGATGATTGATTTTTCTTTTAGCATATTAATATAAATGAAATTAGGCCGGGCGTGGTGGCACATGCCTGTAATCCTAGCACTTTGGGAGGCCGAGGCGGGCAGATCACAAGATGAGGAGATCAAGACCATCCTGGCTAACATGGTGAAACCCTGTCTCTACTAAAAATACAAAAAATTAGCCAGGCGTGGTGGCAGGCGCCTGTAGTCCCAGCTACTCTGGAGACTGAGGCAGGAGAATGGAGTGAACCCAGGAGGCGGAGCTTGCAGTGAGCCTGGATTGTACCACTGCACTCCAGCTGGAGCAACAGAGCGAGACTCCATCTCAAAAAATATATATATATAATGAAATTAAAAGATGTTCTAATTTTGAACTCTCCTTGTCACACTGTACAAGTCTCACTTGGTTTAGATCACTTTTTTTTTTTTTTTTTTTTTTTTTGAGACGGAGTCTTGCTCTGTTGCCCAGGCTGGAGTGCAGTGGCTGGATCTCAGCTCAGTGCAAGCTCCGCCTTCCGGGTTCACGCCATTCTCCTGCCTCAGCCTCCCGAGTAGCTGGGACTACAGGCGCCCACTACCATGCCTGGCTAATTTTTTTTTTTATTATTATTTTTTAGTAGAGATGGAGTTTCACCCTGTTAGCCAAGATGATCTTGATCTCCTGACCTTGTGATCTGCCCGCCTCAACCTCCCAAAGTGCTGGGATTACAGGTGTGAGCCACTGCGCCTGGCCAGTTTTAGGTCACTTTTTTTTCAGGCCCCAGTGGGGTTTATTTGGTAATACTGTATTTTGGATTTTCTTACATTGATTTGTATGTAAACGTCTTCCCTTGTTTTGTTTTAGAGATAGGGCCTTGCTCGGGTGCCCAGGCTGGAGTGCAGTGGTATGATCATAGTTTATTGTAATTTCGAACTCCTGGGCTCAAGTGGTCCTCCTGCCTCAGCCTCCTAGGTAGCTGGGACTACAGGCACGAGCCACCACGCCTGGCTAATGATGAAATTTTTTTAGAGACAGAGTCTTGCTATGTTGTCCAGGCTGGAGTTCAGTGTACATTGTAGATATAAATATTTATTGGTCTTTCTACTGGAATCATTCCCTCTCCCATCTGTTTCAAATCCATGCACAAGTACTCCACCCACACCCCCCAGCTGCAAAGTATTGATGTTGTCCAACCTGCCTTGAGAAGGGAGAACTGTTTCCCTCTTTGTATGTCTGCTGGTGTCCAGGCTGCTGCTGTGTTTTTGGTAAATACTTGACCCACAGAGTGTGGGAGGCAGGCAGGGAAGAAGGGTTCTGCATTTCCTTTCTGGACCAGAAATGATGGATCCATCAAGCATATTGAGAAACCAACAGGTCAGGTGGCTGCACACGCTAGTTGGCATCTGACTCTGAATTGCTCAGGGGCCCCTGCATACCAGTGATTTGCTTTTCTTTTATTGCAAAAGCAGAAGTGGGGGTTGATTGAGCTTGGGCAGCCTTGGGAAGCAGACAAGCCCGCATCAGCGCCATCCTGGCCGTTTGTAGGTTGTATGACCTTGGGGGAATCTTCTCAACTCTCTGAGCCTTTGTTTCTTCTCTCATTAAGTAGGGATCATCCATTCCTCATTGGACTATTATAAGGCCTAAGATCAAACATCTTTTTTTTTTTTTTTTTGAGATGGAGTCTCGCTCTGTCGCCAGGCTGGAGTGCAGTGGCGCCATCTCGACTCACTGCAGTCTCTGCCTTCCAGGTTAAAGCAATTCTCAGCCTCAGCCTCCCAGGTAGCTGGGATTACAGGCGCCTGCCACCACGCCCAGCTAATTTATTTATTTATTTATTTTGTATTTTTAGTAGCGATGACGTTTCACCATCTTGGCCAGGCTGGTCTTGAACTCCCAACCGTGTGATCCACCCGCCTCGGCCTCCCAAAGTGCTGAGATTACAGGCGTGAGACACCATGCCTGGCCCCCAGATCAAACATCTTTCAAGGCACTTGGAGAAGTGCCTGGGCTCTGGGGTCTTTAGGCTGTAACCATAGCAAAACACTTAAATCACAGCTGCTCTCCCTTCTCTTTTCCCTGTGGGAATGTGGAGGACCAACCTTCTCCTTCCGATTCACCCCGGAGTTCTTTCTTCTAAACTTCATCTGGCACCTGCTGTGCTGTGCAGGGACTCATTGTGGGGGGAGGGGAAAGGGAAGGGGGTGTGGGGCAGAGGTCAGGGATGGTCAAGTCTGGCCTTCAGCTTGCCTCAGTCCCCGTGGCTGATGCCTTGCCCTTTACTCTGGAATCTGGACGCTACACCCTCCTACCACAGGCTCAGTGCAGAGAGGGCTCGAGGGTGCCCCCTATCGGTGAGCAGATTCTGTAGCCGCCCACACCTCCCCATCTCTTAAGTGGATGATCAGCCCCAGTAATCCAGAGACACGTTCTTGGATTCTGCCAGCTTTATTTTTCAGTTGAAAACTCAAAGGAAAAAGTTATATCCCCAAAGAAAGTAAAAAACTTCCAATGCTGTAGCCTGGGGGCCTGAGTTCACAGGTACCCCTACCAAAGCAGAGGCCCTCCCCAGAGCCTCCTAAAGCATTCCGTCCCAGTGTGTCTACCCCAGAGAGAGAAGCTCCCTACCTGCGCTTCTGATTAACGGGCTTGGGGCCATCAGTTCCCCTCAAGGAAGCTCCTGCCTCAGAAGACCCCTGGATCAGGCAGGGAAAACCAGTACCAAACTGCTGAGGATCTGGCTTCGTGTCCCCCACCACACAGTCAGTGTTCTGAAGCGGCTTCCCAGATGGCTGTTGAATAAGTGAGTAAATATCTTGGGCATGAACAGGGGCCAGGTGGAGTTTTCTCTGCAGAGCTGATACTCGCTGGCTACACTGTCTCCTGGTTTACAGTGGAGGTGTGGAGGAAGGGGGAGAATTACCCAGACCAGTGGGAGAGTTTCCCCCAGAAGTGTTTTTGAGCCCAGTGGCAGGGAGCTCTTGTTCCCTGCATTTGAAGCACGTGCTGTTCTGAGTTTCCCGGCATTCCATGCTGGTTATTCTGTCCCAGCCATGAATCTTGCCCTTGCCAAGGAACTAGAATTGGAGTAGAGGTGAAGGGGTTTGAAGTCTTTGGCAGCCTAATGCTGGCTTGGATGAAATCTCAAACTGTAAAGGAGAGAGAAGAGAAGTAAGACCAGGCTATGGGCCCCAGAGGAGAGGGACCCCTGGCCCTCATTATTCATAGGACAACTCCCCATCTACTGCCACCCATCTCCCTCTCCCCTTTTTGTAAGAGCAGCGGGCATGGGTCAATGAGTCCCTATATCTGCAGGGCCTTTGCAGGCAGTGGTGCTAGGCCCAGCCTGCTGAGTTCCTTGGAAATTGAACAAGCATCTATGGAGGGCTAACTCTGTCAGGCTCTGCTGCCAGCACCCCGGACACAGAGAAGACCAAGACACAGTTCCTAGCCAAGGGGAAGGTGGAAGCTTAGCGCACGACGCTTTGAGAGCTCAGGATGCATCCAACCCACAGTGTGGGCTAAAGGGAGCTCACTGTGTGGGTGAGATCTTCAGTACAGCATGCAGTGGAGGCCGTGACGCGGGGCTCCTGGCCCTAGAGGTGCTGCTCTACTGTGTCACTGTCAAATGTGGTGGGCAAGGGCACAGACTGACACTCAGAGCTACCAGGTTAAGGAAATGCCCTTCTATCCCTCATCTGCTAAGAGAATTGTTTAAAAGATGGGCTTTAATTTTTTTGAGATGGAGTCTCGCTCTGTCACCCAGGCTGGAGTACAGTGGCTCACTGCAACGTCTGCCTCCCGGGTTCAAGCAATTCTCCTGCCTGAGCCTCCTGAGTAGCACCTGCCACCACACCTGGCTAATTTTTATATTTTTAGTAGAGACGGGGTTGGGTCAGGCTGGTCTCAAACTTCTGACCTCAAGTGATCCACCTGCCTTGGCCTCCCAAAGTGTTGGGATTACAGGAGCGAGCTACTGTGCCCAGCTATTTTTTTTTTTTTTTTTTTTTTTTTCAGACGGAGTCTTGCTCTGTCGCCCAGACTGGAGTGCAGAGGTGCTATCTTAGCTCACTGCAATCTCTGCCTCCCGGGTTCAAGTGGTTCTCCTGCCTCAGCCTCCCAAGTAGCTGGGATTACAGGCGTGTGCCACTATACCTGGCTAATTTTTATATTTTTAGTTGAGACGGGGTTTCACCATGTTGGCCAGGCTGGTCTCAAACTCCCAACCTCTGGTGATCTGCCCGCCTCAGCCTCCCAAAGTGCTGGGATTACAGGTGTGAGCCACCTCACCTGGCCAGGAAGCACCCTTCTATCCCTCATCTGCTAAGAGAACCGTTTAAAATATGGGGTTTACATGGCCTTTAATGCCATCTCTTTCTACTACATTCTGGTTCTTTTTCCGATATATAATTTTCAGTAATTAGTCAATTAGCTGATTAGATAAATTAATTACTAAACTACACATTTAGTAATTAGTAATTTTAATAATTTCTAGTTCCCTGCTGAAATCTATAATCTGTGTCTAATAAGCCTACTATCTGAGTCCTGTGTGTCTGTGGCTATTGTCTGTCTGTGCTAGTTTTTACACTTAGAATTTTATCTCCTTATGTGTTTGGTTTTATAACTACGGTGTTCATATGTATAAAGTTTATCATCGCATCACCACGCCTAGCACAGAGGTGCTCAATATACATTTCTAATGTAAAAAGTGTTAAATGTGGTTAAACACATGTAAAATTCACCATAACCATTTTAAAGTACACAATTCAGTGTAAGTACATTTATATTTTTGTGCAACCAATCTCTGGAACCCACTAAATCCTGCCAAACTGAAACTTTATCCCCATTCAATAGCCCATTACTGCTCTCTCGCAGCTCCTGGCAGCCACCACTGTACTTTGTCTCTATGAAACTGGTTACTCTAGGTCCTTCAAATATGTTTTTGTGGCTGGCTTATTTCATTTTGTATAATGTCCTCAAGGTTCATCCATGTGGTAGCATGTCAGAATTTCCTTCCTTTTTCAGGCTGAATCATAATTGATTGTATGGAGAGACCACATTTGTTTATCTGTCAGTGGACACTTGGGTTGCTGCTGTCTCTTGGCCGTGGTGAATAATGCTGCTATGAACATCGGTGTGTAAATGTGTGAGACCCTTTGAATTTTAGGGGATACACACCCAGAAGTAGAATTACTGGATTGTACAGTAATTCTTTGTTTTCAGACAGAGTCTCACTCTGTCACCCAGGCTGGAACGCAGTGGTGCAATCTTGGCTCATTGCAACCTCCGCCTCCCGGGTTCAAGTGATTGTCATGCCTCAACCTCCCGACTAGCTGGTATTACAGGCCCGCACTATCACACTTGGCTAATTTTTGTATTGTTGTAGAGATGGGGTTTCACCATGTTGGCCAGGCTGGTGTCAAACTCCTGGCCTCAAGTGATTCACCTGCCTCAACCTCCCAAAGTGCTGGCATTACAGGTGTGAGCCACTGCACCTGGCCGATTTTTAACTTTTTGGTGAATTGCCATACTGTTTTTTCTATTTATTCTCCCAGTAAAAGTACACAAGGGTTCAAAGCGCTCAACATCCTAACACGTGTTATTTTCTGTATTGTTTACAGCCATCCTTATGGGTCTGAGGTGGCAACTCCATAGAGGCTTTTTTATTTTTATTTTATTTTTATTTTTTATTTTTTGAGACAGAGTCTTGCTCTGTCACCAAGGCTGGAGTACAGTGGCGGGATCTCAGCTCACTGTAATCCCTGCCTCCTGGGTTCAAGCAATTCTCCTGCCCCAGCCTCTTGAGCATCTGGGACTACAGGCGTACACCACCACTCCTGGCTAATTTTTGTATTTTTGGTAGAGACATGGTGTCACCATGTTGGCAGGCTGGTCTCGAACTCCTGACCTCAAGTGATCTGCCCACCTTGGCCTCCAAAAGCGCTGGGATTACAGGCATGAGCTACTGTGCCCGGCCTCTCCATGTGGTTTTGATTTGAGTTCCCCTAATAATTAGTGATGTTGAGCATCTTTTTACGTGCTTATTGGCCATTTGCATATCTTATTTGGAGAAATGTCTATTCAAGTCCTTTGTACATTTTTGAACTGGGTTGGGTTTCTGTTGTTACACTGTGAGAGTGCTTTATGTATTCTAGATGGGAACTCCTTATCAGATATAATTTGCACATCTTTACTGCCATTCTGTAGGATGCCTTCTCACTCTGTTAATAGTATCCTTTGATGCAATCCAGTTTGTCTATTTTTCCTTTTGTTCATGTGCCTTTGGTGTCATATGTGTCATATCAAAGAAGTCATTGCCAAAAAGGAAGCCCTCCTACTGTGTGTTAAGAGTTATATAGTGGCCAGGCACAGTGGGTCACACCTGTAATCCCAGCACTTTGGGAGGCCAAGGCAGGTGGATCATGAGGTCAGGAGATCAAGACCATCCTGACTAACACGGTGAAACCCCGTCTCTACTAAAAAAATACAAAAAAAATTAGGCAGGCGTGGTTGCGGGCACCTGTAGTCCCAGCTACTTAGCAGGCTGAGACAGGAGAATGGCATGAACTGGGAGGCGGAGCTTGCAGTGAGCCGAGATCAAGCCACTGCACTGCAGCCTGGGCAAGTAAGCAAGGCTCCGCCTCAAAAAAATAAAAAAGTTGTATAGTTTCAGCTCTTACAGTTAGGTCTTTAATCCATTATTGAGCTTTTCTTTTTTTTTTCAACATGGTATAAGGTAATGGTTTAACTTTGTTCTTTTGCATGTGGATATCTAGTTTTCCCAACACCATTTGTGGAAAGACTATCCTTTCCCCAATTCGATAGTCTTGGCATCCTTACTGAAATCACTTGACCATATGTGTAAGAGTTTCTTTCGGCCGGGCGCGGTGGCTCAAGCCTGTAATCCCAGCACTTTGGGAGGCCGAGACGGGCGGATCACGAGGTCAGGAGATCGAGGCCATCCTGGCTAACACGGTGAAACCCCGTCTCTACTAAAAAGTACAAAAAAACTAGCCGGGCAAGGTGGCGGCCGCCTGTAGTCCCAGCTACTTGGGAGGCTGAGGCAGGAGAATGGCGTAAACCCGGGAGGCGGAGCTTGCGGTGAGCAGAGATCTGGCCACTGCACTCCAGCCTGGGTGACAGAGCCAGACTCCGTCTCAAAAAAAAAAAAAAAAAAAAAAAAAGAGTTTCTTTCTAGACTCTGTATTTCATTCCACTGGTCTATATGTGTGTCTTTATGCCAGTACCACACTTTTGACCACTGTAGCTTTTAACAAATTTTGAAATTGGGAAGTATAAGATGTCCAACTTTGTTCTTTGTTTTCAAGATTGTTTTGGACATTTGGGGTCCCTTGAAATTGTATATAAACTTTAGGATGGATTTTTCTATAATTGAAGAAAAAATGCCACTGGGATTGCGATAGCAATTACATTAAACCTGTAGATCACTTTGAGTAGTATTGACATCTTAACGATACTAAGTCTTATAATCCTTAAATATGAGATGCCTTTACATTTGTTGCACAACCAGTCTCTGGGACTCTACATCCTGCCAAAGTCTGCCTCCTGGTTAAGTTTATTCCTATTTTATTTTATTTGATGCTATTATAAATGGACTTAAAAAAGATGGTGTCTCACTATGTTGTCCAGGCTGGAGTACAGTGGCTATTCACAGGCATAATCATCAAAACTGATAGTGTCGACCTCTGAGGCTCAAGCGATCCTCCTGCCTGCCTCAGCCTCCCAAGTAGCTGAGACTGTAGGCATGCACCACCATGCCCAGCAGGAATTGTTTTCTTAATTTCCCTCTTGGATTGTTGACTGTTAGTGTGTAGAAATTGCAACTGACTTTTGTATGTTGATTTCGTAATCCTGAAACTTTGACAAATATTAGTTCTAACATTTTTTTTTCATGCAGTCTTCAGGATTTTCGACAAAGAAGATCACATCTGTTAACAGATAATTTTACTGCCTGTGTTCCAATTTGGATGCCTTTTCTTTTTCCTTTCTTTCTTAATAGCTCTGGCGAGGATTTCCAGCATTATGAAAGCAGGCATCATTGTTTTATTCCTCATCTTGGAAAACTGTCTTTCATCACTGAGTATGATGTTAGCTGAGGGTTGTTTATATGACCTTTATTATGTTGAGGTCATTTCTATTTCGAGTTTGTGTTTTTTAATCATGAAAAGGGTATTAAACTGTGTTAAATGTTTTTTCTGCACTAACTGAAATAGTCATAAGTTTAACAGAATGAAGGAATGTGTTATCTTACATTGATTTTTATATGGTAACCATCTTTGCATTCCAGGAATAAATCTCACTTGATCATGGTATATAATCCTTTTTATGATGCTGTCGAATTCTCCTTACAAGTATTTTGTTGAGAACTTTTGCATCTGTATTTTTGAGGGATATTACTCTATTTTCCTCTGGTTCTTTGTCTACCCTTGGTATCAGTAATGCTGGCCTCACAGAATGCGTTTGGAGGTATTCTTTCCTGAGTGTTTTGTAAGAATATGAGCAGGATTGGTGTTGATTGTTCACATGTTTGGTAATTCACCAGTGAAGCCATGTGATATCATGCTTTTCTTTCTTGCCAAGTTTTTGGTCACTGATTCAATCTCCTTGGTAGTTATACGTCTGGTTTTCCATCTTCTATTTATTTCTGCTCTAACCTTTATTATTTCCTTTTCCTATCTTTGGGTTTAGGCTGTTCTTCTTCTAATAACTTAAGGTAGAATATTGGGTTGTTGGTTTGAGAGCTTTTCCTTTTTCTTTGAGAGAGGGTCTTGCCATATTGCCCAAGCACGTCTAAAACTCCTGGGCTCAAGCAATCTCCTGGCCTTGACCTTCCAAGTAGCTGGGATTATAGAACAGTGTCACTGTGCCTGGCTGCTGCTGCTTTTTTGTGTGTGTGTGTGGGGGAGGTGGGGGGGTGAGGTGGGAGGTCGAGTCTAGCTGTGTCACCCAGGCCGGAGTGCAGTGGCACAATGTCAGCTTACTGCAACCTTTGCCTCCCGGGGTTCAAGTGATTCTCCTGCTTCAGCCTCCCAAGTAGCTGGGATTACAGGCGCCTGCCACCATGCCCAGCTACATTTTATATTTTTAGTAGAGGTGAGGTTTCGCCATGTTAGCCAGGCTGGTCTCAAACTCCTGACCTCAGATGATTTGCCCACCTCGGCCTCCCAGAGTGCTGGGATTACACGTGGAGGCACTGTGCTCAGCTGGCTTCTTTTTTAATGTAAGTGTGTACAGCTACAAATTTCCCTCATAGCACTGCTTTTGCTGCATCCTGTAAGATGTGATGTTTTGTCTCAAGATACTTTCTAATTTTCCTTTTTTTTTCCTTTGATCCACTGGTTTTATATATGTTGTTTAGTTCCCACATATTTGTGGATATTTCAGTTTTCCTTCTATTATGATTTCAGTCATTTAAAATGTATTAAATCTTGCTTTGAAGCCTAACATACAATCTTTGCCCAAGAACATTCCATGTGTACTTTTGAAGAATGTGTATTCTGCTGTTGGGTGAAGTTATCTGTGTGGTAGGTCCAACTGGTCTATAGTATTATTCAAGTACTTTGTTTCCTTCTTGATCTTCTGTCTGGATGTTTTATCCATTATTGAAAGTGAGGTATTGGGCCGGGTACAGTGTTTCAGGCCTGTAATCCAAGCACTTTAGGAGGCCAAGATGGGTGGATCACTTGAGGTCAGGAGTTCGAGACCAGCCTAGCCAACATGGTGAAACCCTGTCTCTTCTAAAAATAGCTGGGGCTACTCAGAGGCACAAGAATCACTTGAACCCAGGAGGTGGAGGTTGCAATGAGCCGTTATCATGCCACTGCACTCCAGCCTGGGCAAGAGTGAGATTCCATCTCAAAAAAATAAAGTGAGGTGAAGTCTCCTACCATTATCATAGAATTATCTATTTCTCCTTTCATTCTACAGTGTTTGCTTCATATATTTAGGAGCTTTGAGGTGTGCTGCATGTACATTTATAACTGGTGAATTGACTGTTATCGTTATCTCTTATAACAGCTTTTGACCTTAGGTCAATTTTGTCTGATATTAGTATAGCTACTCCTTCTCTTTTTTCATCCTTTCACTTTCAACCTATGTGTAAGTCTCTTAGTCTTTTGATTGTGGAATTCATTTGTATTTTTAAAGATTATCATTCTGACGCAACTCACTAACCTGGTGACTGTGTCATGAGGCCCACAGCCAAGGACTGTGGTGAGCAGTTGCTGTGGGAGGACGCGAGCACACTACTTACGGGACTTCCCGATGGAGAAGGACTTCCTGGTGCCATGCCGTTAATTGTTTTCTGCATGGCTTATGGTTTGCTTTCTCTCTCATTTCGTCCCTTTGTGTCTAATTGATTTTTTTTTTATTGTGACACACTTAGAATTCCTTCTCATTTCCTTTTATGTACATTCTGTAGATATTTTGTCATTACTAAGGGGATTACATGAAGCATCCTGAAGTTATAGCAATCCATTTTAAACTAGTAAGTACGATCACATACAAATACCCTACTCTTTGACAGCTGTGCCTCCCTCCTACGTTGTTGATGTCACAAATTACATCTATTTTTAGAGACAGGGTCTCACACTGTCACTCAGGTTGGAGTACAGTGGCATTATCATAGCTCAGTGTAACCTCAAATCCCTGGACTCAAGCAATCCTCCTGAGTAGCTGAGACTACAGGTGCATGCCACCATGCCTAATTTTTTTCACTTATATATTTAACAGATTTATAGTTATAAATCTTTTAAATGCAATAACAGATGTGAATCAAAATTACAATACAGGTCTTGATATGTGGCCTCAAATTTCCACCTAGCATTTTTTTTTTTTTTTGACTTGAAGGACTCCCTTTAGCATTTCTTGCATAATGAACTCCCTCAGCTTTTGTTTATCTAAGAATATCTTAATTTCTCTGGTCGGGCACCAGGCAGGCAGATCACGAAGTCAGGAGTTCAAGACCAGCCTGGCCAACATGGTGAAACCTCATCTCTACTAAAAATACAAAAATTAGCCAGGCATGGTGGCGTGCACCTGTTAATCCTAGCTGCCTGGGAGGCTGCACCACTGCACTCCAGCCTGAAGGACAGAGCAAGACCCTGTCTCAAAAAAAAAAAAAAAGTATAAAAAGCATCTTAATTTCTCTTTTTCTTATGAGAGTTCATAATATGTCTTTATTTTGTAACTTACAATCACCTTTTAATTTGTCCTCCAAAAGTTAATTATAATTGGTGACTGCTTTTCTTAGATACTTCTCTGGTGTCCAAGAAAGGGGAATAATTTAGCCCTTGATTTAAAAACCCCTAAGGGAGTGAGAGGACCTTAACTGCAGATACTATTCCATTGTGATGCTGCGGCTGTAAGTCTTCTCTGTTGTTCCCCCCAGATGTTTTGTTGATGGCTGAAGTAGCTGAGAGTTTTGTCTTTACACAGTCAAAACAACGAGCGCTTCTGCTTGATTCACAGATTCTCTAAGGTTCCCATGCAGCCATACCACCTCCTGTCTTGGCACTTCATAGATGTCTCATTGAGTCCAAGGCTGCCTCCTGAGGGTCTAGTTGGTAGACCATGAAGTTGATTCTTGCCTTAAGCCTAGTTCTGCCAGCCGTTGTCTTATATTCTCACCAGTCACATTTTTGGTACTGGAACCACTCGTAAGTGGATGCTGAAATCACAACCTGGCTATTTGGATGTCCAACCAATGCTTTATGCTGCTGAGTCCTTGGAACTCACCACCCCGTGCCGGAACTCACCGGAGCTCGCGTGTGTGGCGCTACCTTGTTTCTCTGTGACTGAGTTTTTGTTTTTTGAGACAAGGTCTCAATCTGTCACACAGACAGGAGTGTGATCATTGGTCACTGCAGCCTTGACCTCATGGGTTCAAGCCATCTCACTTCAGCCTCCCAAAGTGCTGGGAGTAAAAGCGTGAGCCACCACACTTGGCCTACTTTTGAGCTTTGAGTTCTTTATATACGCTAGAGATGAGTCCTTGGTCTGATAGGTGGTTTGTAAACATTTTTCCCAATCTGTAGCGTATCTTTCTATCTTCTTAGTAGAGTCTTTCGGACAGCAAAAATATGATCTGTCTTGCAAATACTCTGCCTCTGTAGCAGGCAAGCAGCTACAGACTACATAAAGGAATGTCAGTGGATCCCTTGAGTAAGTGTCATTTGTGGTAAACGTATCTCTAGACAGATCAGTGCTGAGAGGCTATTTCATTCTTAAATAATAGTTGAGCAAGGTATACACACTAACCTCATGCTTATTTTCTCTTATTCCACTGTTTTCTGCTGTTGCTGGTGGGAGATGGATTATCAACATGTTCTTCCTTCTTTCTACCCTCTTCAGTAGCTTTTAGGACCTTTGTTTTTTTCTGTAATTTTGTTCTGATGGGTCTTGGTATGGATGGATTTACTGTATTGGGGATTGTGCCTCCTGACTCTAAAGGGTCCTGTGTCTGTTTTCATTCTGGAATTTTTTTTTTTTTTTTTTTTTTTTTTTTTTTTTTTGAGACAGAGTCTTGCTCTGTTGTTAAGGCTGGAGCACAGTGGTGCAATCTCAGCTCACTGCAACCTCCACCTCCTGGGTTCAAGTGATTCTCCTGCTTCAGCCTCCTGAGTAGCTGGGATTACAGGAGCACACCACCACACCCAGCTAATTTTTGTATTTTTAGTAGAGACAGGGGTTTCACCATGTTGGCCAGGCTGGTTTCAAACTCCTGACCTCAAGCAATCTGCCCATCTCGGCCTCCCAAAGTGCTGGGATTACAGGCATGAGCCACCGCACCCGGCATTTCTTTTAGACATGTTGGATCCTCTTATTTCATCCTCCCTTTGTCATATTTTCCAATTCATTAATTTTCTCTTCTGCCGTTAAGGTTTTAAATGTCTGAACGGCAGCCACTAATTCTGGCATCTGAAGCTCTTGGAAGTCTACTCGTGTTGTTGTCACTGACTTCTATGCCCTTTGATTGGGGCTTTGGCTGCAGGAATCACGCAGCACTGGATGAAGGAGCTCTCAGCACGTGGGATCTGGTGCTATCTCAAGGTAGCTAGTGATAGAACTGAATTAGAGGGACACCCTGGTAGTAGGGACAACACACATTTGGTCACAGACGTCATCCGCTGTGTTGATGATGGTTGTGGTATGAGAGCAGAGGGAAAACAGGGCTGAGTATTTTCCCTAAACAGTGGTGTACATTCAAATCCCTCATGAGGCTGGGCACGATGGCTCATGCCTGTCATTCCAGCACTTTGGGAGGCTGAGGCAGGAGAATCGCTTGAACCCGGGAGGTGGAAGTTGCAGTGAGCCGAGATTGCACCACGGCACTCCAGCCTGGGTGACAGTGAGACTGTCCCAAAAAAGAAACCTACTGGCAAATTTTCAAGAAGTGACTTTATGTGACTCTCTGGACACTTAGCTTAGTAGGGGATAGGGAATCCATTTACACTGATAGAAGGAGCACCTGAGGCTGGGTAGTTCGTAAATAAGAGAGATAATTGGCTCACAGTTCTACAAGCTGTACAAGCCCGGCTCCAGCATTTGCTGGGCTTCTGGGAGGCCTCAGGAAGCTTACAATCATGGCAGGAGGAGAGAGTACAAACACAGAGAGGAGGTGCCAGGGTCTTTTTAAACAACCTGCTCTCATGTGAACTAATGGAGCAAGAATTCACTCTTCACCAAACGGAGGGCACTAGGCCATCCATGAGGCATGCACCCCCTTGAGGGGACACACATCCAAACTGTCAGCATGTGGCAGTCGCTGGGGCTCCCTTTCTTAGTAAATGTTTTGACTCCTAGCTCCTTGAATGACAATTACTTGTCCTCTCTGGTGAGAGAAAGGGACTGGTTTTCCCTCTGGGCTGGAAGGCAGATACCAGATGGGGGGCAGACTGCCAGATGGCTGGGGCAGCTTACCACACTGTGGAGGAGGGGCCAGGGGCACAAAGCCCCGGGCACACAGGTGGATGTAGGCGGCCACCAGGTTGCAGGCAGGCTGGAGCTCCCGGGTGCCACAGGTGTCCTGCACACACAGGCTGAGGAATGGTGTAGGGTCTACCTGAAATCAGGGGCACCCAGTCACTGTCCACACCCTGGGGAGTGGCAAGGAGGAAGGGCCTAGGCTAGATCACGGAAAGGGCCTTCTGCACCCCATGGGCCAGGCTTACACTCACCACCCAGAAGCAGTTCCTCAAGCTGGAGTGGGGGTCCTCGAAGAAGGCCCGGCAGGTGGGGCTCTGTTCTCGGCAGGCCTGCTGAGTCTTCTCAGTGGCCCTGCAGTCACCACCCACCTGGCAGGACAGACACAAGACTCAGGCCTCCTGCTGGACCATGTGGCTCCCCAGCATACATTGGCCTCAGCAGGAGACTTCCCCCAAACCCTGGGCCTACGAAGTCCTCTGCAGAGCCATCAGGCCGCCTGCCTCTCCCAGGACTCTGCAGGGAGCAGCCCTCAAGAACCTCAGGTGCACCTGCTCACCTGCCAGGCCAGGCTGAGCTCCTCCAGGCTGCGGGCCACAGAGCCGTCTGGCAACATCAGCTCATTGCCTGCTTCATTGTCATTGGTGCCTAGAAGACCAGCAGATACGCCTGCGGGGAGGAGGGAAGCTGAGGTGTCGGTAAGAGCCTGTGATCCTCCCGCAGCCACAGCCCTGCTGCCTTGGGACCTGTGTGTGAGATGAGCCTGAGGCACACAGGAGCAGTAGAATCCCACCACCTCCACCCTGGACTCCTGGAGCCCAGGCCCTGGCTCGAAACCCTCATCAGAGGAGGAAGAGAAAGCACAGGGGCTCAGGACAGCATGTGTACACCCCTATCCCCTCCCCATGTTCTTAGGTCGAGTGGCTGAAATCCAGGCCCTTTGTGTTCCTTGGCAGAGGGAACACAGAAGGGCCAACTCCACACTGGAGCTGCGTGTCATCTGGACACGGGGTCAATACCATAAGGCTAGACGAGTGAGGGCACACACGCTGCCATGCTAGAGATGAGGCTGGCAGAGGCTCTGCATGCACAGTTGCCGCCTGTCACCCTGGAAGCTTAAAATGGTACATCCCAGAGAGACCTTCGTAGGTGGGGCCAACCCTGCTGGGGCCCAGACCCACCATGGTGCCAGAGGCCCAGAGTCAGGCTGCAGAGGCCGGTGGGCACGTCACAGGAGACAGACACCCCGTCCTCACTGGCCAGCTCAATCCTGGGGACGTTCCTCCTTGTCGTATGATGCAGCTTGAGGTCCGGACAGCTCTCCCCCGGCATGGAGGAGTTGTACAGTCTGTAGGCCTGTGGGCCAGAGGGGACTGGGCAGGAGATCTGACCCACAGCCAGGTGACAAACTTGAAAGTGCCATCCCCCTCAGGCGACCTGCCATGGGCACAGGTCTCCAGGGGAGGCTGCCGTGCCCCTCCAGCTCACCTGCAGACTGGGGTAGAAGACGAGGGTCATATGGTTTAGCTCCACGGACAGGGCCATGAGCCCTGAGCCGGTCTGACTCAGTGTCAGTGAGAATGTGTTGTGAGCAAAGTCCTGGGCCAGGAGGATGCTGCCACACTGGGCGCTGAGGTCCCATACCCGGCCATCGAAGGTCACCAAGTGCTGGGCCCCGGCTACCAGGGCATGGTCTGGGGAGAAACAGCCCAAAGGCAGGGTGAGTGGGGCCAGTTCCACTCACCCACTGCAGTGGGAGCCCAGCGCCTGCCAGGCACCCCGATACCTAGAGCCTTGGCTTAGCCTGCCCTGAGGCCAGGATTCCCCTTCCTCTGCTGCAGCAGTCAGAGGCCCAGGGATTCCCCCACTGGCTTCAAGATGACATGAGCTGAAGGTCTATGGGCAGTTCAGCCCTAACGACGAATGGAGTCCTGAGACCCGCTACAAAAATACTGTGCTTGTATTTACATAAAATGTCTAGAGCAGGCATAGCCATGGACACAGAAGGCAGACTGGTAGCTGCAGGGTTTCAGTTTAGGCTGATGCATGCACAACTCTGAAAAAACTAGAAGCTACTGAATCGTACACTTAAAATTCACACATCGGCCAGGCACGGTGGTGCTAAGCCATCCCAGCACTTCGGGGGGCTGAGGCAGGAGGATCACTGGAGTGCCACTGCACTCCAGCCACGACAACAGTGAGACCTAGTCTCGAAAAAAAATTGCACAGATCATACAAGTCATCCATTTAATCTCAATCAAGCTGCTGGGGGTGGGAAAAAAACATTCGCTATGTCAGTGGATGACCAACGGGTCCCCCAAACACGAGACTAGTGTCCTGCAGACCTACCCTCTTCAGGGTAGGGAAGAGATGGCCTGAGAAGGAGGTCTGACCGGTCCAGCCAGTGAGCTGTGGCTTGGATGGGGGTGCCCGTGCCCATGGCCAGGAAGCACCATCTATGGTGCAAAGCCAGGCACCTGTTGGCAAGTCCCAGCATCCTGAGGGAGGCACTACCAGCCCCGTGGACAGCTGTCAGAACTGAGGGGCACAGAGAAGCCCACAGTCACACACATGGAATGTGAAGACCAGGCTGTTTTCTACAACACCAATGCGCTGCTTAGACATGACTGCACTCACGCTTCTTGGGAGCCCTGGGCCTTGGTATGAGTCCCACACACATAAAGCACTCCTTGCCAAGCCTGGGTACCCTGGTTCCCCCAAGGACATGAGGGGCTCCCCCTGCATCAAGAACAGTAGATGCCCATAACCCATATGAGCGAGCCACGTTGTTACCTGCATTTCACAGTGGAGGAAACCGTGTCCCATAGAGGTTAGACTCGCCTGGCCACACAGCAAGCCTGAGCCACACGCAAGCTCCCCAGGGGTCCAGAGCCAGGGCTAGTCCCAGCACAGCCCTTGGCTGCAGGTCACCTCTGACCAGCAAGTCTGAAGTCAGTTTTCTTCCAGCTGGAACTGGAGGGCTGCCCTCTTCTCCAGCAGCGCCCACAGCAAGGGAGATGGCCTAAAGTCCTAAACTGCCCTCCTCACCTCTCTGCAGGGCCAGGCCTTATATTCTGGACAAAAGCAGGATGTAGAGCCTCAGCCCTAGTCCCATAGGACCTTGGGAAGTCCAGTAACCTCTGGAACTGGTACTGTGATGCCACCAGCCTATGGAGGCTTCCCTGTGCCCACGGGGCAGGGGACTCCCCAGGGAGGAGGGTGGCACAGCCCAGGGCAGGACTCACACTCCCAGGGGCTCTCCAGCAGGCGGCGTCTGAGCCGGTAGTACTCGGCCAGCACGTTGGCCCCAGACAGCTCTCGGAGCGGCCGCAGCAGCTTCTCCACCAGGTAGCTGGTCACCTGGGCCACATCCAGGGGCTCGTCCCCCACAGGCAGCAGTGGCAGTGTCACCACGACTGAGCGGTTTCTGGAAGGAATGCAGAAGACAAGTCACTGTGCCTGCCCAAGCCTTGCTTCCCTTGGCTGCAGAGGGGAGCTCCCAGGTCCGCAGGAAGAGCTTTGCAGCGGAGAGCATGGGGGTGCCTCCCAGGGAGGGGCTGTGCTTGTCTTGGGAAATCCCATCATGAGGTGGAGGAGGACAGAGGCCAGCAGAACAGCACAGGTGGTGGATGATGCCCGGGACAGAAACAAGCTTCCCCATTTTTGAGGACACAGATGTCCAATGCCATGGCTGCTCTGCCCCCTGGGTCTTGGACAGCATGGGCTTATGTGTGGGGATGCTGAGGACAGGAGCTGGAAGGTCTAGGAAATTTTTTTTTTTTTTGTTTTAAGATGGAATCTCATTCTGTCACCCAGGCTGGAGTGTAGTGGCACGATCTCGACTCACTGCAACCTCAGCCTCCCGGGTTTAAGTGAGTCTCCTGCCTCAGCCTCCCAAGTAGATGGGACTACAGGCACCCACCGCCATGCCTGGCTAATTTTTGTATTTTTAGCAGAGTTAGAGTTTCACCACATTGGCCAGGCTGGTCTTGAACTCCTGACCTCAAGTGATCTGCCCACCTCGGCCTCCCAAAGTGCTAGGATTACAGGTGTGAGCCACTGTGCCTGGCCAACAGGTCTAGGAAATTTCTACAGTTAGGGGAGGACGGGAACTTTCTCAGGATCTAGAGTAGGGGTCAAGCCTGTGAGATTTGGATGATCAGGGAGATCTCAGCTCACGTGGGGGTGTAGTGGGAATAGAAACATTGCATAGCCTGTCGCTGATGGGCCGGTGGAAGGGCGGGGCAGGCAGCCTCATTTGCCTACTTCTAGGAAGCCCAGAGGCTCTGCAGCTGGGGGCAGGAAACAGCCACAGCCTCAGCCCCTTCCCTGCCACTTGAATCCATTTTTTGGCACCCCCACCTAGCAGTGACTGGATCCCACTCACCAGGTAGGTGAGCAACCAGGCAGGTCATTCTTCAGCCAAGCCACAGCCCCGCCCTGGGAGCTCTTCCCTTCATCAGCCTCCAT
This sequence comes from Chlorocebus sabaeus, assembly GCF_047675955.1. Lineage (NCBI taxonomy): Eukaryota > Metazoa > Chordata > Mammalia > Primates > Cercopithecidae > Chlorocebus > Chlorocebus sabaeus. The sequence continues at coordinate 11,035,022 of NC_132908.1, forward strand.
TCTGACACAAGAGGGCAGGAGCAGTAATTTGTATTACATGGAGCCTCTTCCCTATGAGGTGGGTTTAGTCCCTCTTTTATGGCTGGGAAACAGGCACAGAGAGCTGATGCAGAAGAATCCTAATTAGAGGCAAAGCTGGATTCCAGATGCTCTACGAGGCTACCAGCATGGAAGAAGGGAGCTGCCTGCCTGCCTGGAGCCAGGTTCCTAGTGGGTCTCGTGCCTCTAAGGGGAAAGGATAATGGGTCCCCAGGTCCCTGCTCTAAAGTGGGCTCCCCACATCTATCCACCACCCCTGTGTCCTCAACATGGGGGCCAAAGTGGTCTTTTAAAGTGAAAGGGTGATCACATCCTTCCTAGGTCAGAGCAGAAGCTAGAGAGTATCCAAGCCTCCCCCAGAGTCTTGGGATCTCCCAGTCATATCCATTCTCCCTTGCAGGCATTCTGCTCCAGCCCCGCCAGCTTGATATTCAAATAGACCGGGCCAGGCCTGGTGGCTTATGCCTGTAATCCCAGCACTTTGAGAGGCCGAGTCACTTGAATCCAGGAATCTGAGACCAGCCTGATATGGTGAAACCCCGTCTCTACTAAAAATACAAAAATTAGCTGGGCATGGTGGCAAATGCTTGTAATCCCAGCTACTTGGGAGGCTAAGGCAGGAGAATGACTTGAACTTGGGAGGCAGAGATTGCAGGGAGCTGAGATCACACCATTGCACTCCAGCCTGGGCAACAGAGAACAAGACTCCATCTCAAAAACAGGCCGGCTGGGTGTGGTGGCTCATGCCTGTAATCCCAGCACTTTGGCGAGGCCGAGACGGGCAGATCACTAGGTCAGGAGATCGAGACCATCCTGGCTAACACGGTGAAACCCCATCTCTACTAAAAATACAAAAAATTAGCCGGGTGTAGTGGTGGGCGCCTGTAGTCCCAGCTACTTGGGAGGCTGAGGCAGGTGAATGGCGTGAACCTGGGAGGCAGAGCTTGCAGTGAGCCAAAATTGTGCCACTGCACTCCAGCTTGGGTGATAGAGCGAGACTCTGTCTCAAAAAAAGCAAAACAAAACAAAACAAAAAAAACAGTCTAGGCACATCCGTCTCCCAGGCCTTGGTGCAGTGGTGACCCCCACCTGGAGCGCTCTTCCCATGCTGGCCCTGTGGCTCTTGCTGAAACTCGACCTTCTCAAAGCCAGCCATGGCCACACTGTTTCTTAGGATCTGCCCCCCATCTCATCGATGTTCCTTCTCTAGTATTTGCCACCTAACATATAGCTCAGGGGTGGTAAATGGTGACCAGTGGGCCCCGGCCTGTGGCCGGCTTCTGCACAGCCCGCAAGTAAGAAGGGTTTTTATGTGCTTAAAAGATTAGTCCAAAACAGGCCAGGTGCAGTGGCTCATGCCTGTAATCCCAACATTTGGGAGGCCAAGGCGGGTGGATCCACCTAAGGTCAGGAGTTTGAGACCAGCATGACCAACATGGCAAAACCCTGTGTTTACTAAAAATACAAAAAATTAGTTGGATGTGATGGCACGTGTAATCCCAGTGCCTGCTACTAGGGAGGCTGAGGCAGGAGAATGGCTTGAACTCAGGAAGCAGAGGGTGCAGTGAGCCAAGATTGTACCACTGTACCCCAACCTGGGCAACAAGAGCAAACCCCCATCTCAAAAAAAAAAAAAAAAAAAAAAAAAATTACAAAACGAAAAGCAAGGAAATGTGATAGAGCCAAATGGCCTGCTTAAGATGCCACTCTCAGACCCTCTGCGGGGAGCTGTGCAAGGCCTGGTGTAGATGACTTCCTTGTGCTTCGTGTCTGGGTAAAAGTGAGTTTCCTGAAGGCAGGGTTGGCCTCAGCCACTGTGCTCTCTGCAGCTCCTAAAATCCTACCTGCCCTGGGCCAGTGCTCACAAGCTATCTAAGGAGTGAGGAAGAAAGCCCAGCTTCCTCATCTGTAAAAGGAGGACGGAAGAAGCCTCTGGGCAGGGCGGTCACAGGAATCCGTGAGTGGAGAGTATCCAAGCATTCAGCACTACACCTGGTATATGGCAGGCACACAGCACGCGCCACTCTCAAAGCCCGAGTTACCTGGCCGAGAAGCTGTACAGGTCCAGCAGGGGTTTGCAGAGCCTCTTCAGTGCCCGTGAGAACGTGGCCTCAGCCCAGGACAGCATCTGGTGGGCGGCCTGGAGAGGGAGGGGACAGTGAGAGCTGGCTCAGGCGTCCTCACCTGCCAGCCGTGCCCCATCCTTGCTCCCACTCACCAGCTCCAGGGTTCCTTTCGCCGCCCCCAGGGCCACCCTGATGGGCCTTGGACCCCCATTGCCTGGCATCCCGGGCACCCAGGCCTGCAGCTGCCGCATGGCCTCCTCTGCCCGCTCCCGCCACACTTCCTCCAGGGGCCGCAGTGTCACCTCCAGGTAGGCGTCCTTCAGTGTGGCCAGGGGCCCTGCAACAGGCAGCCACCACTCACCGTGAGGCCTCAGGGCAGTTCAGAGAACCAGACAGTGCAGGCCTCGAGGGGATAGGGTCTGCTCCTGGGATGAAGATGGGGGGAGCCGGACGAGCAGGAATAGAGCAGTGGGCACTGGAGATTGCAGGGGAGTTCTCATGGCAGGCCTGAGCCTTCTCTGCAAGGCCTGCTGATAAGGTTGTCTGGGAACTTGGATTGGGGGAGGGTTCCCACCAATCCTAGAGTTGATAGGAGGCTGCCTGCATCTGACCTGTTTGTACAACGTGGTTTATGCTGGACCCCTGCTTGCCTCCTAGGAGTCTGACAATGTGGTCCATGCCAAGTAGCACCTGCCAGTGTGGCAGTAGAAATCTGGGTGCTGAGTCTCCCAGGAGCTGCTCAGGTGATAGCTGGGACAGCTACATGCATCCTGTGTGAAGGTGCAGGACTGGGAGAGGACACTGGGCACTGGCCCTGGTTCTCCCTAGACTCCGCCCCAGCCCCCGTCCCTGTGTTGACCCTCCTGCATCCCCTCACTATAATAAAACACAGCCGTGAATAGCACTGTGAGGAGTCCTGGGGCACTCCTCCCAATGCACTGCCCTGGGGGCGGCCACAGGAACACTGTGGCACAGCAGGGAGGATGCGGAGGTAACATTCAACAGCCAGTCAGAGGGATGACCATCCTGGCGCTGGGCAGGGCCTTGGGGGCTCTGCTGTGCTGGGCATTAGCCTGGATGGCGGAGAGGCCAGAGGTTCCCAGTCCTGCCAGGAGGCCACTTGGAGCAGCAGGAGTGAGCCTTTAACAGCCACATGGCCACACTGAGCTCATCGTGGAACCAGAAAGAGATGCTGTGGCAGTGAGCTTCACAGAAACAAGGCCGTATACTCAAAGCAGGCAGCAGACTGAAAAACCTAGGCAGCAGGCGTAAGGGATAGGAGCTTGGAGACCCTATAAGAATGACACAGCAGACCAAGAAAAAACGAAGGCTGTAGAGCTGTAAGAAATAAGGCAGGGGGCTAAACACAGCTGGGCTGCAGGCCCACGGGAAGCGAGGCCACCTTTCTGACTGAAGCAGTGGCGCAGGCCAATGTGAGCGCTTGGGGCCCTGGGCAGGGCATTAATTTCCACATGGGATTGAGCCCTCCCCTCCCGCACTCACGTTCCAGCTCATCACGCAGCTGCTCCAGCCCCACCTGCAGCCACTCCAGGTAAAGAGGCAGGTGCTGGGTCAGTGCCTGGCTCCGGGCCCACAAAGTGGCTACTGCCCAACCACTGGCCTGCACAGCCTCCCGCCCCGCCTGGGACAGCTGCAGAAGGAGGCCTGCCACGCCGTCCAGGGTGCCTGCCGGCTGCACCTGGGCAGGGAAACAGAGGCAGAAGCAGGTTGAGGTCCAGGGCAGAGAGAGCCCCAGACCCTCCCACCTGGTGAATGGGTGCTACAAGCCAGGCCAGAGGGAGAGCTCTCCACCCTGCGCCCCCACCCTCCCCTCCTGTGCTACCCACCAATTGCTGGAACCTTCTCACAGAGGCACCCAAGCGTTGAATCTTCTCTTCCAGTTGGGCTTGCACCTGGGAGCCAACTGCTGCGATCCTGGACTGTGAGGACAGAGGAAGAGGCTGGGGCCTTGTAGAAATGAAGTAGACACAAGGTTCTTGGTGCCAGCGGCAGGTGTGGGCCTCACCATGGGGTCGTCTGCCCTGGTTTCTGGGCACAGCTGGACCCCAAGGGCTCAGGGCTCCTGGCACGGGGGCCTCTGCCCAGGGAGAGAATGGTAACCCCTTCCCTGTGTCCCAGCCCAGACCTTCTTACCTCCACATGGCCCAGCAGGGCCCCCTGACAGCCGTGCGCAGCCAGCAGGAGGCTCTGGTTGGCAACCTGCAGGGTCAGGCGTCCCAGCGGCTGGAAGGGCTGCGTGCCATCCCGGAACAGGACCTCCGCCTCAGCTGTCCGCCCGTGGGCACATGCCCGCAGCACCACACTCTGCTCTCTGCCCCCTGGAGCCAGCAAGGGACCTGCTGGTGCCCCCACCATGTCTCTCGTGGCCCACTCCTCCTCCACCTCTTTCCGTAGCTCCCCACTGCCCCAGGCCAAGCCTCAAGGCCCTGGGATTTGAGAACCTTGAGCTGCACCAACTAAATCAACTTCCTGAGCAACCTGAAGCCCCCTCTTCTGTCCCCTCCCCCGACATGGCAGTCAGGGATGCCATGAAGTCCTAATGGGGTTTCCTGAAGTTTTTTTGAGACACCAAGGCAGGAGTACAATGACAGGATCCCAGCTCACTCCCAGCAGCTGCGATAGGAACCCATCACCCCCACGCCACCAGGTTTTTGTTTTTGTTTGAGACGGAGTCTCGCTCTGTCACTCAGGCTGGAGTGCAGTGGCACGCTCTCGATCTCGGCTCACTGCAAACTCCGCCTCCTGGTTTCACGCCATTCTCCTGCCTCAGCCTCCTGAGTAGCTGAGACTACAGGCGCCCGCCACCACGCCCGGCTAATTTTTTGTATTTTTAGTAGAGACAGGATTTCACCGTGTTAGCCAGGATGGTCTTGATCTCCTGACCTCGTGATCCTCCTGCCTTGGCCTCCCAAAGTGCTGGGATTACAGGCGTGAGCCACTGTGCCTGGCTGCCCCCCTTTATTTTTAAGTAGAGACATGGTCTCACTATGTTGCCCAGGCTGGTCCTGAACTCCTGAGCTCAAGCAGTTCTCCCATCTCGGCCTCCCCAAGTGCTAGGATTACAGGTATGAGCCCCCGCACCCAGCCCTGACTTCTGAGATCTTAATGCCCAGACCCCTGTCCTTTCTTGAGCCAACAGGGGCCGTGGCCCAGCTAGCTGAGCTGGGACCCAGCCACCACTCACCTTCCTCATGCATCACAGAGGCCTGGAGACAGCTTGGGGCCCGGAACACAGACAGTCTCACTTTCTCCTCTCTGTTGTCCACATTTCCCTCCAGTCGGACCAAGCTTTGAGAAGCCGAGGTGGAGACATGGCCCAGTAGGCCAACCCGCTGAGCCTTGGAGCCACGAAGCTGGGAGGGGGAGGGCAGAGGCCTCAGTAGAGCCTGACCCAGGCCCTGTCCCTGGTCTCTCCCCTGCCCGCTCCAGGCTCAGGAAGGGGCTGGCTAGGGAGGCTGTGGTTGGACCTGTAGGGAACCGAGGGAAGGCACAATAGCCATGCCGGATCTCCAGGGCACCAGGTTCCCCAAGCCATATCCCTACCTAAGGCTCCCAGGGCCCCATTACAGAAAGCACTTAGGAGAATACTCAGGGCCGGGCGCAAGGGCTCACTCCTGTAATCCCAGCACTTCAGGAGGCCAAAGGTGGTGGATCGCTTGAGCCCAGGAGTTTCAGACCAGCCTGGGCCACATGGCAAAAACCCTGCCTCTACCAAAAAGACAAAACTCAGCCAGTCTTGGAACAAATCATTTTTAAATATACCCATCTAGGAGCCCACCAACCCAGCAGCAGCCGCCCACAGGGTGGCTTAGAGATGGCTGCTGCCCAGACACTCTGATTTAATTGGTTTTGGGGGGCCCTGGGCCCTGGCATTTCTACCATTCCCAGTGCCCTGGTGTTTCTGCTATAGCCCAGGCTTTCCGAGTTTGCATGGGAACCGCTGCAAAGGTCTAAGCAAGTTCAAGGAGACGTGGGTACACCTGGCATAACACCCCAGGCACTGGGCAGTTTACCTACATCCCTGCAGGCGCCCAGCCTTGGGGACATGGCAGGGACCACGACAGGTGACTCTAGAATGGGGTGGGAGAGAGGCTCAGAGGCCCCAAGAGAACACAGGCCTGGAGGAGGCCCTGCAAGGCAGGGAGCCCCAGCTACCCTGTATTCTAGTCCAGACAATGCAGCTAACACGCTGTGCACCCTTCAGTAACGGTGTCACCCTCCCTAGGCCTCAGCTCCAAGATCTGTTAAATGATACAGAACAATGGCTCACAAAACTTAGCAGGACTTCAGTGTGTGTGTGCACGTGTGTCTGTCATGGGTTGAATTTTCTTCCTCAGATATGTTGAAGTCCTAACCCTCTATACCCGTGAACGTGATGCTATTTAGAAATAGGTTTCTTGCAAAAGTAATCAAGTTGAGGCCATAGTGGATGAAGGTAGGCCACACACCCAGTGAATGCTGTCCCTGTGAGAAGACCATGTGAAGATGCCACCCAGAAGACAGAAGGCCACCATGTGGGACAGAGGCAGAGACTGGCGTGATGCCACCGCAGCCATGGGTTACACCAGAAGCTAGAGGTGCTATGGAAGGATCTTCCCTAGGACTTTGAGAGGCAGTGTGGCCCTGCTGACAACTTCCTTTTGGACTTCTGGCCTCTAGAACTGTGACACCATACCTGTCTGCTGCATTAAGCCTTCCAGGGGTAGCCATTGAATACAGTAGCCCTAGGAATCGAATGCAGGGTGCTTACTAAACATGCGGAAGCATGTCGATCTCTGAGGAGATCCAGGTTGGTAACAGGGCTACAACCCAGGACTCCTATGGAATGTAACCGAGCACCCATGTGATCCTGCCAGGCAGGCTGGGGCAGGGCACAATCTGCAGACCACATGGAGTCGGCCCCGGATGGCTCCCAGCATCTGAGCTCAGCCCTGCTGGCTGTCACTGAAGAGCAAGGGCCACGCCTGCCTCTGTGCAGCCTTGGCAAGTGCCTGACCTCCCTGAATCCGTCCCTCATCTGTCCCAGGGCCACCGAGTTGGGGTGAGGAACAAACAAGGCTGGGAAAGCCTTTTGACCACTCCACAGACCCCAGAATGGAGCAAGTGAGAAAGGGCCAGAACAGCTGTCCCAAATCAATCGGGCACAGGGAAGCAAGAGGACCGGCCACTTGCTGAGTGTCCACCGTGGGTTCACTCCCAGGGCTCCAGTTCCATCGGGCACGGGGTTTACAGAGACGGGGTCAGCCAGGGGCCTGGCTGGAAATGGGGAAGTGACAGTCAGTCCCGAAGAACAAGAACCTTGGAAGGAGAAGCTCCTTTGAAATGGCCACGGCTGCTGAACTCTTAACCCAGAAATGCCATCCTCATCCAGCTCAGATGCCGGGAAGGGAGGGAACTCCCGTCTCACAAGCACCTGCTATGTGCAGATGTTGTACAAATGTCTGTTTTCCTCTTAACAATTCTGCAAGGGAGATGGTATTTGTTCCCATTTGACAGAGGGGAAGACTGAGGCTCAGCAAAGTAAAGTCACGAGGTCAAGTTCACCCAGCCACGGAGACAGGGGGTGGATGGAAATGCCGACAGGGCACCTGTGATGTCATGTGCCTTGGCTATGCAGGCAGCAGGAACCGGTATCCAGACTCTCAAAAACTACTCTGTGAAATATCTGATTTCACCCTCCTCCAGATGAGGACACAGATGCTCAGAGAAGTTCCTTCCTGGGATCATGATCACCTGGCCAGGTCGGGGCAGAGTAGGCACTGGAGGCCAACTCTGCCCCTTCCTACTTCCCAAAGCTACTGGGAGGCAGGCAGGGGAGAAGATGGTGCCAATAATGGCTAATAGCAAATACTTACATTGTGGCTGTTTTCTCTCGGGCACTGCTCTAAGCGATCTATGCCTATGAATATATTTAATCCTTGCAATATTAACCCCATGGGAGATAGGGCCAGTGCAATTATTATACCCATTTTACAGGGGAGGAAACTCAGGTACCAGGAGGCAGCTAGGCTGGGATTCAAACTTGGGCAGCCCAGCCTCTGCCTCTTCGTTATAGGAAGGGCCGGGTGTCAGGACTGTGGAGAAGCTGCTTTGTCTTGGTGCCAGGGCCAGGCCTGAGGTTCAGCAGGTGTTCCCCCTACCCAGAGTGAAGCTCTGGCCCCATCCAGAATGCTGGTCTGCGGTTCCTCAGATTGCCACTAGATGGCAGGGCCACCCAGGCAGTTGGGGACCTGCTGGCCAGGAAGGAACGGGAGGGAAGCCAGGCATCTTCCCCAGGGACTGTCAGCCCTATCCTGGCCACCCACCTCCAGCGCCCCGGAGAAGTCAGTTGAATGAGGCCTGCTGTGGTTTCGGAGGGTCAGGCTGAGGTGCAGGCCGTGGTCTGGGTCTGGTGCGAGGCCCAGGTGGCAGCGGGAACGAAGCAGGAGTCCACCCTGGCCCAGGACGTGCTCCCCGGCGACCAAGAGGGCCTGGGACGAGAGATTCTGTGTGTCAGGCAGGCACAGGGGGCAGCAGCTTCCTCTCCCCGAGTCCCCTGCACCAAGAATGCAGCAGCAGCTGCCACCTCCCAGCCTCCACACCTGCCCCAGCTCACAGCTGACCTCTAAGAAACGCAAATCAGACATTGTCCGCTGCAAGGAGAACAGAGGCCGGGCTCTGGCATGGCCTGTGGCCTGCTTTACTGTCCCAACCTCACTTCCCTTGCTCCCTCTGTAAGGGCTTCCCCATGTTCCTCAAGGCAGAGTCCTGCCTCAGGCCCCTTCCCTCTACAGGGCCCACACTCACCAGTGAGGCCCCTTTTGCAACACCCTGCCCCCCTCCCTGCTTCGTTCCTGCACAGCGTTTACCACACCCTGACCATAGACCATGCATCTCTAGTTTGTCGTATCTTCCTGGCCCCACTGGAATGTGCCACCCAGGACGCCGGCACCTGGCCTGTCTCCTTCACTATCCAGTCCCTGCACCCAGAGCACAGCCTGGCATAGGTGAAACACACACGTTTTCTGAATGAACAGAGGAAAAGATAAGGGGTGGGAAACTACAGTTTGGGGCTGAATCTGGCTCACTGCCCACGCTTGTAAATACTTTGAGACAGAGTTGTGCTGTGTCGCCAGGCTGGAGTACAATGGCATAATCTCAGCTCACTGCAACCTCTGCCTCCCAGGTTCAAGTGATCCTCCTGCCTCAGCCTCCTGAGTAGCTGGGACTACAGGCACGTGCCACCACACCCGGCTCATTTTTTTCTATTTTTAGTAGACATGGGGTTTCACCGTGTTAGCCAGGATGGTCTCCATCTCCTGACCTCATGATCCACCCACCTCAGCCTCCCAAAGTGGTGGGATTACAGGCATGAGCCACTGTGCCCAGACTGCAAATACTTTTACCGGGATACAGCCATATGGATTCATTTACATATCATCTATAGCTGCTTTCCCAGGACAGTGGTAGAGCTAGTAGTTGCAACAGAGACTGGATGGTTCATAAAGCCTAAAATATTTACTATCTGTCTCTTTACAGAAGAGTATGGGTCCTTGGGATGGAGGGATGAATGGATGGATGGACAGCTGGACAGGTAGATGAATGGATGCGAGGGAGGGTGGGAGGATGAATGAATGGAGAGAGAGGGTACGTGGGAGGGCAGAGATGGGGGATGGATGGAAGATAGGAAGGAGGATGGAAGGATGTGTGAAGGAATGGATGGATGGTTGGTGAATGGAAGAACCCATCGACCCACTACCAACCCCAGGAGGGGCAAGGGGTTGAGGAGAAGGGGTCCCAACAACCTCCTCTGGGGCAATCATGACTACAGCAGCTCTAACTTATGTGCCCAGCACCAAGGCTGAGCATTCCTCATCACGTCTCTCTTAACTCTCACCACCACTCTACATCCTGGAACCTGCTGCTCCTTCCATTCCTCAGATGAAACACCAGGGGCCCAGAGAGGAGATGCGCCCTGCCCAGTCACCCAGTCGGCAAATGGCAGAGCGACCATGCTGGCGTCTGGCTGCCTCACTCACACCCCTGCATTCTGTGCGCACCACCCTCCTTGCTGCCCCCTCACCACGGGTCCCTGGTCCTCCAGCTATCCTTTTCCGTGGGGCAGACTTACCCTGGGCAGGTCACAGAGCCCCAGGTGGAGGGAGTGCCGCAGCCAGTGTGCATAGTCAGTCTGTACTTCTCCCCGGAAGCTCTGCCGGCTACAAGAGGCCCCGAGGACGTGCTCCAGGGTGGCCTCCGCGATGATCCTGCCTGGCTGAGATGGCAGATGCCTCTGAAATGACAGGGCCCATAGGTCAGGGGCTCATGACCTAAGAGAATGCCCATGGCCAGCTGCAGGTGGAGACCCTCACCTAAGAGCATGTGCCAGGAATCCACCATTAGAGCCCTCATCAGCCACAGCAGCCCCTTACACTCTGGGGCGGGACTTTTTTTTTTAAACAGTTTCACTCTGCTGCCCAGGCTGGAGTGCAGTGGCGCTATCTCGGCTCACTGCAACCTCTACCTCCCAGGTTCAAGCGATTCTCCCACCTCAGCCTCCCAAATACTAGGATTACAGGTGCATGCCACTGTACCTGGCTAATTTTTTAATTTTTTAGTAGAGATGGGCTTTTGCCATGTTGGCCAAGCTGGTCTCAAACTCCTGACTTCAGGTGATCCCCCCACCTCAGTCTCCCAAACTGCTGGTTACAGGTGTGATTCACCATGCCCCGCCTGTGGCAGGATTTCTGCTGTGGGCACTGAGGGGGCCATGCCTAAGGGCCCCAGGAACCCAGGTGGGAGGCCTAGTGGAGAAGGGGGCTTCCAGGGCCAGCTCTCCCCATTTCTCTATGGCCTGGTTCCTGCCCCAGGCTCTGAAGAACAGTGCTCACCCCATGAGGAGCCCCATCAGGTATGCTGGAGGAGACCAGACCTGATGCCTTGGGGAACCTGAGCTCCTGATCTCCCTCCACCCCGTCCTGAGAAACCCATTAGCATCCCATCTCCTTCACTATCTCTTCCTTGCATCTCGTGCTGGGCCCCTTGCTTTTCTTCCAGGGTTTCCAGAGCCCTCACCACATCCCAGTTAGGAAGGGAACCATTTCACAGATGAGAAAACTAAGGCTCACAGCAGAGAAGTAAGTTGCCCAGGATCCCGCAAGCACAGGAACCCAGGACCACATGGTCCCAGAGCTGGACACTCCTGCTGCAGGTGGAGCTACCTGGGGTTCCCTGCCTAGATGGACGCTGCTGCTCAGACCTCACCTCGTATGTCAAGTTCTGCCGCATGCGGTGTTGGCCCCAGGACAGGTCAAGCTGTTCAACGAACACAGCTGGGGTCTGCATTAAGACCCCACAGGCCTGGAGGATGTCCAGGCCCCAAGCTTCCTGGAGCTGATAGGGAACAGAAGAGGGTGCATGACCTGGGGGGCCAACCGAGAAGCCTGGAGCAAGGAGGAGCCCCACACTTGGTGCAGTGGTCAGGCCCCACATACCTGCCCCGGGGAGGCGGCCAGGCAGCCGTCCCAGGCAGTGCTGTATGCTGAGGACCTGTCAGCCCAGGTGAGCTGCAGGGTCGCAGGTTGTCCTCTGTTCCAGGTGAGCTGCACCTGCATTGAGATGGGAGAGCAGTGGTGGGGAAAGGGGGACACGTGGAGGAGAGGAGAGGCTAACGCCACCCCCACACCCCATCTCTGTTGGGAAATGAGAGGCTAGGGAGGATGGAGAAGCTGGTGCCCCTCCCTCAGATATCCCTAGAGGAACTAGGACGGAGGGTGGAGAGACTGCCCTGCCCGGCCCCCATCTCTGGAAGAGCCCCGAACCATTCCCAGGCTGGAGATTGAAAGCATTTAGGTGAAAAAAACATCTCATCCTCAACATCCAGACTCAGCATTTCCAAAGATAGAAAGCAATCACTCTCCTCAATGGGACCTCCAGGGCCAGCGTGATCTGTCTCCGCCCACCTGACCTCATCTCCCTGTCACCCATCCCCCCAGTCACTCAGCTCCCATCTTATTCCCCTTCTGGTCCTCCCCAAAGCACCTGACTTGTTCCCACCACAGGGCCTTTGCATGGGCTTTTCCTGCCTCCTGCAGTGCTGTTGCTCCAGCTTCTCTCAAGCCCAGCTCCTTCCCATCCCGGGGCCGCCTCCCCAGTGAGGCCCTCACTGACCACCCACCTACAGTAGCTCCCCCACCCATCTGCCTAGTCACTCTCAATCTCACATCTTTTTTTTTTTTTTTTTTTTTTTCTGAGATGAGTCTCACTCTGTCACCCAGGCTGGAGTACAGTGGCATGATCTTGGCTCCCTGCAACCTCCACCTCCTGGGCTCAAGTGATTCTCCCGTCTCAGCCTCCCAAGTAGCTGGGATTGCAGGCACACACCACCACACCTAGCTAATTTTTGTATTTTTAGTAGAGACAGGATTTCACCATGTTGGCCAGGCTGGTTTCGAATTCCTGGTCTCAAGTGATCCACCCGCCTCGGCCTCCCACAGTGCGGGGATTACAGGTGTGAGCCACCGTGCCGGGCTCCTCTTTACTACTTTATGGTGCTTATCACACTTTCTGATTTTTTAATTCATTCCTTGGCTTGAATTCTGGAGAGCATCTTTTGCCTGCACGCAGCTGGCCTATTGTCCTCCCTTTCACGGATGGAAAAACCTGAGTCTCAGAGAGGCGATGGGAGACACCCGAGGCCACCCAGCCAGACGGGGAACCCAGCTGCCTCACGCCGTCTCCGAAGCTACCACTAAACAAGCGACTATAAATGATGAATCGGAGACGCCTGTACGTGTTTCCCACATTAAAATGTGAGCCGTCCTCAAACACTGCCTGGTATACAGTAGGTGCTTAATGAGGTATTGATAAAGGAACGATTGAATGATCCCAGAGATCCCCAGGCTTCAGGAAGCTGTGAATCTGGAGAAGTCCTTGTCACTGATGAACACACTCTCCTCCTACCCGAGGTGCCCAGCCCCACAGGCTCAGCCACGTGGATCCCACCTCCAGCCCTGGCCAAGGGCGCCTGGGATATCCTCACTCACCTGCCGGCTCTGCCTGCCACCCCTGCTCTCAGCAAGGCCACTGACCTCGGCTTGCCACCAAGAGAGGTTGAATGGGTGAGCCAGGGCCAGGCGGGCGGCCAGCTCACTCTTCCCCAGCCACAGGGAGGAGGAGACCAGCACCTAGGGAGGGAGACAGACTCAGCCAGTGGCCTTGCCCAGACAGGCTGCACCTCTTTCCTACCGGCACAGAACACCTTCTCCATCAAGGTCAAGGCTGCAAGGGCAGGTGGCTTTGATCACAAAGCATCCCTGTGCAAGGCCCTTGGAGAGCTCAGCCCATTTCAGAGGAGGAAATCAAGGTTTGGAGAGGAGCAGATGGAGCAAACACAGGACAGAGATGGGACTGGAGGTCACGCTCTTCCTCCAGTGTCTTCCCCTGGCTCTGTGGCCGCGGGCAGGTCGCTGCACCTCTAAGTCCTTCAGTTTCGTCATCTGAACACGGGGCTATGAATAGCACTGAGCAGATGGGAGGCTGATGTGTGGGTTCACGCACAGAACCTATCACAGGATAAGCATTCGGGGCCTGTTAGCCACTGTCATTGCCGTGGCTGTCAAGGTGTTGTGAGGACCCGGGTCTCCTGCTGCTCTCCCAGTGCCTTTCCCACAGTCCCTTGGGGATGTGGTGCAGCCTCGTTGGCCCCAAATAAGGCTCCTCGGGCAGAGGAGGGCCCCCAGGACCCCGCTCAGCCTTCAGGGTGGAGTTCAGCTCTGCCCCAGGGTCACCTTCCGGCCCTGACACCTACCTGGTCCCTGCCATCCCAGCCGACAATCAGGCCATCCCGGTGGCTGCCTCCCAAATGCTCTGAGGACAGGCGGAGGCTGCAGTGTCGTGGCAGGGGGAGGGGCAGCGGGTGGGTGAGCTCCACTGGGTGGGTGAGGACACACACAAAGGGTAGGGCATGTAAGCTGAGGTCAGCAGCTCCAGGCCCAAGGGGGTGCAGGGGACTCAGCTGACGCCAGTGCCAGGTCATGCAAGTGGCCACTCGGGGGCCACACACCCAGATAATTTTCACAAAACTCAGAAGCTACACGCTCACTTTGTCAGCATTACCACTCGACACCCTGCACTGTCCCTGTGGGAGCCCCATTACAATGAGACTCTGAGGCTCCTCCAAGAGGTAGCGTCTGTCTCCCCAGCCCTTGGACCCGGGTTGGCCTCGTGATGTGCTAACAGAATTCAGTGAAGTTGACCCAGCGCCAGTTCTGAGCCCAGGCCTTAAGAGGCCTCAGCCTGCTTCCTCCCTTGAACCCATTCAGCCACATGAGAACAAACCCTGCTGGCCTGTGGGTTGGTGCCACCTGCGGTTGGGGAGAGCCTGGTTTCAGCTTAGGATGTCCTAGTGCAGCTGCCAGGCAGCCAGCCCCTAAGCAGGCAGGAGAGCCCAGCCAAGGCCAGCAGAGTCGCCCGCTCACCCTACAGCTGACCTTCAACATGGGGAAGACCAGAAAAGCTGCCCAGGTGACCCACAGCCTCGCGAGGAAGGAGCTACGCTTGCTTTATGCCGCTGAGTATCAGAATACTTTGTTACCATCCTGAATCAGGAGCTGATGGGGCCAGCCGCAACCCCAACAGCCTGCATCCCTCCTGGGGGCCCCACAGGCACAGGTGACCTGCCCCCCTCGGAAGCCCCACACCCCCATGCCACCGTCTGCTGTCCTGTGCTCTCCTTCTAGCTTGGGGTGTGACAGGTGGCACCCCATAGCTGAGTCCTTGCAACAGACAGCCTCCACACCCCGGGTTTTCTTCCTTTGTCCCCCAGGTGAGTCAAGCTGCTGTGACCTCCTGCATCACTTGAGCCCGTCTCCTGAGGCCCCTGTGCAGCCCTGCTTTCCCAGACCCCACAGCAGGAGGCTGCCTGAGGCCCCTTTGCACTTTGGTGACCTCTGAGCTCTGTACAAAGGGCACCCACCTGTTCAGATGGGCTGCAGGAGCCGTGCCCAGAGACACTGGTACTGGCTGGTTCTCAGGGCATCACCCAGTCATTGGTTCTGGGGAAGCCAACCACACGCAGGGCTAGAACCCTTTGTTCCTGCCACCTGCTGACTCACAACCTGCAACACTGTGACCACAGTGTGGGGCTGCACGCTGTGTAGCTCACCAAGGGTGGTACAAACACAGGCATGCACACACGCGCATGTATCCACACATACACACATGAACACACATACATGCATGTACTCTGCCTTGGTATGTTGGGGACCAGCTCACTTCCTCTGCCTTCCAGGGCACATATGTGGGCAAACATGACACGGGGAGGATTCTATCAGGCCATCTGGCAAGCCATGCCTCCAGGCTCGGGTCTGTACTCTGTCTCCACACCTGGCTGGTCATGGGTTGGACTCTGATCTGTGCTCCAGGGGTTCCTCACACAGAAACTGAGTCTTCTGGCTGTATAGGCCATGAGTTACAGCCCCTTCCAGGGATGCCTGTTTCTGGAGGACCCTGGGACTCATGGCTGCCGTCGCTGGTGCTCTGTTGGCAGTCACCTCCCCTGGCATCAGAACTGCCCGGGGATACCACCCCTTCCACACCCTGGCCCCTTCTCCCTGCCTGGATGCACTCAGGATGAGCCCCAACTCCTCTCTGTGAGCTGAGACCCTGCATGACCTGGGTCCCCCAGCCCTCCTGCCCCACCTCATCCTTTCTCCCATTCCAGCCATGCTAGCCTCGCTGCTGCTGCTCCACACGCAAAGCTCATTCCCACGCAGGACCTTCTGCCTGAAGTGCCTCTGCTCAGATCTGCCCCTCAGTCAGCTCCTTCTCATCCTTCAGACCTCAGTTCAGAAGTCACCTCCTCCAAGAGGCCTTCCCAGACCACCCCACCTAAAGGAGGCCCACACCCCACAAAGACCCTGCTTGCTCTCACAGCCGTTTCCACTCGTGGAAATGGTCAGTTTGATGTTATTTTGCTTATGTGCATCTTGTTGCTCAATGCCTGTCTCCCGGAGGGGTGGCACCTGGGCCATCTTGCTTCCTGATGGACCCCTGGTGCCTAGAATCACACCTGGGATATGCAGGTGCTCACTCATGGCTTTTTTGAGACTGAGTGTCACTCTGTTGCCCAGGCTGGAGCGCAGTGGCTCATTCTTGGCTCTCTGCAACCTCTGCCTCCCGGGTTCAAGCAATTCTCCTGCCTCAGCCTCCAAAGTAGCGGGGATTACAGGCGCCCGGCACCATGCCTGGCTAATTTTTGTATTTTTAGTAGAGATGGGGTTTCACCATGTTGGTCAGGCTGGTCTCAAACTCCTGACCTCAAGTGATCCACCCACCTCGGCCTCCCAAAGTGCCAGGATTACAGGCATGAGCCACCACGCCTGGCCAGGGATGATTTCTTGAGTGACTGGGCCACCCCTGCCTGCAGACCCTCACACACTCACCCTGCAGGCTGAGGTTCCTGGTGGCCTTGGGGAAAGGGCCAGAGAGGTTCCCAGTGAGGGCCACCTCCTGGCCATCCCACAGCACCACCTGGCGCAGGACACGGGTCCCATGAGCTCGCTTGTATGTGGTCTGCAGGACCAGCTCCCCGGGAAGGCCGCTGAGCTGGAAGAGAATGATGGCGTCACAGGGGAACCTAACCTACGCTTCTCCCTGGAATGGGAAAGGAGAGAAGCTTGCAGAGGAGGAAAAAGGGAGTATTTGTGGATCATTTACAGTTTCCTGCATGGTGACATATGCCAGGGGATCAAAAACCCAAATGCTTCCTAAGAATGAGCAGATAACATAACGGAGGGGAGTGGGTGAGGGGGGTATGGCCAACAGAAGACAGCACAGAACAGCCACCTCTCAACTCCATGGCCAAGCTGTGTGGCTATGGACAAGTTTTCCAACCTCTCTGAGCCTCAGTTTCCTAGAAAATGGAGGCAAGAAAGTGTCAACCTCTGCAACATAATACAAGTGGTGCACCCAGCCCAGGGCTAGACGGTGGAGAGGAGCTTGTAGGAGGCACGCAGTTGGTGTTGGGGTTTCTCTATCATGTAGCGAGCAGGTCTTATGTTCCCAAGCCAGTGCTGAGTGCTGGGTACAAAGCTAGCCAAGACCTGGTCCTGGCCCTCAAGGGGCTCCCAGGGAGATAGTCACAGGACAGGAAATGATGGGACAAGTTGACAAGGATGGTCACAAGAGACATTCAAAGCAGAAAGGAACACAGAGAAGCAAGCTTGGGGAGGAGGCAGGGAAGAGCATTCCAGGCAGATGGAAGAGTCTGTGCAAAGGCTCAGAGACGGACGCCGTCCCTGCTGGTGGGTGCCACCGAGGGTGACTTGAGGGCACTGCAGGGGCACTGCTGGGGTGGAGTAGGAAGTTTGCTCTTAAATGTCTCCAAAACCCGTCACTACTGCCCCTAGCTTGGACCACACATTATTATTGCCATGCCCCTTATGGGGCTTCCTCACTGCTCACTTCTGCCACCTGTAGGTCCCTCCCCACACAGCAGCCACAGGGATCTGAAATCATCATTTATTTGATCATGGCCTCAAAGGCTTCTAGTAGCAGACAGAACACACTACAAACGCCTTCCTGTGGCCTGACATACCCTGTGTGATCAGACCACCTCCTACCATTCCCCACCCACCCAGCTCCAGCCCAGTGGCTCCTTGGCCATTCCTAAAACATGCAAACCCATCCCTGCCCCAGGCCCTTTGCATGTCTTGTTCCCTCTGCCTGGAATATTCTTTTCAAAAAATGTGTTTTAGATTCAGGGGATCAGTGTGCATGTTTGTTACATAGGTACATTGTATAATGGTGGGGAATGGGCTTCTAGCGTACCCGTCACCCAAATATTGAACATCATACCCAGCAGGTAATTTTTCAGCCCTTGGCTCCCTCTTACCCTCCTCCCTTTTGGAGGCCTTAGTGTTTATTGTTTTCATCTTCGTGTCCATGTGTATTCAGTGTTTAGCTCCCACTTATAAGTGAGAACATGCGATATTGGGTTTTCTGTTTCTGAGCTAGTTCACTTCGGATAATTGCATCCCTGCTGCTTCAAAGTACAGAATTTCATTCTTTTTCACGGCTGTGTAGTATTCCATGGTGTATATACACCACAGTCTCTTTACCTGCCTCAAATGCCCCTCCCTCAGAGATTTCTTTTTTCTTTTCTTCTTTTCGAGATGGAGTTTCACTCTTGTTGCCCAGGCCGGAGTGCAATGGTGCAATCTCGGCTCACTGCAACCTCCACATCCTGGGTTCAAGCAATTCTCCTGCCTCAGCCTCCAAAGTAGCTGGGATTATAGGCACGTGCCACCATACCTGGCTAATTTTGTATTTTTAGTAGAGACGGGGTTTCACCATGTTGGCCATGCTGGTCTCGAATTCCTGACCTCAGGTCATCCACCTGCCTCGGCCTCCCAAAGTGATGGGATTACAGGTGTGAGGCACCGTGCCCGGCCTTCCCCCAGATTTTCAAATGACTGGTGCTTATCATCCACTGCTAGCTCATGTGCCATCTCTTTAGTGAAGCCTTTCCTGGCCACCTCATCTAAATAAGCTCCCTGGTCACTCTCAGTCACTTCACTATGTTTTCTCCATGTGATACTACTATTTGGCATATTTCATTTGTGTGATTTCAGGGAGTCAATCTCCCCCGCTAGAGTGGCCACTTGATGAGAGGAAGGATTGATCGTTCTGTTTTAGGTCACACCCCAGCTTCTGAAATAGTGCCTGGCACCTAGTAGATGCTCAATAAATCATGCAAAAGCAAGGATGGATGGATATAGAGACCAGCTAATAAGCCACTCCAGCATATTTTGTCCATTTCACAGCCTTGCCTGTCCTTCCTCCCAGGAACCAGGACACTAGGACAATTTCTCTTTTCTCAAAGGGCTGTCCCAGAAGCCCCCCATCCCCCAGCATGCTCCAGCCCTGGGCTGACCTTCACACACCTGCAGGAAGGTCTGTTCCAGTGTGATGAAGTTGGTAAGACTAGCCTTAGCAGCTATCTGCTGGGTGCTGATGTGAAAATGATGCTCCTCCACGCCCAAGGCGAACATGCTCTGAACCTCACCCTTGGAGTAGCGTAGCTGGGTCAGGAAAAAAAAACAAAAAAACACGATAGAGCGCCTTATCAGGGCTCTGATGGAACATTCCAGCAGATGCTGGCTCTAGGCTGAGGGCTCTGCCTCCCAAAGTCCCAGGCCCAAGAGACCCACAGCTCCCTGGGCTGGATGAACTTTGATGATGTGAGGGTTTGAAGCCTCAGGTTAGGCCATCAAGTGTGGCCATGGCAACTATATCCTTATGCCCTCCCCACTATAACATTGACTTGAAAATATCTACCAGCCTAGCACCAGCAGGCAAGAATTCTAGTTGTAGTACTGTTGCAGACAGCAGGGGGCAGTCTAGCAGAAACAATTATGCTTGGGCATGTGTCAGAATCAAACACAACAGAACTCCAAGTGTGGATCTACCACTGAGAGGTGAGTGATCTCCAGCTAGTTCCTTAACCACCCAAGCCTTCTAATCCAAAAACATGGATAAGGACACCTATTTTATTATCGGTTATTGTGAAGATTGTTTGAAATAACGTGCTAACTTCCAGATTGGCTGAAAAGCAGAATCACTGGTTGGGGGGATCTTACTAAAAATATAGATTCTGGACTCCCACTTAACCTACAAAAATGGAGTCTCTGGGAAGATGTTCAAGAGCTGCTTTTTTTTTTTTTTTTTTTTTTTTTTTTAAGAAGGTGTTTTGCTCTGTTGCCCAGACTGGAGTGCAGTGGCATGATCTCGGCTCACTGCAACCTCTGCCTCCCAGGTTCAAGTGATTCTTCTGCTTCAGCCTCCTGAGTAGCTAAGATTACAGGCATGCACCACCAAGCCCAGCTAATTTTTGTATTTTTAGTAGAGACGGGGTTTCACCATGTTGGCCAGGCTGGTCTCAAACTCCTGACCTCAGGTGACCCGCCCACCTCAGCCTCCCAAAGTGCTAGGATTACAGGTGGGAGCCACTGCACCCATCTAAGAGCTGGTATTTTTAACGATCTCACGAAATGCATCATTACATTAGTGATACCCCGTGTCAAAAATGTTCAAATTGAGTCTTCAAAAAACAATCTGACAAATCCACATTAGGAGGATGTTTTGCAAAATAACTTCCTGGACACTTCAAAATTGTCAATGCAGGACTTTTTGTTTGTTTGTTTTTTAAGACAGGGACAGGGTCTGCTCTGTCATCCAGGCTAGAGTGTACAGTAGTGTGAACACGGCACACTGCAGCCTCAACCTCCTGGGCTCAAGCAATTCTCCCATACCTCGGCCTCCCAGGTAGCTGAGATACAGGTACATACCACCATGACTGGCTAATTTTTTAATTTTTTGTAGAGACGGGGTCTCCCTAGGTTGCAGGTTGTTTTGAACTCCTGAACTCTACTAATTCTCCTGCCTCGGCCTCCCAAAGTGTTGGGATTACAAGTGTGAGCCACTGCATCTGGTTGGGATTTTTTTTTTAAGGTGGTTAATGACAATAAAATGTTTAGGGGGAATTATATCTGCAACTTACTTTGAAATGTATCCAAAAATAAGATGGATGGATGAAAAGCTATGTGATTATGTGAAATAAAATGTGAACAGGAAAATCTAGGTATATGGGTATTCACCATAAAATTACTTCAATTCTTTAGTGTCTAAAAAATTATATAATAAAACATTGGAGGGCCGGATGCAGTGACTCATGCCTGTAATCCCAGCACTTTGCGAGGCTGAAGTGCGCAGATTATCTGAGGTCAGGAGTTCGAGACCAGCCTGGCCAACGTGGTGAAACCCCATCTCTATTAAAAATACAAAAATTATTCAGGCACGGTAGCACAGCCTGTAATCTCAGCTACTCAGGAGGCTGAGGCAAGAGAATTGCTTAAACCCAGGGGGCAGAGGTTGCAGAGAGCTGAGATCATGCCACTGCACTCCAGCCTGGGTGACAGAGCGAAACTTCTTCTCAAAAAGAGTAAAAGAATGAATGAATAAATAAATAAATAAATAAATAAATAAATAAATAAATAAATAAAACATTGGGTAAGGAAAGGTAGGGTGTAGAAAGAGAATGTTCCAGATCAGGAGTTGCCATTTGGGTCAAATTTGGCCCACAACCTGATTTTATAAATGAAGTTTTATTGTAACAGCCATGTCTATTCACCTACATATCCTCTATAGCTGCTTTTCTGTTACAGTGACAATTCTGAGTAGTTGTAACAGGGACCGTAAGGCCTGCAACCCCCACACATTTTACTTCACAATAAAAGTTTGTAGACCTCTGTTCTAGATTAAGAAAATTAAAAAGACATGGCAACTACGCATGCTGTGTGATCTTGGCCTGCATCCCGGATTTAAAACAAAACAAAACAGTTTTTTGAAAGAACATTAGTGGGAAAGCTGGGAAATTGTATATGGGCTGTACATTAAATGAAGGTATTACTTCAACGTTCAATTTCCTGAATGTTGTAATTATTGTGTTAAATCAGAAAATATCCTTGTTACAGGAAATAGTTGAAGTATTTCAGAGTAAAAAGGTGATGCCTTCAGAAATATCTCTATATTAATTCTTAACAATACAGAAAAAATATGTATCTGATGATACAAATTTATGTAACATAGATAAGAAATATGGAAAGATATTAACAACTGGTCAATGTTCACTGTCCTACAGTAACTTTTATATAGGTTGAAATGACTCAAAATAAAACTTGGGAAAAAATTAAGAAGCTCCCTGAATGGAGCCTGGTGTGGTGGTACCACCGGCAGTCCCAGCTACTCCAGAGGCTGAAGCAGGAGGATCACTTGCACCCAGGAGCCTGAGGCTGCAGTGAGCTATGATCATGTCACCACACTCCAGCCTGGGTAACAGGGCAAGACCTTGTCTCAGAAAGAAGTTTTAAAAATAAAAAATAAGGCTGCGCATGGTGGCTCATGCCTGTAATCCCAACATTTGGGAGGCTGAGATGGGTGGATCGTTTGAGGTCAGGAGTTTGCGACCAGCCTGGATATCACAGTGAAAACCCATCTCTACCAAAAATATAAAAATTAGCCAGGCGTGGTGGTGCACGCCTGTAATTCCAGCTACTCAGGAGGCTGGGGCAGGAGAATCACTTGAACCAGGGAGGTGGAGGTTGCAGTGAGCCGAAACTGTGCTGCAGTGAGCTGAAATTGTGCCACTGCATTCCAGCTTGGGTGACAGAGACTTTGTCGAGAGAAAGAGAGAGAGAGGAAGAGAGAGAGAGAGAGAGAGAGAGAGAGAAAAGCAAGAAAGAAAAGCAAAAAAAGAAAAAGGAAAAGGAAAGAAAGAAAAGAGAAACAGAGAGAGAGAGAAAAAAAGAGAAAGAAAAAGAGAGAGAGCGCACGCGTGAGAGAGCGAAAGAAGTTCCCTGAATGATTATGCAGTTGTAGTGAAGTTTGAGGAACTCCAAAATCATGTGTAAATGCAGCCGGGGACCCAGCACATAGCACGCGCTCTGCAAACAAAGGTGGCCTGGGCCAGGGCGGGGAGAGCCTACAAAACAAGGTGGCTGGTAGCAAAATGAAGTGACCAGTTGGCAGATGTGACCATTCATGCATGCACTCGCCTATTCATGCCCTATTTTTTACTGAACACCTACTGTGTGCTGGGCCCGGTGCCAGGCACTAGCATGCCCTCCGGGAGCTCCAGATTTGGGCACAGACGACAGCTCAGGGGGACAGAAGAACCTGGCCTAAGTCTACTGGGCCCTCCTGTCCACTCCTGCGACCCCCCCTGCAGTCCCGCATGCAGGGCAGAGATGGGGGTGATGCTGGCGCAGCTCCAAAGGGTTGTATCATCTGCTCCCGCCTCTACAAGTGTGCCAGGCTGGGTGAGGCAATGCCAGGCGCCAGGCACTGGGTGAGGAGGCCTTCCCCATCTCCCGAAGGTCTTGCGGGCCTGACTGGGGGCCGTGGGGGCTGGCCCAGGAATGGAAACCTGGGTGTGTTTGGGAAAGCTGGAGCCAGGGGTTCCGAGGGTTGCCCACCGGAGCCTGCTGCAGGCTGGCGAACAGATGTGCATGCATTAACACTCCCCAGAGGGGCCTGGCTCCCTCCCACCTCGGGCCGGGCATCTGGAACCAGTTAGGAGCCAGGCAGCTGGGGCACAGTTACCTTAGCTGAGGCTGAGGCTGAGCTGGGGCAGCGGCCCAGGAGGGAGGGGAGGCGATGCTGGCCTGAGAACAGCAGCTCTTTGCTAGAAGGAAGAAAAAAGAAGGCCTGAAGCTGGCGAGACGGCACCTTGTCCAGCGCCCCTAGGACCAGGTCGAGACCAAGTCGACTTCCCCAAAAGAGGGTCACAGAGCCAGGATCACATCAGTGGCCTAATGCAGGGCTATTCACACACCCCAAGGTCCAAGGGCCATACGGTGCCCTGGTTAGGGCTGGACTCTGGAGCCAAGTTACCTGGATTTGAGTCCCGGCTTGGCCTCTGCCTACCTCTGGCACCAGGGGCAAGCTTCTTGGTTGCCCCTCTCTGAGCCTCAGTTTCCCCATAGGTATCAAGGGTTTAGCATGGCTCTGGGCTTCAAGTCTTCCATGAGCCCATCAGTGAGCTTTCCTGGGTTGGTCCTATGGGAGCTCCAGCAGGGTGTTGACAGCAGGATTTTAACCCCCTGGCTCCCTCCCAGGGATCCTCCTCTCATAGCACCCCTCCCCTCACTCCTCCAGGCCAGGGTGGTTATGGTCTGCACGTTTTTCTTTCTTTTTTTCTTCACTAGAGACAGGGTCTTTCTCTGTCAGCCAGGCTGGAGTGCAGTGCTGCCATCTCTGCTCACTGCAGCCTTGATCTCCCAGACTCAAGTGATCCTCCCGCCTCAACATCCTGAGCAGCTGGGACTACAAGCATGCGTCACCATGCCAGGCTAATTTTTAAGATTTTTTTGTAGGCCGGGCGTGGTTGCTCACACCTGTAATCCCAGCACTTTGGGAGGCCGAGGCCGGCGGATCACGAGGTCAGATCGAGACCATCCTGGCTATCACAGTGAAACCCCGTCTCTACTAAAAATACAAAAACTTAGACAGGCGTGGTGGTTGGCACCTGTAGTCCCAGCTACTGGGGAGGCTGAGGCAGAAGAATGGCATGAACCCGGGAGGCGGAGCTTGCAATGAGCCGAGATCACGCCACTGCACTCCAGCCTGGGTGACAGAGCAAGACTCCATCTCAAAAAAAAAAAAAAAGATTTTTTGTAGCGATGGGGATCTCACTATATTACCCAGGCTGACCTTGAGCTCCTGGGCTTAAGCAATCCTCCCACCTCAACCTCCCAAAGCACTGGGATTACGGATGTGAGCCACTGTGCCAGGCCTATCTCCCATGTTGCTAACTCCAGGGTGCTGCGCCCTATCAGGTTCCTCTCCGCCTCCATGTCTCAGCCTTGGCACGGTTGTTGGCTCAGGGATTTCACCGTCGTGGGTGTGTCCTGAGCACTGCAAGATGCTTAGCAGCATCTGTGGCCTCTATACACTGACCCTCATAGTGTCGTCCTCCCCAGTGTAGCAACCAGAAAGTCCCCAGGCTTTGCTGAAAGTCCCTGGGGGGAAACTCACCCCTAGGTGAGAACCACTGATCTACCCTCTCAACAAGTGGCTTACTCACCCCCTCCTCACTGCTGAGACCCGAGCGCTAGAGCCTGGCGGGTGGCCCCTGACTTAGTGCACACACAGGAGCACCAAGCACCTCACCAGGCCCCCAGCCCTAAGGGCACTAATAGTTACTAATAAGTGTTTGGGGCCTGGGATGCACTTCGTTTCTGAGGCCAAGAACGCATCAGTGCCCTGCCTGGAGAGGCTGAGGGATGTTTACAGCTGTGTGACCTTGGAAAAGTTGCTTGGCCTCTCTGAGCCTTCCTACCCATATTTATGCAGCGGGGCTGAGCAGAGGATTGACAGGGGCTGTGTCCAGCGATGGTGCACAGTAGGTGCCCAGCCAATGGTTCCTCCCCCGACTCCTCTCCTCCTGGGGGCCCCCCTCACCTGACTGCCTGGTTCTGGCCACGGACGTCAAGGACCAAGGTGGCCTGAGAATCACAGGTCAGCTGCAGCGAGGAGCTCATCTCCTCTGCCTCCCAGAGTCCTTGGAACACGAGCTGAGGAGGGAGCAGGCTGTGAGATGTGTGGGTGTAGACAGCCTGAGGAGCCTCACAGGCCTGGTGGGGACCCCAGCTAAGCTCTATAGCCCAGCACGTCCCTGTCCCCAACCCCAGCATGGCCTGGGAGCCACAGAAGCCCCGCAGGCTTGACTCATCCAACACTCTCATAGATGATGAGGATGCAGGGCCGGGAACAGCCCCGATTGCAGCTGAGGTTGGCAGTACCCACCCAGGGACCCCAAAGGACAGCTGCAGCCCACACATTGGCAGAGCATGTGCTCCCTGGAGGACTCCCTGTCACCTGACCTCGAGGCCAGGAAAGGGTTTAGATGAAGTCAGGGGCACGGGGTATCAGTCCACTCAGCTGTGGGGTACTGGGCAGAGATCCTTTGCAGGAGGGGTGACAGCCTGGCCCCTTGACCCGCCAGGAGCTGCCCCTCCTCCCACAGCAGAGTGGAGTGGGGCAGGGGTTGCTGGGTAACCGGAAACAGGCTGGGAAAGAAGCATTAATGCCTGGCTCTGGAATACGCTCTGTGTTGGAGAAGGAGGGCCCAGCTAGGCAGGACGAGCTCATGCCAAGTGACAGTGGTCAGGGCATGGCCCCATGTGGGTTCCTCTTCACCGAGGCAGGAGGACACCAAGACGAAGAGCCAGGGTGCCAAGTCTGAGTCCCTATTTTGCTGCTTACTTGCTAGGTGACCTTGGGTAAGTGGCCCACACTCTCATAGTGACCCAGAGATAATGATGATAATAGTCATTGTCACACCATCAGCATCATCTTCCCCTTCATCACAGCAGGTGCTTCTTAAGCATCTACACAGGCATTAATGGGATTAACTCACTCGATCCTCACAACCTCCACATTAGAGGTAATATCATCGTCCCCATTTTGCAGATGAGGAAATGAGGGCACAGACAGGTGAAGGAGTTTGCCCAAGGCCACACAGCCGGCAAGCAGCAGGGCTGGGATCTGAACACCGGAGAGGGCCTTCGTAAGGACGGTGCCATCCTGCCTCTCTCTGGGGCGTTAGGAGGATGAGACTAACGAACGCCCATCAACCCTTTAAAGGGGGCTGAGCACGCAGCAGGCGCTTGACAAGCAGGAGCTTTGATTCTGACCCAAGACTGCAGGGCAGAAGGACGCAGGCCAGGAGCCAGGAGAGGCCCCGAGCACCCACCCACGCCAGTCCTGTGATTGGGAACACAGAGACTGCTCAGCAGACCTCAGCAGTTATAGCAATTATGAAGGAAGCCTTTGTAAACTGTAAAGTACTGGGGAAACCCAAGGCCTGGTCCTCCCCACCCACCCTGCACACAGCGGGTCCTCTGCACACCAGGAATTGGACAGACGGGACAGAATTTGGAGGGAGGTCCTGCCCCACCCACTCCTTACCTGGTTGGTGAAGGGCAGGCCCAGCCTCTGGAGAGCAGGCACTGCATGGCTGGCATTGGCCACCAGCTGCAGTGGGCCATACGGTGGCCAAGCCACCAGGGCTGCCAGGTCCACGCTGACTCCACTGTCCCCGCCATGGAAGGCTACTATGGCCTGGGTCTCGGTCTCTAGAGGCAGAGAATGGCATGGGCTACTGAAGACAGGTTCACCTCCCTTCCCAGTCCAGGAACACACCAGACTGCAGGAGAGGCCATGCCCTGTGGCCCTCAAACACAACACCAGCAGTAAAGGGCAAGGCTGCCACAGCGTGGGGGCTGGGTGGGGTCAACCATTTTGAGCCTCCTTGACATCACCTATCATAATGTGTCCCTGAGGATCTAGGCCTGGGCTCCTTCTCTCATTGAAGTTGAAGTTGCTGAAATGACACCTCCTCTAAGAAGCCTCCCCTGACTGCCCATCTGAAGTCCCTCCCAATCCTTTGCTGCCAGTCATCTTCCATCCCATCTCCTTGGAGTGTGGTTCCCAGCACAACCTGAACTGACCTCACTCACTTACTTATTGGGTCCCTGCTCCCCATACTCTCACCCCACCAGAAGGTCAGTCCCTGGGGGCGGGGTTTCTCTTAGGACAGCTCCTGACACCCAGCGGGGGTGCAGCGAGTGCTTTCTGAATGACTGCGGGATGAAACGCTTCTCTGCAGCGATTCTTGAGGATTATCCGAGTAGCCTGCAGAGGACTCAGCCTGAGGTCTGCTCTCCACAAATGGCCACTGCAGCCACTGACTTCCACCTGCAGCCACCCGGCCCTGGCTGGAGGGTCCCGTCCCTCCCATCACCCCCTGCAGAATGGGAGATTCTGGCTCACAGGGAGGAATTTCTTCTTTAACTTAAATTCCCTTTGCTACACGGAGAAATCCATCAGGTCTGGGAGTCCCAGAGCAAACAGATGGCGCCTACTCTACGTCAGACGCCAGGTTCCCGTGGGGTGCAGCTCACCGCTTGGGCTCAGGCCCAAGTGACACTCAGCCAGGCTCCAGCACCTCCCATCTGGCAGCAGGGTGGATGAGCTCCACAGCTCTGAGCCTCACCTTCCTTATCTATGAGGTGGGCACAGCCTCATCGATAAGGACACGAAGTTTCACTCTGTGGCTCAGGCTGGAGTGCAGTGGCGTGATCTCAGCTCACTGCAACCTCCGCCTCCCAGGTTCAAGTGATTCTTGTGCCTCAGCCTCCTGAGTAGCTGGGACTACAAGCATGCACCACCACACCTGTCTAATTTTTTCTTTTCTTTTTTTTTTTTTTTTGTAGAGACAGGGTTTCACCTTGTTGGCCAGGCTAGTCTTGAAATCCTTACCTCAAATGATCCACCAACCTTGGCCTCCCAAAGTGCTAGGATTATAGGTGTGAGCCATCACACCTGGCCCCCCAAATAAAAAAGTTTGAGGCCAACATAAGATGCCCCAGGGGACTGGGGAGTCCCAGGGGTCCTGAATGGTTAAGAGTCACGTCTCCATAATCTATATGGGGGTCAGAGGGTGTCTCTGGGTTCAATCTTCCCTCTGTCATTATCAGCTGTGTGACCTGGGCCAGGTGACTCAACCTCTCTGAGCCTCCATTCCTCATCTGCAGAATGGGAATGACATTCCTAACCCTACCTCATAGGCTCGTTCATGCACCCATTTAATACCTACTATGTACCCTGCAACAAAGCAGACAAAAGTCATCCCTGCCCTCGCAGAGCACACATTCTGGAGATTCTAGCATAGAAAGAATGAGAAACAAAGGCATTTGTATGCTACACATATGTCAAATGACAGAGCTGGGGAGAGGGATGGGAGGAGATGGGGAGGTAGAAAAGAGAGGCCTCCCTGAGATGCCACTGGAAAAATACCTAAGGGAGGTGAGGAAGCCAGGCAGGTGTGTGGGAGAGAGGCATTCGAGGCAGCAGGATCAGCCTGTGCCAAGGTCCTGGGGCCACAGCAAGCCTGGTGTGTTGAAGAACAGCGAGGAGTGGAATAAGTAGGGCTGGGGGCTGGGAGATGAAGACAGAGAGGGGAAGGGTGTGGATTCTGATGGCTCACAGGCCCCTCTAAGAGCTTTGACTTTCCCCCTGTGTGATTGGGACGGCTGTACTGTATTGAGCTGTCGTGTGTACACAGCTTGCCTGGCATGTATGCAGTAAGTGCTCAGCCAATCCTGGCTCCTCTTGTTGCTTTTATCTTCCCACCATAATGGGTTGAACCGTGTCCCCAAAAAAGAGATATTGAAGTCCCACCCACACCCCTCACCCTCTGTCCTGTGATTATGACTTTATTTTAAAACAAGGTCTTTACAGATGTAATTAAGTAAAAATAAGGTCACATCCTAATCGGACGGGCCCTCAATCTACTGTGGATTGTTTTTGCTTTTATGTTGAGACAGGGTCTCATTCTGTCACCCAGGCTGGAGTGCAGTGTTGCAATCATAGCTCACTGCACCCTCGACCTTCTGGCTCAAGCGATCCCCTGCCTCAGCCTCCCGAGTAGCTGGGACCACACACCGGTGCCACCACACCTAGCTAATATTTCTATGTTTTAAGCCATCCGGTGTGTGGAAAACTAATCCGCCTGTCTCGGGAATTAGGTCATTGATGGGCAAGGCTGTCCTGGTTGTCCTAGAGCCCAGAGCCACACTGGGCTTGATGGAGGTGCCACCTGGGTCCAGGCCTGAGACTGCTGGTCTGGCCCAGGCATGGAGGAAGCCAGCTCCCCTGTCCCGGGGCTGTGCGCTGGGTGCCTCACCGTGTATCTGCAGCTCAGCGCTCAGGCAGGCCTCTCCTGGGAACCCTGCCCACAACAAGGCCTCACTGTTGTGCCAGCTCTGGCTGGAGAGCTCCAGGTGCCCATCACGGTAACAGCAGCTCATGGAGTAGTTGAGGAACGTGGGCCCCATCACGATGCGCCCAGAATGCTCGAAGCCGGAGCTGCCGTTGTGAATGTCCACAGAGACCTGGAACGACACCGAGGAGACGCTGGACCGCCCTGTGCAGAGAGAGCCAGCCCGGGTCAAGCTGGCACTGGCTCCCACAAACCCTGGGGTTATCAGTGCCATTCACGTCACTGTGGTGGGAGGAATTCACACCCACTTGCAGGAGGTTTGATGACCAACGTGGTTACTCCAGCTAATTATACATGCACCCAGGAGACCAGAGAGAAAACCCAGAGAAACCAATCAGGAAGTGGGGCAGGCAGGGGAGAGTAGGCCTGGGGAGGATGGCTGGAGAAAGGCTTAGGGAAGACCAAGATGTCCTGGCTGGTGCGAAACAGGTTGCAAACCACCGCCTACATCTGTTCTTGTAAACAAAGTCATTGGAACACAGCCCTGCCTGTGTGTCAGAGGCATTTGAACCAGAGCAACTCCATGTTGAATAGACGCTACGTAAAATAAGGCTGAGACCTACCGGACTGCATTCCCAGGAGGTTAGGCGTTCTAAGTCACAGGACGACATAGGAGGTCAGCACAAGACACAGGTCATAAAGACCTTGCTGATAAAACAGTTTGCAGTAAAGAAGCCGGCTAAATCCCACCAAACCAAGATGGAGATGAGAGTGACCTCTGGTCGTCCTCACTGCTACACTCCCACCAGCGCCATGACAATTTACAGATATCATAACAACATCAGGAAGTTACCCTATATGGTCTAAAAACGGGAGGCATGAATAATCCACCTCTTATTTAGCATATCATCAAGAAATAACCATAAAAATGGGCAACCAGCAGCCCTGAATTGTTTCTTGCCCAAGATCCAAGAACCCTCCCTTGGGGTCTGGATTGAGATTCTGTTCCGGTAACATGTTCACGTCCTATTCCCGTGACTGCTTTCACAACACAACAGCAGCGGAATGGAGGCGCTGCGGCAGAGACTGCAGGGCCACAGAGCCTAGGACGTTTACCATCTGGCCCTTGATGGAAAAAGTTTCTCAAACTTTGCTGTGAGATGTAATTCCCTCCCATGCCACCCACAATTGTCTCAGTAAAACCTTCAGCGAGGCCAGGCACACTGGTTCACGCCTGTAATCTCAGCACCTTGGGAGGCCAAGGCCGGTGGATAACTTGAGGTTAGGAGTTTCAAACTGTCCTGGCCAACATGGCAAAACCCCATTTCTACTAAAAATACAAAAATTAGCCAGGTGTGGTAGCAGTTGTCTATAATCCCAGTTACTCAGGAGGCTGAGGTGGGAGACTCTCTTGAACCCGGTGGGCGGAGGTTGCAGTGGGTTGAGATCACGTTACTGCACTCCAACCCGGGCGAAAGAGCAAAACTCCATCTCAAAAAACAAAAACCTTCAGTGAAATCTCCACCACCTCTTCCACCACTATCAACGGAGCTACCCAGGCATGAAGGAGCAGGGATGAATGAGGGAGGTGGAGAGGACACCTTGGGCCCGTGTGACCCAAAGAATGACCTGCGGCCCAGCCGTGACTACATCACCTGGACTGAGAAATGCAGGGTCTCAGGCCCCAGCCCAGACCTGCTGAATCAAGCCTGCATTTTAATGCCCTCCCTGGTTATGCCTGTGTACTGGGTGTGCGGGAAGTCCCACTTTAGGCAGAAGGCCGCATCTGCCGTGGGACCCCACAGGAGGTCCAGGTCTGCTGGGCTCTGATCGTGTGCCACCCACCCTCTGGCATGACAGCCCAGGACTCAGGGCTGGACTTATCGTAAGTTTCAGGGGCTCTGTACTGCTGGCCAGCTCTGTAAGACTGTCCCCGTCCACCCTGGGCCACACCCTGGCCTGCCTGCTAGGCCTCTGCTGGTGTCACCGCTGGCCTTGATGGCACCAAGGAGACTCAGTGTGACAGCAAAGAGGCCAGGGCTGAGCTCTCTGTCACTATCTACAGAGCGCTTCCCTGCATCCCAGCCCCAGTGGGCAGAGCTGGGGAAACTGAGGCCTGAGCCCTTATCACCACATAGCTGGCTCCCTGGACTTTCCTCCTAGGACTGGGCGTTCCCAGGGTCCAGTCAACCCTAGACCAGGGGTTGCAAGTTAGTGGCCCTTGAGCTGATAAGTTTTATGTGGTCACTGACTCTAGTATTTTTTGTGTTGTTTTTTGTGAGATGGAGTCTTGCTCTGCCACCCAGGCTGGAGTGCAATGGCGCAATCTTGGCTCACTGCAATCTCCGCCTCTTGGGTTCAAACAATTCTCCTGCCTCAGCCTCCCAAGTAGCTGGGACTACAGGCACACACCACCATGCCCAGCTAATGTTTTTGTCTTTTTAGTAGAGACAGGGTTTCACCATGTTGGCCAGGCTGGTCTCGAACTCCTGACCTCAAGTGATCCACCTGCCTTGGCCTCCCAAAGTGTTGGGATACACGACATCATGTATAATTCTGTTTGTATGAAATTTCCAGAATAGATGAATGCATAGGGATGGAAGGCAGATTCATGGTTGCTGGGGACCAGGGAGGAGGGGATGGGAGGGACTGCTGATGGATATGGGGTTTCCACTGGGGTGATGAAAAGTTCTAGAACTTGCAAGCACTGATGATTGTAGAATAGTGTGAACGAACATAGCGTCCCCAAGTTGTATACTTTAACATTATTACATATATTTTACTACAAGAAATGTGAAAAGATACATATGATGTGGAGGGTCTGAGACGTGGCACACACTCTGTAGTTCCCCACACAGCTCAGTGACACATTTCAGTTCTCCGCCTGGCCCCCAAAGGCTCTCCGTTTGCAACCCCTGCACCCAACTCACGCAGGTTTATCATTGAAACAGCAGGAGCAAGCCAGGTGCAGTGGCCCACGCCTGTCATCCCAGCACTTTGGGAGGTTGAGGCAGGCGGATCACTTGAGGTCAGGAGTTCAAGACGAGCCTGGCCAACATGGTGAAACCTCTCTATTAAAAATACAAAAATTTAGCTGGGCGTGGTGGTGGACGCCTGTAATCCCAGCTACCTGGCAGGCTGAGGCAGGAGACACTTGAACCTGGTAGGCAGAGGTTGCAGTAAGCTGAGGTCATGCCACTACACTCAAGCCTGCGCAACTGAGCAAAACTCCATCTCGGGAAAGGAGAGGGGAGGAGAGGGGAGGAGAGGGGTGGGGTGGGGGAGAGGCTTAAGACCCTGTCTTAAACCTGGGGATACTACCAGACACGAAATAGAAATGCCTGAGCCCATGACGCTTAGGTGGCAGTGGTGGGAGGCAGACAGGACAAGGAGAAAGGCGTTGTGCTTCCTGCCTGCTCGCTCGGCAGAGAGAGCTTGAAGCCACCTGAGCTGAGACGCACACACCAGCCCTGAGCTCCACGGTCCACTTGTCTCATGATGCTAGGACATGCCCACCACCAGTCCAGCTGTCCACTAACCCAGCTGCCCATAACAGAGGTGGGCTTGCAACCCTTGGGGCCTGGTTGATGTCTACCTGTGTTTGCAAATGGGACCACGTGAAGACCCTCAGGTTGAGCTGATGCCCCTGGGAACTGGGAGTCCAGGTGCATGTCACCAGGGATGCAGGGGGTCTTGAAGGAGGGGGACCATGTGAGTATCTCCTGGCAGTGACCTCAGCCCCAGGCCACACCACAGGCAGTCCCTGTGATCAGGCTGTGCCAGCCCTGCTGAGGGGGTCCACTATGGACCACAACCGTCCCGCCCAGGACAGAGACCCCATACCTCGAGAGGCTGCCCAGCGATGTCTCCTCGGCACCATCCTAACAGCTGGGTGGGCGAGGTGTCTCCACTGCAGTTGACCTACAGAGACCAGTGGGTGGGAAGGGGCTGGCTTCTTCCTCGACCCCAGAGTGAACTGTCGTGGGTGCCAAGATCCCACTTGACCCTACCCTATGGGGAAGCCACCAAGGGCAAATAACCCGAAAGAGAGGTTTGCACAGAGACTTGAGGGCGAAGCCACAGCCTCATCATCAGATGAAGGTAAGCAGAGCTCCCCCCATGCAGGGCCTCTGCGCCAGGCACGGTGCTCACTGAACCTCAGAGTAACCATGGAAGGAGGTGGCAGATGAGGAAACTGAGTCACCCGAGTCAGGGAAAGAGGAAGCATCTTGCGTGTGGTCACACAGTCAGCAATGGTGCAGCCTGGCTTCAGGCCAGCAGCCCTGGTCACTCACATTCCCTCTCCCACCATGGACGGTTTAGCCACCCTCAGGGACGCGCACCGAGGTGGTTTGCTGCTTTTCGTTTATGAGAGCAATGAAGAAGACAGCTGCGGGTGTGCGGCTTCTCCAGGGTGGGGGCCCCAGGGAGGAACTGAGGGACCAGGGCCTCCACCGTCTTCATTCTACCAGGCAGGGCCTGGTGCAGGCTGAAGCCTGGCACCCAACCCACTCACCTCCAGCTGGGAGGGCAGCGTGCCCTGCAGCCCCGAGAGGCTGTGGTTCAGCCCCAGCACCAGCCCCTGGCGGCCGTCCTCTGCCTTCCTCTCCAGGGCTGCGTGGAGCTGTTCACCATCCAAGTTTACCGTCAGCCCGGCCGCCAGACTGCGTCCCACACTCTGGGCATAAGCAAAGCTGTTGGGCGTCCTTGGGACCCAGTGTCCCCTGGGAGGGCCCGGGTGCAGCCCCCTTCTCACTCACCTGGAAGTGCCCGTGGCCGTTTATTGAGAAGGGGAGGCCCCAGTGGTGGAGGCTGGGCATGGTGTGGGTGTGGTGGAGGCTGGCATGGAGTTGGCGGCCTGGGGACTCGGGGGTCAGGTCCTCCAGGCCAAGGGCAGCGTCTAGCTGACCCCCCGTGTTCCGCAGTGCCAGGCGTGCTGAGCAGTTGGAAGCCATGTGGGTGAGAGACAGGAGCATCCCTGCCTCGGAGGGGAGTCCTGGAGGAAGAAGCCAGAGGGCAGAAGTGGGCAGAGCCCCAGAGGCCACTCAGACCAGTCCACCACATTTAGTCACGACGGAAACATGACAGGGGCCTGGCCAGCACACCTGCTCTCTAGAGGATCCCCTGAGCCCCATGGCTCCAGGTCCTACTGCCCCCAATACACCAGGTTAAACCATCTGAAACTGTCCACATGTCACAGAAATGGCGATTTCATCTGGTCCAACCTCACAGCACAATTGCCACATGCAGCCGGTGATAAGACCCATGTCCCCTATAAGATTTCTAGCTCCCCAAGGAAAGAGCCCAAATCTCAGAGGGAAACAGGGGTATGATCATGTGTCCTCCCCTCGCTGCTGTACCTGGGGGCCCCCTCCAGGCCGGGAGGGAACATTTGGGAGCTCGAGCAGGGGCTGCTGCGATTATTTCATACTGCGGTCCCAGGGGGCATCCTTTGGGTCCTGGCTAGGCCAGGTATCCACGATGCACAAGCTGTCCCAGGGAATGGGGGTGGGAGGCCTGGAGGGGGCTGGTGGCAGGGGCTGTCACCATTTGATTTGAAGCATGTCAACATGGTAACAACTAGTGCCCTGAGCCTGCATGTTCCAGCTGAATCACAGCCCAGGGAAGGAGATGCAGGAGTGCCGGGGAAGCCAGCAGGGGAAAGAAATGAAGGTGGAATGTGAATCTGGGGGTTGGAGGCTCATTTATCCCCTTCCCTTGGCTCCAGGACTTAGGAGTCTTGCAGGAACAAGCTGTTCTGCCTGGACCACTCGTCCTACCTGCATCACTCAGCGTGCTGATATTGTGTGTCAGGCCAACTGCAAGCTGGCTGTGCCCGGGGCCCCAGGAGCAGGCGCCACCCAGAGCCAGGCTGGCCGCATGGGCCCGGATGCTGGCCTGGGCCCTCAGGTTCCTCATCTGGGCCTGCAGCCGGCCCTTCAGCTGGAGCTCTCCAGGCAAGGCCTGGCTGCTGTTCTGGGCAAGGACACAGGTCACGCTGCGCACGCTGGTGCCGTTCCCTGCCTTCTCATGCTTGTCCCGCAGGAGGAAGCCCAGCACAGCTGAGTCAGCAGTGACCCTGAGGGTGCCTGCAGAGGATGGTGGAGAAGAACAGAGCAGGGGCGGCTCAGGGAAACGAGCCACTTTGGAGAGGAGGGAAAATAATTTGGGGGCAGGAAGTCGCTAGATTCACGATGTCGCACTTATAATTCATGTCAGACATGGTACATTTGTGAAATCCATCAGAGTACACTAGCTCCCTCCCAGTACACTCTGAAAATCAAGTGAGCTAATTCGCAAAATAATTAGGAAAATCTGAATAGCTCTCTATTTATATAGGGCTATACATTTATATAGCTCTATACGTTTTTCAAAAAACGCTCCAGACATCTTCGCTGGTAGAGGCAATCCAGACATTTAGGGAACATCGCCACCAATCTCATACAAACTACCTCAGAAAAGAGAAAAGAATACCCGACTTGGTTTATGAAAGTGGCATAAACCTCATCCCAAACCTGACAAGAGCTTTGCGAAAAAAGGAAACTTACAGCCCAATAGTGCTATGAACACAGACACCAACTTTCTTTCTTTTTTTTTTTTTTTTTGAGACGGAGTGTTGCTCTGTCGCCCAGGCTGGAGTCCAGTGGCGCGATCTCAGCTCGCTGCAACCTCCACCTCCCAGGTTCACACCATTTTCTTGCCTCAGCCTCCCGAGTAGCTGGGACTGCAGGCACCGGCCACTACACCCGGCTAATTTTTTTGCATTTTTAGTAGAGATGGGGTTTCACCGTGGTAGCCAGGATGGTCTCGATCTCCTGACTTCGTGATCCGCCCACCTTGGCCTCCCAAAGTGCTGGGATTACAGGCGTGAGCCACCGTGCCTGGCCGACACCAACTTTCTTAACAAAGTATTAGGAAACCAAATTCAATTACGTATAGAAGGAAAGAAAAATACATATGAAAAAATGCAGGGAATCCCACTAAAGCAACATCAGATTCACACTGAAGACCAATTTAATTCACTCTATTAACAAAATTAAGGTGGAAAACCATATGAATATGTACTAGATTCAGAAAAGGCATTTGATTACATTCAACATCCATTCTTAAGAATAAAAACTGGCCAGGCACGGTGGCTCATGCCTGTAATCCCAGCACTGTGGGAGGCTGAGGCAGGCAGATCACTTGAGGTCAGGTGTTCAAGACCAGCCTGGCCAACAAAGTGAAACCCTATCTCTACTAAGAATATAAAAATTAGCCGGGTGTGGTGGCATATGCCTGTAATCCCAGCTACTCAGGAGGCTAAAGCAGGAGAATCGCTTGAAACAGAGGCGGAGGTTGCAGGTTGCAGTGAGCAGAGATTACACCACTGCACTCCAGCCTGGGAGACAGAGCAAGACTCTGTCTCTAAAAAACAAACAAACAAAACTCTGCAAAACTAATACCAAATCTTAAAATTATGGAAATTTTGAACGTTTTCTTTGTAAGATTGAGAACAGGTAAGGATTTTTGCTCTTAGCATTTTTATTCAAAATTATACCGTATTTCTTTGCCAAGACAATAAGAAAAAAAAAATCTAAATGGCATAAAAAATATCAGGCCAGGCTAGGCACAGTGGCTCACGCCTGTAATCCCAGCACTTTGGGAGGTTGAGGTAGGAAGAATTGTCTAAGCTCAGGCATTCCAGACCAGCCTGGGCAACAAAGGGAGACCCTGCCTCTAAAAAAAAAATTATCTGGGCATGGTGGCATGTACCTGTAGTCCCAGCTACTTGGGAGGCTAAGGCAGGAGGATTGCTTGAGCCCAGGAGTTTGAGACTACTGTGAGCCATGATCATCCCACTGTACTTCAGTCTGGGCAACAGAACAAGACCTCATCTCAAAAAAAAAAAAAAAAAAAAAAAAAAAAAAAAAATCAAAATGGAAGAAAATATTCTATTCCAGAGTATATAAAGAGTATCTACAACTCAGTAAAAGACAAACAATTTAATAAATGGGCAAAAAATTAATGTGACCTGTCTCAAAGGAAGCTACATGAACAAATAACACACATGAATAAGTGCTCAGCCAGGCGCAGTGGCTCACATCTGTAATCCCAGCACTTTGAGAGACCTAGGCGGGTGGGTCACCTGAGATCAGGGGTTCAAGACCAGCCCGACCAACATAGAGAAACCCTGTCTCTACTAATAATACAAAAAAAATTAGCCAGGCATGGTGGCACATGCCTGTAATCCCAGCTACTCAGGAGGCTCAGGCGCGAGAATCTCTTGAACCCAGGAGGCAGAGGTTGAGGTGAGCTGAGATGACACCATTGCACTCCAGCCTGGGCAACAAGAGTGAAACTCCATCTCAAAAAAAAAAAAAAAAAAAAAAAGTGCTCAACATCATTCATCAACAGGGAAATGCAAATTAAAGCCACAAGGAGAAACCACTAGACACTAAAATGATTATTTTCTTGAGACAGGGTCTCACTCTGTTGCCCAGGCTAGAATGCAGTGGTGTAATCATGGCTCACTGCAACCTCAACCTTCCAGGCTCAAGCGATCCTCCCACTCCAGCCCCCGCGTAGCTGGGACTACAGACATGCACCACCACGTCCAGCTAATTTTAAACATTTTGGAGCAACAGAGTCTCCCTCGGTTGCCCAGGCTGGTCTGAAACTCCCAGCCTCAAGCAATCTGCCCTCCTCGGCCTCCCAAAGTGCTGGGATTATAGGTGGAAACCGCTGCTCCCAGCTGAGATGTGCACATTTCACTGTCTGTAAATTTTACATCAGAGGAAGGAAGACAGGGAGGGAGACTAAGAGCAGGGAGAATTGTAAGCAAATTTTGAGCTTTAGTTCACGATACATATGATAATCCATTTAGTAAGTAAGGTGTTCTGATGTCTACAACTCGCTCTGAAAAGCATCAAAAATAACATAGATGGATGTGTTACAGGAAAGGGGTCTGGATCCAGACCCCAAGAGAGGCTTCTTGGATCTCCTGCAAGAAGGAATTCAGGGTGAGCCCATGGTGCAAAGCAAAAGCAAGTTTATTAAAAAAGGATAGGAATAAAGAATGGCTACTCCAGACAGAGCAGCCCTGAGGGCGGCTGGTTGCCCATTATTACTGTTATTTCTTGATTATATGCTAAACTAGGGGTGGATTATTCATGCCTCCCCTAAAAAAAAAAAATTAGCCCAGGGTGATGCTGTGTTCCTGTAATCCTAGCTACTCGGGAGGCTGAGGCAGCAGAATCTCTTGAACCTGGGAGGTGGAGGTTGCAGTGAGCTGAGATCGCTCCACTGCACTCCAGCCTGGGGGACAAGAGCAAAACTCTATCTCAAAAAAGAAAAAAAGTATTACGTCTGCAACCTGGGAAAACACAATTCAGGAATAAAATAATACGTTAAATATATGTACATATAGAGAGAATATGAATATGCAAATGATAAAGGAAATGTAAAATGTTAGTAGCTGGTTAATCTGGACAAAGGGCCTGTGGGATTCTTTGCACTGTTCTTGCAACTTTTCTACAAGTCTGGTGTTATGTCAAAATAAAAGTTATTCCAACAAATATGCCTGGGAAACCCTGCACCCAACTCTTCCTTCTGGAGATATACAATGTCCATTAGCATGTTAAAGGCTCTGACAAGTCCTGCATAAGGAAACCTATACAGTTTTTAGTGAGTATATTTTTGTCAGAATGTATATTTCTCACAAAGGGGAATCATCCATACCCCTTTATCTAAACCTATGGATACGCCAGTGTAAGATGCTGGAGATGGAGCATCATTGGACTTGGGTGGAACTGAATCTACCTTGCAGTTCCATAGAAAGTGCTTGCCCCGCCCCCATGGCATTCCCCAGGCCCTCACCCTCTCGAAGTGTCTCCTTCTGCTTCAGCCTTCCTGTGAGTGTCAGGAGGCGGGGCATCGCTGCCCAGCCAGCCACCGTGTGCTGGGTTTGGCTCTGTAAGGTCAGGACCCAGCCTCCCCTCCATTCCTCAGATGCCTTGAGGAGCAGCTGTGCTGTGTTCTGGTCCAGCAGTGCCTTGGAAAACAGCCAAATCCTAGGCAGTGAAGTGAGGGGGTTAAGATCATAGGCTTTGTAGTCAGGCAAATCTGGGTTCCAATCTCAATGCTGCTACTCACTAACAGGATGACCTGGGAGAAGGACACAACCTCTCTGAGCATCAGTTTCTCCTTCTGCAAAGTCGGGAATAAAGTGGACAAACTGATACTTAGCTTTTTTTTTTTTTTTTTTTTGGGAGACAGGGTGACTCTGTCACCCAGGCTGGAGTACAGTAGCGTGATCTCGGCTCACTGCAACCTCCACCTCCTGGGCTCAAGCGATTCTCCTGTCTCTGCCTACCAAGTAGCTGAGATTACAGGGACCTGCCACAACAGCTAAGTTTTGTATTTTTAGTATCGACGGGGTTTCACCACATTGCCTAGGCTGGTCTTGAACTCCTGACCTCAGGTGATCTGCCCGCCTCAGCCTCCCAAAGTGCTGGGATTACAGGCATGAGCCGTTGCGCCGTACCCTGAACTGATATTGATATTGATACTGACAGGTACTCACCCAGGAGTGATACAGTGTGTTTGCACCTATGGCTGGCTCTTCCCACACACTCTCCTGCAAGGTGACTTTGCCACTCCTGCATTAACATGTGAGATCTATTTCCTCTCCCTCTGAATCAGGGCTGCCCTTGTGACCTGCGTTTTGGTCAACAGAATGTGGCAGAAGTGACACTGCAGAAATTTCAAGGTTGGGCCCTAAGATCTGCAACTTTCACCTTCTCACATGAATGCTCCCTCTTGGAATCCAGCCACCTGGTAAGAAGTCTGACCAGCCTGAGACCGCCATGATGTGAGGAAGCCCAAGCAGCCATTTGAAAAGGGGGGGGGGGGTTGCACATGGAAGAGCACCGAGGTGCCAGACATGTGAAGCCTTCCTAGACTTCCCAGTCCACCCCAGTCCTCAGTCCATGCACACATCTGTCTGGGAACTGACTCAGCTGAAGGCTGATGTTAGCCAAGAGTCCCAGAGAATGACCCTTGCCAAAGTCACACAGAGCAGAACTGCCTAAGCCTTGTGTAAGTTCCTGACCCACAGAATCACGAGCAAACAAAATGGTTGTTCTTTAATCTCCATGCTTTGGGGTAGCTTGTTATGCAGCAACATCTAACCAACACACTCTACCATGCACTGTGCACTTTAGATGCATTGTCTGACTCCTTACAAAAGCCCTGTGAGTTTTGAGAATATTATGATCCCCAATATACAGATGAGGAAACAGGTAGAGAGAGAGAGTAATGGGCTCAAAGCTCAAATAGGCAGTTAGCAGTACCTAAAGCATAGTATTGTTTAGAATTAAATGAACTTTGGAATATAAGATGCCTGCTCCTGGGTCAAAATGAGTGACTGATAAATGTGAGAAAAGGAACAGCCCCAAGAAGCTTGCTGTTAAACTTGCTGGAAAACTGGGGCAGGGGACGCAGTTCCTATCATTACACAGTGAATTTCTGTATGACACCACTGGAGAGATTTCCCTTGAGCTTCACCACCAGGAACAAGATGAGCCATGCATTTCATGGTGCACAGCTGTCAACTGTGTGTGTGTGTGCACTTCCTGAGGGCCACTGCAAATACTACTACTTGTTGGTTTCTCTCTTTGCATTGGCTGCTAGGAAACTCAGAGCCAAATCTTCAGCTGAGCTGTACATAACACAGAGGAACTCATAGCATGAATTTTGTTTACTGACACTACTTTGAGCAGCTTCCCATTTTTCCTATTTTTCTTTTCCCTTCTCCCTAGCTTCCTCATGTATCTCTTTAAAATCTTGAACAAGGGTTGAAAAACTATAGCTTGTGGGCCAAAGTTGGCCCACCACTTCTTTTTATAAATAAAGTTTTATTGGAGCACAATCATGCCCATTATTTATGAACTGTCTATGACACTCTTGTGCTGCCATGGTAGGGTTGAGTAGTTGCAACAGAGACCATACGGCCCATAAAGCTGAAAATAGTTACCATCTGGCCTTTTACTGAGAGTTTGCCAACTCCTGACCTAGAACAAGGTACATTTTAATAATTTGCCTCAAATCCTTTTCAGACTGGGGATAACGATGGACAGTTGGACAGGTAGATGGACAGCTGTGGTGGCAATTCTGAGGACAAGGTTATCTAGGACCATGTCCACAGCCCAGGGGCTCCTTAAATCCATGCCAAACCTGGAACAAACATGGGACTGCAGAGGACCATGTTCTACAAAAGAGACCCTGTTCCTACAAAAAAAAAAAAAAGTACAAAAATTAGCCAGGTGTGGTGGTGAGCCTGTAGTTCTAGCCACTAGAGAGGCTGAGGGGAATGGTGTCTAAAGTGGGGGGCAGTCTTGCACACTTAACCTGTGGGGGTCTGACGCTACCTCCAGGTATATAGGGTCAGAACTGAGTTAATTTGCAGGACACCCAGTTTGTGTCCACCAGAGAACTGCTTGATGGGGAAAAAGACCCCTGCTCCTGGCCACAGAATTATCCTGTACTGAGCATTCAGAGGATAGTAGCCGAAAAGAGTTTGTTTTTTCTGATGACACCTGCAGCAAAGATGGTAGCCAGCTATGGAGCGTGCTCACTGGCCCTCGCTTGGAACTCGCATGCAGGGCTCAGTTCATCCTTAAGACAACCCTAAGAAGCAGGTGGAGAAACTGAGGCACAGAAGGGCGAGTGGTCCCAGAGGCAGCAGGGGCAGAGTCGGACTGGAACCCAAGTGGTCACCCCTGGACCCTAGGCTCCTGAGCACCTCACCATAGTGGACACATCAGTAGGTAAATATATACTCAGACATGAGACCAAACGGAGATGTACATTCCTTGGGATCACTAGTGATTTTTGGTTCATTTCTTTTTACATGATGATTATTAATACTATTTTAGAGTCAGGCTCATTTCACTGTCGCCCAGGCTGGACTGCAATGCTGCAATCATAGCTCGCTGCAGCCTCCAACTCCCAAGCCCAAGCAATCCTCTA
Source organism: Chlorocebus sabaeus (assembly GCF_047675955.1). Taxonomy (NCBI): domain Eukaryota; kingdom Metazoa; phylum Chordata; class Mammalia; order Primates; family Cercopithecidae; genus Chlorocebus; species Chlorocebus sabaeus. The sequence continues at coordinate 11,077,484 of NC_132908.1, forward strand.
ACCTCAGCCTCCCGAGTAGCTGGGACTACCGGTGCACGCCACCACATCTGGCTATTTTTTAATAAAATTTTTGTACAGATGGGGTCTATGTTGTCCAGGCTGGTCTTGAATTCCTGAACTCAAGCAATCCTTCCACCTCAGCGTCCTGAGTATCTGGGACTACAGGTGCACCCCACTATACCAGGCTAACCTTTTTTTTTTTTTTTTTTTTGAGACGGAGTCTCGCTCTGTCAACCAGGCTAGAGTGCAGCGGTACGATTTTGGCTCGCTGCAAGCTCCGCTTCCCCGGTTCACGCCATTCTCCTGCCTCAGCTTCCCGAGGAGCTGGGACTACAGGCGCCTGTCACCACGCCCGGCTAATTTTTTGTATTTTTAGTAGAGACAGGGTTTCACCGTGTTAGCCAGGATGGTCTCGATCTCCTGACCTCGTGATCCGCCCACCTTGGCCTCCAAAAGTGCTGGGATTACAGGCGTGAGCCACTGTGCCTGGCCTACCAGGCTAATTTTTTTTTTATTTTTTGGAGAGATGGGGCCTTGCTATGTTGTGCAGAGATGGGGTCTTGCTATGTTGTGCAAGCTGCTCTTGAACTCCCGAACTCAAGCAATCCTCCTGCCTCAGCCTCCCAAAGCCCTGGGGTGTGACTCATGGTGCCCAGCCCTTTATACATTATTGTTTAAGCTGTCTACAATGAACACTCTCATAACAATGCAAAAAAAATGAAGGGTAAAAGTGAAAAACTGAAAACCACCCGCTTTTCATGCCCTCAGTGGCACCGATGGGGCTGACTTGGGTGTGGTCTCGGAGGGAAAGAAGATGGGCCTCTCAGTGAGGATTGCCCAGGTCTCAGCCTTTTGGCCTCTGTGGTCTCCCCGCCTCCTTGCAGACCACCTGGGGACCATTACCTTGCTGGGGTGATCTTTCCAGACAGCTGCAGCCGAACAACCCTGGGGGCACTGAGGACAGCCTGGTGGAGAAGGACACTCACGCCCCAGCCCCGCCTGCTTCTCCGAGTGTCCTGGCTGGCGTCGACCTCCAGCAGAACCAGCTCCCGGCCAGACATATGCACAGATAGAGACCCGTTGAGGCTGCACACTCTGTAGCGTCCGGCAGCTGCCTGCACCTACAGGGAGGCAGGGGAGGGACAGGAAGGGTCTATGGGATCCTGGGTGTGGGGTAGGGCTGCCTCCTCCTCCAGGAAGCCCTCCTGAGCCACTCCAACTTTGAATAGTCACCAATCATGGTAGACAGCACACAATCAGGAGGAGAAACGAGACAGAGGGAGGGATGAGGGAGACAGCCTACCCTGGCTCCAGTTCCTGGCCCAGGGGTACAGGCCCATCTTGTCCTTTCCACATGTGAAATGGGAGTTCTTATTGTACAAATGGGGAAACTGAGGCTCTGAGAGGGTCATATATGCCACCTGAGTCTGCCTAGCTCTAAAACTCGTGCTGGTGGGGGAAGCAGAGGACATCTTTGCGACTCCTCCACGGAAAAGGAGGCCCTGTAGAGTGCCCTGCGGGAACCAGAGAACCCAGAACTTCTGGGGTTCAAAGAGGATGGCATCTGGGTACCAAAGCAGTCAGGCGGGGATGAACACATAGCTAGCCCCAACAAGGGTGTTGAAGGGAGCAGTGGAGGGTGGGAGCAGAGAGGCCCAAGGCTCCTCCAGCTCCACAGGACCTGAGCCTCTCCTTTTCCTGATCTGAGCCTCAGTTTCCCCATCTGCAAAGCAGGTTTAGCCCCATGGTTCTGAATCCAGCTTGTGTATTACAGTCACAATGAATTTTTTTTTTCCCCCCTGAGACGGCGTCTCACTGTGTCATCCAGGTTGGAGTGGCGCCATCTCAGCTCACTGCACCCTCTGTCTCCCAGGTTCAAGTGATTCTCCTGCCTCAGCCTCCCAAGTAGCTGGGATTGCAAGCGCCCGCCACCATGCCCAGCTAATTTTTTTGTTTGTTTGTTTTTGTTTTTGTAGAGATGGGGTTTCACCATGTTGTCCAGGTTGGTCTCCAACTCCTGACCTCAGGTAATCTGTCCTCCTCGGCCTCCCAAAGTGCTGGGATTACAGGCATGAGCCACCGTGCCTCGCCTGGAAAGGTTTTAAAAGAATGCCTGGTGCCTCCACAGATGAACTGCTGAATAAAACATGATACACCCAGACAATGGAATATTATCTAGCGCTAATATAAAATGAGCTATTAAGCTGAAAAAGACATGAAGGAAACTTAAATGTATATTACTAAGTGAAAGAAGCCCATCTGAAAAGGCTGCACACTGTATTCCAACTCTATGACATTCTGGAAAAAGGCAAAACCACAGAGAGTCAGAAGAACAGTGGTTGCCAGGGGGTGGAGTGTAGGAGGAGGGATGAACAGGTAGAGCCCAGAGGATTTTTTAGGGCAAGGAAACTGCTCTGAATGATGCTGTCAAGGCAGATCCATAATGTCTGTCAAAACCCAGAGACTGGCAGGGCACGATGACTCACACCTGTAACTGCAGCACTTTAGAGACCAAGGCAGGAGGACTTCTGAAGGCCAGGAGTTACCAGCCTGAACAACAGAGCAAGACCCCCATCCCTACAAAAAATTAAAACATTAGCTGAGCGTGGTGGCGTGCACCTATAGTCCCAGCTACTCAGAAGGCTGTGGCGAAAGGATGGCTGGAGCCTGGGAGGTAGAGTCTGCAGTGAGCCATGTCATGCCACTGCACTCCAGCCTAGTTGACAGAACAAGACACTGTCTTAAAAATTAAAATTAAAATTAAAATTAAAATTAACGTTTGAGCTGGACACAGGAGCTCACACCAGTAATCCCAGCACTTTCGAAGTCTGGCGCAGGCGGATCACTCGACGTCAGGAGTTCAACACCAGTCTGAAATCCCATCTCTACTAAAAATACAAAAAATTAGCTGGATGTGGTGGCGCATGCCTGTAATCCCAGCTACTTGGGAGGCTGAGGCACAAGAATCACTTGAACCTGGGAGGCGGAGTTTGCAGAACCGAGATCACGCCACTGCACTCTAGCCTGGGTGACAGAGCGAGACTTGGTCTCAAAAAATACTAATGATAATAATATTTGCACCCATTAGATGACCCAGCATCCAAGCTTCCAGGGGAACCCACCCCCACTCCCCAGTGAGTTTGGGGGATCGATTGGATGGTCTCTGAAACCAGAACGCCTGGGTTCCCACCCAAGATCTTCCACTGCTGAGCCCCATGATCTTGGGCATGTCACGCCACCTCTCTAAGTCTCACAGCCTCATCCACAAAATGGTACAACAGTGCTCCACGCCCCCCCACAACAGCATCGTGAGGTGACCATGAGATAATCCACAAAGAGGGTTTAGAACAGAGCCTGCCAAGCAATCACTCCACAGACATCAGCCCCTAGAACAAATGGTTAATATGATGGCATTTCCTCCCATCTAAAATGCCAGCAGCTCTCAGATGGGCCGTGATCTCAGGGAACTCCACAAAAGCAAAAGGCTGCTAGTGAAACGGTGACCTGTGTCAACATGAAGATAGAGCCTGGCTTCAGGGATGTCAACCTGTGAAAACTCGTGCCTCTAAGAAGCAGCAGTTCCCTCCATTCAGAGCCACTCTCGGGCTCCATTCGCGCGTCTAAAACCCAACACACAGGGAATGCACAGCAGGTGTTTAAAAAATGCTATCAGGGCTGGGCACAGTGGCTCATGCCTACAATCCCAGCACCTTGGGAGGCCAAGGGAGGAGGATCACTTGAGCCCAGGAGCTCATTGCCAGCCTGGGCAACATCGCGAGACCCCGTATCTGCCAAAAAAAAAAAAAAAAAAAAAAAAAAGGTACAAAAATTAGCTGGGTGTTGCAGCATGTGCCTGTGGCACCAGCTACTCAGGAGGCTGAGGTGGAAGGATCGCTTGAACCCAGGTGGTCAAGGCTGAAGTGAGCCGTGATTACGCCACCACTGCACTTCATCCCAGCCAACAGAGTGAGATCCTGTCTCAAAAGAAATTTTAAAATGCTATCAGGCTAGGTGCGGTGGCTCATGCCTGTAATCTTAGCACTTTGGAAGGCTGAAGCAGAAAGACAGCTTGGGGCCAAGAGTTTAAAACCAGCCTCGGCAATATAGTGAGACCCCACCTCTAATTTTTTTTATCGCTATCAAATTAAAGGTCTGCCCCACATCTCCTAAGGGCCTCATCCCTGTTGGGATTTCCTATTTACACCTCCACATCCTTGAATTAGTCACCCTCTAATTCCTGTGGCACACACCATACACAGTCTGCTCAATGAAGCTGCAAACTTGGTGGGGGGACGGGGCTTCCACCTGGATGTCTTTCTCCACATCCAAAATACCCTGGGTCAACAAAGCCCTCTTGAAGGATTACACAGTTTCGCCAAAGCCCAAATACAGGGCAGAGTTTGGAGGAAAACTGTTTCTGTCCATTTTCAAGAGTGAAATGTGATCCTTCATCCCCTTCAGCCTGGACCATCACTTCCAAATGATGGATGTGGAAACCTCCCTGCCATCTGTTCTTGATTCTGCAGGGGCTGTTTGGCTAAGCACAACACTGCAAGTGTGGCCTCCCTCCCTCAGGCCCCCATCCTGCCTTCCTTCCGCCCACCTCCCAGCAGGCCAGCTGCTCAGAGACAACTCTTGGCAGGCAAGTCAAGGTCATCCGCAAGGAAGCAACGTCCATACCTGGAAGTTTGGAGGAAATGTTGGTCTGTGGGGATGCTTGAGCTGGAAGAAAAATGTAAAGTCGAAGTCAGATCCGTTCAGCTGGACCGAGACCTGTTGTGGGGAGAGTTGAAGAGGGGTCAGAGGGAACAGAGAGGGAGATGCAGAACCCTAGGAGGTGGCTACTAGGCAAACGCATCCCAGAATTTGCCCAAAGCTCAAACCAGAAACTTCTGTCCTCCCTCAATGTTCCTCACCCCTCAATCTTACTCAGGCTGCGCTACTGAACAAGGTTGCTTAGGAAGTGTTGTCCTGGATTTGGGGCTGGAAGACCACTTTGGGACCCCCCACTCCCTGCCATGGTGCCTGCTCATGCCTCCCACAGACACACCACCTTCTAGTTGGCCCTGACTATGAACCAGGCACTGTGCTACCAGGTTCACAATGACTACTTCATTTAATCCTCAACACTGCTTTGCTGGGTTGCTGTTACCACCCCATTTCCCAGCTAGCAAAACTGAGGCTCAGTGGGACTCAGTAATTCACCCAAGGTTACACAGCTAGTTAACAGTGGAACTGGGAATTGAACTTGAACTTACATAACCCTAAACTGCCCACTAGATTGAAAGCTGTCAGAGATGGGAACAGAGATGGGGACAGAGTCACCCATGCATCCCCAGTGCACATCACAGAGCCTGGCACACAGGAGATACAACCTATCCATGCTGAATGAATGGACATGAATGCACATGCCCATGGATGAATAAATGAACAGCCATGAATGAGTAAATATACCTACAATGGCTGCTATATATTCACCAAACTGCATTTCCTTTTCTTCCTGGACATACAGCTAAAACTAAATTTCCCAGCCTCCCTTGCAGCTAGGTGGGATCATGTGATGAGAACCCAGGCAGGAATGACCTTTCCACTTATGGGTCTGGCTCATAAAAGCCTCCTGCATAATTCTCCACTCTCTCTCCCTCCGTCTGCCCACTGGGGCAGAGCCACAAAGTGGGGAGGCCTGGATCCTGAGAGACTGTATGGAGCAGAGCCACGGTGAACTGAGACGTCAACACTGGCCTTTCACAAAGAGCCAAACATTTGTTTACAACAGTCAATGCATCCTGACTAATCACAAACACATTGCCAAAATAAGGACTGTGCTGCTGGCTCTCCAGGGTCATGTCTCCTGCCACCTCCTCAGACATCTCATATAGCTCACCTTCTCTAAAGGTTAAGACCCGGCCTCCCTTGGCAAGGGAGCAGAATTCAGCCTCCTGACCTGGGATGTGACATTGTGGTTGACGGCAGCTCGTGCATCCACACCGAAGTTGAATGTTCCTTGGGGACTCTGTCTAAAGATGATGCCCCCATCCAAGTTCAGGGCCTGGGGGAAGCTCAGCTGGGAAGAAACAGACAACACCCTTTACTTCTGCTAACAGTCAAGCTGTGTGTGGAGGGCACAAACCAGTGTCTGCCCAACCTGGGGACCCGTACCTGGTAGGAATGGGCCAAGTCCAGGGCCAGGCTGTGCCGGATTTCCCCATGCTGAGATCTGTCACGATGTAAACCCTTCAAGTGCAGCACAACTTTCCGGTTGACTTTCAAAGTAGCCTCAATCTCCCTGTTCTTAGCCTGAGTGTGTGAGAACCAGAGGCACTGAGAGAGGTCTCGTACCATCTCTATGTGCCTGCGGAAGCCACCCTGGGAACCCAGTTGTCAGAAGAAAGTGGTCCAAAGATTGATGGGTTATGGAGCAGTCTACACTCCTCCACTTATAGGGCAGGAAGTGGGCACGGGTACACAAGAATGGTAACTCCAGTGCCTACAGCTAAGATTAGCCGGCTGGGCTTGATGGAACAAATGTGAATGTCTGTGTCTTGTTCAAAGAAAGTGCCTTGGGAGTAGTGTATTTTGTTCATTGCCATATTCCTAATACTTAGCACGGGTCCTGGCATGTAGTAGATGCTCAATAAATACTTGGACAAACACAGAATCACTAGCTACAGCCTGAAACTCCAAGGACAAAGCTGAGCTAGAGTGAAAGAATGTGTAACTCATAGTGGAGCTGGCAGAAGAACACTCATTCCACGATGACATCCATGTCCTCATCACTGAAACTTGTCAATATGAGACCTTTCATGGCAAAAGAGACTTTGCAGTGTGACTGGATTGAGGATCTTGAGATGAGGAGATTATCTGGGTGGCCCTAGAGTAATCACAGAGGTCCTGTGAGAGGGAGGCAGGAGGGTCAGAGTCACACAGAGATTGGAAGATGCCACGCTGCTGGCTTTGAAGATGAAAGAAAGTGCCATGAGCCAAGGCATGCAGGCAGCTTCTAGAAGCTGGAAAAGGAAAGGAAATGGACTCTCCTGCGGAGCCTCCAGAAGGAACACAGCCCTGCTAACACCTTGATTTTAGCCACATGACATCCATTTTGGGCTTCTGAATTCCAAAATTGTAAAATAAATTTGTGGCGTTTTAAACCATTAAGATTGCAGCGATTTGTCATGGCAGCCATACCAAACTAATACACAATGGCTCTATCGTTTATTCACTCAACAACCATTTAGCTTCTGCCATAGGCCAAGTACACAGTAGCACGTTACCATCTTTTCCTACCTGTGTTGAGTGAGAAGTTAAAAATGCCTGCCAAGGAGCTTTATCATTGGAATGCATCTTTCAAGGGGTCCATCTTTAAAGGGGTGCTCGGCTTTACTTTAAAACCAAGACAGAGGAAGAGAAATAAGGGTCCAAGAGGGGAGAAAAATGCCTGTCGTTAAACAGACTTATTTTATTTTGAGACAGTCTCTCTCTGTCGCCCAGGCTGGAGTGCAGTGGCGCAATCTCGGCTCACTGCAACCCCCACCTCCCGGGTTCAAGCGATTCTCCTGCCTCAGCCTCCCGATTAACTGGGATTACAGGCGCCTGCCACCACGCCCAGCTAATTTTTTTTTGTATTTAGTAGAGATGGGGTTTCACCATGTTGTTCAGGCTGGTCTTGAATTCCTGACCTCAAATGATCCGCCTGCCTCGGCCTCCCGAAGTGCTAGTATTACAGGCGTGAGCCATCTCTCCCAGCCTAGACACGGTTTTAAAAAGAGTAGACAGCCAAATTATATGAAACTAAACGACTGCCATTTACTCAGTCTGAGCCTGTTGTTGTCAGCTGGGATTTGAGGCCTGGTGTGGTCACACCTTCTGAATTTTTTTCTTATAAACACCAGAAATCTGGGTTTCACTCCAAATCTTCTGATTTTCAGTGGTAGCAATTAATTTCCTTAAAAAATTTAAATGCTAAGCAGACCAAACAAAACCCATCTGCAGATTGAATTTGGCCCATGGTGCCGGCTCTGCGATCTCCGGTTTAAGAAACAGCAAACACCATCGGGAACCACTTCTGCAGGTGTCTGAGGCTGTCATCCTGCCGTTTGTTTCTCCCGAGAAGCTCCAAGAACTGTACTACCTTATCCCTGGGGAGCTGCATGCAGCCTCATTTAACTAATGGTGAAGGGAGCCCCCAGAAGGGTGGGTCTCAGTGCTCAGCAGCTGCCTGGTTCATCCTCCTTCCCAGGAGCTGTTTTGTATCTTGCAAAGAGAAACGGCCAGGTGCGGTGGTTCATTCCTGCAATCCCAGCACTTTGGGAGGCTGAGGTGGGGGGGATCACCTGAGGTCAGGAGCTCGAGACCAGCCTGGCCAACATGGAGAAACCCCATCTCTACTAAAAGTACAAAAATTAGCCGGGTGTGGTTGTGGGCACTTATAATCCCAGCTACTCGGGAGGCTGAGGCAAGAGAATCACTTGAACCCAGGAAGCAGAGGTTGCAATGAGCCGACACTGCACAGCTGCACCCCAGCCTGGGCAACAGAGCGAGACTCGATCCTCAGTCTCAAAAAAAAAAAAAATGGTGGGAGGGGCCTGTGCATGAACCTGGGAGGTGGAGGTTGCGGTGAGATGAGATCAAGTCACTACACTCCAAACTCCAGCATGGACAACAGAGTGAGACTTTGTCTCAAAAAAAAAAAAAAAAAAAAAGAGAGAGAAACACACACACACAATGTCTTCCTTGCATACAGTAAATCCTCCATAAATGCTTGCTGAAAAATACGGTGCTCTCCCAGAGTATCAACTCCTCCAAGAGGTGTCAGGAAGGCGACCTGGATCAGGTTCTAGTAGGCATTTTACAACACTACATTGTAATCCTCTCAGCCACTGCATAGAGATGAGCACTGCTGCTCCCATTCTGCAGACAAGGAAACTGAGGTCCAGAGACACGAAATAGTTAGCCAAGGATACACAGGCAAAAACAAGTTTCACCCCCAGGGAACCACATGCCAAGACCCTCAGCCAGGTGTGGTGACTCTTATCTGTAATCCCAGCACCTTTTTTTTTTTGAGACCAAGTCTTTCTCTGTCACCTAGGCTGGAATGCAGTGGTGGGATCTCGGCTCACTGCAACCTCCGCCTCCCGGGTTCAAGTGCTTCTTGTGCCTCAGTCTCCCGAGTAGCTGGGATTATAGGCACCCGCCACTACGCCCAGCCAATTTTTATAGTTTTTTAGTAGAGATGGGATTTTGCCATTTTGGCCAGGCTGGTCTCGAACTCCTGACCTCAAGTCATCCACCCGCCTTGGCTTCCCAAAATGCTGGGATTACAGGTGTGAGCCACCACGCCTGGCCTAATCCCAGCACTTCGGAAGGTGAGGCAGGAGGATCCCCTGAATCCAAGAGTTCAAGACCAGCCTAGGAAACATAGTGAGACCTCTATCGCTACAAAAAATTTTTAAATGAGCTGGGTGTGGTGGTGCACACTTGTGGTCTTAGCTACTTAGAAGGCTGAGGTGGGAGGATCACTTGAGCTTAGGAGGTCAAGGCTGCAGTGAGTGAGCCATGATCGTGCCCCTGCACTCCAGCCTGGGTGACAGAGCAAGACCCTGCCTCAAAAAAGACCCTCTAAGTCAGAGGTCAACAACTACAGCCCCTGGTCCAAATGTCGCCTGTTTTTGCAAGTAAAGTCCTGTTGGGACTCAGCCACGCCGTTCATCACGTATTATCCACGGTGCTCTTGAATTGCAACGGCAGATATGAGTCAACAAGACCTGAACCATGTGGCCCATGAAACCTCAAGTAGTTACTATCTGGTTCTTTCCAGAAAAGTTTGTTGACCTCTGCTCTGGATCCTGGCATGCGATGGGTGTTAAATAGCATCATGGCAGCAGCTATTCATTGAGCACCTACTGTGTACCAAGCCCTGTGGCTACAGTGTAAACAAAGTACTTGTGGAGATCATGAGTTTTCCACAGTAACAGAGAAGCCAGTGATTGATGAATCACAAAAATAGAACTGGGGCCAGGTACAGCGGTTCACATCTGTAATCTCAGCACTTTGGAGGCCAAGATGGGAGGACCGCTTAGAGTCCAGGAATTCAAGACCAGCCTGGACAATATAGCAAGACTCTGTCTCTACTAAAAATAAAAATAAAAAATAACCAAGTGTGGTGGTAGTGTGTGCCTGTGGTCCCAGCTACTTGGGAGGCTGAGGTGGGAGGATCACTTGAGCCTAGGAGGACAAGGCTACAGTGAGCTGAGATTGTGCCTCTGTACTCCAGCCTGGGTGACAGAGTGAGACTTTGTCTTTAAAAAAAAAAAAAAAAAAAAGAACTGGGATTTGTGATAGGTACTAGAAGCAAAAGATACAGGGCAAGCTGGGTGCAGCGGTAATCCCAGCACTTTGGGAGGCCGAAGTGGGCAGATCACTTGAAATCAGAAGTTTGAGAACAGCCTGGCCAACATGGTAACACCTAGTCTCTACTAAAAATACAAAAAAAAAAAAAATAGTCAGCAGTGGGAATGCACGTCTGTAATTCCAGCTACTCGGGAGGCTGAGGCAGGAGAATCACTTGAACCTGGGAGGCAGAGGTTGCAGTGAGCTGGGATTGCACCACTACACTCTGGCTTGCGCAACAGAGCGAGACTCTGTTTCCAAAAAAAAAAAAAAAGAAAGAAAGAAAAAGATACAAGGCATAGCTAGGGTACGCAGGGGTGTGTGTGAGCTGATCTGGGGGTCAGGTGAGAAGATGCTTGAGCTCAATCCTAAAAGATGAGAAGAAGGGAAGAGGCAAAGCTGAAGGAGAGGGTAACGGCTCCAGGCACACAGGACTCACAGAGGTCCCGAGGCAGGAAAGAGCCAGGTGAGGAAATGCGAAGAGGCTGGATGAGGCGGATGCAGGCCACAAAGCGGGGCTGAGGTGACGGGAGTGGGGCTTCATCCCAAGAGACTTTGTCAGAGTTTGAGAGCAAGCAGGTGGCAGGGTTGTGCTGGCCTTTAGAAAATATCCCTCTGACTGTCACATAGACTATACTAGGGAGGACCAAATTAAACAGGGAACCCAGGCAGGAGAATTTTTTTTTTTTTTTTTTTTTTTTTTTGAGGCAGAGTCTCGCTCTGTGGCCCAGGCTGGAATGCAGTGGCACAATCTTGGCCTGCTGCAACCTCCGCCTCCCAGGTTCTCCTGCCTCAGTCTCCTGAGTAGCTGGGACTGCAGGTACCCACCACCACACCCAGCTAGTTTTTGTATTTTTAGTAGAGATGGGGTTTCACCATGTTGGCCAGGATGGTCTCGAACTCCTGACCTCAGGTGATCTGCCCGCCTTGGCCTCCCAAAGTGCTAGGATTACAGGCATGAACCACCATGCCTGGCCAGGAGTACTTTTTTTTGTGGGCCGGGGTGCAGGGTAGGTGTCTGAGTCTTGCTCTGTTGCCCAGGCTGGAATGCAATCGTGCAATCATGGCTCACTGAAGCCTCAACCTCCTGGGCTTAATCAGATCCTCCTGCCTCAGCCTCCTAGGTAGCTGGGACTACAAGAACATGTCACCATGCCTGACTAATTAAACAAATTTTCTTTCCTTTATTTATTTATTTTTTTAGAAACAGGGTTTCCGTATGTTGCCCAGATGGATCTCCAGTTCCTGGTCTTAAGCGACCTTCCCACCTCAGCCTCCTGAGTAGCTAAGATTACAGGTGTGACTCATTGCACTCAGCCCAGATAACATGTTTTTAATCCTACTGAGAGATGGCAGCAACTTGAACCAGGGCTGACTGGGATGCAAAGGTCTCTGGGGTCTCCGCTCTTACCGTGTGCTGATTCCAAGCAACCAGGCACCCCTCTGTGTTCCTGGGGATGACTTTGCCATCGTATGGATGCATCAGACCTGCACAGACCTGGGAGAGACAACCACATACATGTACACACGCACACAGGGGGTCAGGAGGCAGCTGGGGCCTTCCTCCGGCTCTCAGACCCCTTCCCAGCTATGCCCTGGACCCACTCACATAGGGGTGTCCAGCCTGGCAGCCCAGGACCACAGTCTGCAGGGTTTCCTCTCCGCCATTCAGGACAACTCTAGTCTCCAGGGAATAGCGCTGGTGTCGCCTATCAGCCGTGAAGGTCTCCTGCAGGAGGAGGCTCTGCGGGATGGGCAGGTGCAAGGGGTGCCTGGTGTGCAGAGGGAAAAACAGGCCAAAGCCATTAAAGCAGCTGGTAGTGTTGGGGGACAATTGTGCCCCACGCTCTCAGCCTGGGCCTGTCATGAGCTTGCAGAGTTAAGATTATCACAGAGAAGAGAACATAGGACACCTGGCAGCCCTGTGCTTTACAATTTGGCATCTGGAAGCCTTCACCACCTCACTGTGCCAGTGAAGTGGGCATGGCTGGGGTCCCCATCGCCATTTGACAGCAAAGACCCAAGGGGATAGATGGCACACGGCATCTGGTGTCACTGACTGGGACTGGAATCCAGGCACGGTCTTTCACTAGCTGTGTGACCTTGGGCAAAGGACTTGATTTTTCCGTGCCTCAGCTTCCCCATCTGTAAAACGGGGTCTAAAATAATATTGATTGGACACAGTGGTCGGGATTAGAGATAACATATATGAAATGAACGCAAGCTCCGCAAGGGCAAAGGTTTCTGACGTTCTGGTTCTCTGCTATTTTCCACGTGCCCAGAAGAGCCCTTGGTCCATAGTAGGTGTTCAACGAACGTAAGTGGGATAAAAACACAAATGAACACCGTGCAAACGATGCTGCTCTTCCTTTGTCATCACTGCTGCTGTTTAGGCTGTAGGTGACTTATCTGAGGCCACAGAGCTGCTCAATGCATAGCCTGGAGTCCAAGATGGCTCTGCTCATCCCAACCTCGTGCTGTTGCCTGCACACAGGGAACTGCTTTTCTAATGAGCTCTGTCTCCGGGAAACGAGAAGACTCCCCAGGCAGCTCCAGGCTAGGATGATGAGACTCACTTCGGCTCCCACCTCAGCAACGAATGAAGGGGGCGAGGGATGTGGGAGCTTTCAGGGGAGGTGGCTCTCCTCTGGGATTTGGGTTCCATCTGGGCCCCAGCAGGTCAGCAGGGTTTCTCCAGGTAGCTCTGCCCATCCTGTTCCCCTGGGGACCCTCCACGCTGGAGAAGGGGAAACTTGCAGGGTGTCAGCTGAGGAGAAGGGGCGCACACACCTAAGGAGCAAGGTCCCCCGTTTCCGGTACAATGTCCTGTCTTGCCTCAGCTCCTCCAGCTCTCCCTCCAACTGCAGGCCCCGAGATTGGCCCTGGACACCAGTCCGCAGAGCCGTGAGCGACACCTGGGTCTTCCGGGGCTGCAACAAGATCCAGGCTGAAGGGAGGGACGGGCCAGCAGGACCATGCTGCAGACCTGCCTGGCAGGAAGGCAAGGGGTAGCACCCCACAGCCTGCCCATCACCCCCAGAAATGACTATCCGAGAACCACTACCGAACTCCACCCACAACCTCCACCCTGATTAGACCACAGGATCCCACCGGCACACCACCATGTCTAGACCTCCCTAGGTACCCAGGGGGAATGAAGAACTTGGATTTCTCAGCTAAAGGAAGCCAAGTTTTGCTCCTGGATTTGTGCTAATGTGACCAGGATTCCTTTCACAGAATAAGAAACTAAGGCTTGTCTGGGCACAGCGGCTCATGCCTGTAATCCCAACACTTCGGGAGGCTGAGATGGGAGGGTAACTTGAGCCCAGGGCTTTAAGACCAGCTTGGGAAACAGCAATACCTCGTGTCTGCCAAAAAAATAAATAAATAAAAAAAGTCAGCAGTGCATGGTGGCATGTGCCTATAGTTCTAACTACTTGGGAGGCTGAGCGGGGAGGATCCTTTAAGCCCAGACATTCGAGGTTGCAGTAAGCTATGACTGTATCACTGAACTCCAGCCTGGACAACAGAATGAGACTATCAAAAAATATGTAAGAAGAAAAGATGGAAAAGGAAAACAGAGAGAGAGAGAGAGAGAGAAATAGAGGCTCCAGGAGGCCCAAGGTCATGGGCCAAGCCAGTGGCACAAAACCGTTCTCCATCCCAAGCAGGGAGAGAGGTAGGAGATCCAGGTGAGGGATTTGGTGGTCTCTTGGCTGCACAGGCCTCCTGGGCTCTTACCCACTCCAGGTGCCTGTAGGCAGCTGTTAGGTTCAGCTCCTGCCGCGGACCTTTCAACAAGCAGTTCAGGATCTTACGGTCCCGGCTGTTCTCAGCATGGATCTCACCCTGCACTGCTGCATTCCAGGTTGACTCAACTTCACTCCAGCTGTGGAAGAGGCTCTGTGCCAAGACTGTCACCGTGGAGACCTGCAATGAGGTAAGGAGGGGGACCAAGGCCTTTGCACACCCTATTTCCTCCCCCTGGGATACCTTTTCATCTCTTTCCTGCTTGGTGAACTCCTATTCATCCCTCAAAACCCCTTCAATGTCATTTCTGTGAGGCCTAACCTGACTGGTGCAGGTAGGCTAATTTTCCCTACAGGGCCTTGAGACAAAAAGAAATACTCCCCTCTGTTGTCCCAACCCTGAGCAGGCATAATTTCCTTCTCTCCTCTTCAGTTTGGGGAGGGAATCTGATCTCGCTGGGCCGCTATTACTAGTAGCCAGGGTGTCTGTACCCTGAAGGGCACACGCTGGCGGGTGGCCTTCTCTCCCTGCACCATCACCATTGTCTTCGGGAGTCCTAGGAAGAGCTGGGTGCAATCTGGCCCGTTTCAGAGCTGGGGGAGGTAGACCACTTGCAGCCACCACCCTGGCACAAGCCCTGCATGGGATGGTGCCCTGTTGGCCGCCATCCCTTGTTCACACAACTCGGGGGTCTCACAAGGAGAAGTGACAAGGACAAGACAGGGTTTGGACGTGGCTGAGCCACCAACCCAATACCAGAACTTTGTAACACTTTGTCCCACGTCACTGATCCTCAGTTCCCCACCGCCAACTTCCCCATTTCCTAGAATGGCACTTCCATCCCACCAGATGCTTGGGCCAAAACCTCAGAGCCATTTATTTCCTTTCACTCCCTCCCCACCACCAATCCATCAGCAAATCTGGCATCTCCAGGATCTGGACACTTGCCAACACCTCCACTGCCACCACCCTGGACCAGGCCGCCATGCCCTCTGGTTGGGTGAAGGATGGGAGCCAGCTAGTCAACCGTACCTTGCTCTCCTGTCTTGGCACCCTCGGCTACACAGAGGCCTCCTCGTGGTTCCTAAGATTATCACCGCTCTTGACTCTACCCTGGTGCCACCCAGCCCTGCCTCAGAGGGGACTGTGCTGCCCTTGGATGAGCCCCATCAAGCCCAGACCTTCCCCACATCCACACATCTGCCAGTGCAGGGAGACAGTGCATCTGCCAGGCTCCCTCAGCCCTGCAGATGACACTAATCGGTTTTCTCCCAAACCTGTTCTTGCTTCTGCACCAAACGCGTGCAGAGAAGCAACTTCATGACAGTAGTTGGGATCAAACCGACTTATGTCCTAGAAGTTTTCACTGTTTTTTTGGCAAAAGCTGAATGTCTGCCTATTTCCTAAGTCCTGTTCGACTTGCTTTCCTATTTTATATTTCTCTCTCCTTCAGCTGCTAAGCAGGGATATGGGAAATCTAGACTTTCTTTTTTTAGGTCTAATTTTTCTACGTCACTTAGGAACTAACTCTGATAGTTGTAGGCACTGGGAGGGCCCAACTTCACACATCTGTGAGCTGCTATCTGCCCACAGGCCTCAGATTTTATCCACCTCTGCACCAGAAAAAGATCTCAGTGGCAGGGGACCAGGCATGTGCTGGGGGCCGAGCACCGCTCACCCGGAGGTAGGTGGTAGCTGGGGTGTAGACCTGGATCTTGCCTTCCCTGTTGGGGCCCTGACTCCTGCAGGCCACGCTGACCACCAGGTCCTTCAGGGTCCAGGCCTTGCCCAGTGTTAGCTCCAGGACAGCCTGGAACACAGCTCGGTGTGGCCAGTATAGCCGGTGAGCTGCAGAGACCATCAGCCATGGACTATCCAGGTTCAGGGCTCCTGCAAGGGAAAAAGGAGAATCTGGTACGCGGGGGAGAGGAAGCTTCTAGCAGGCAGCAAGAGGTCCCCAGAGTCTCATCATAGCCGCAATGGACAAATCTCAAAACTCGGAATAACTAGGCATGAGGGAACTTTCTAGGACATTGGTGATGTTGTGACTTATGACAGGTGTTTGGATCACCCAGGTGTATACGCCTGTCAAAACTCATCCAATCCTACTGTAATTTATGCATTTCACTCTGCTTAATGAACACATACTGAAACGTTTAGGGATGAAATGTATCAATGTCTACAACTTACTTTGAACTGCACAGAAAAAATAAGAGGGCTGGATATGTGGAGAGAGAGGTGATGAGGCAAGTGGGGTCAACTGTCAATAGCACAACCTAGTATGAGAGGACGCTGGTGATCACCGTACCATTCACCCAACTCTCCTGAATGTTTGCAGTTTTTTCATAATAAAACATTGGAAGGTCGGGCGCAGTGGCTCATGCCTGTAATCCCAGCACTTTGGGAGGCCAAGGTGGGAGGATCACTCGAGTCTAGAAGTTTGAGCAACAAAGTGAGACCCCATCTCTACAAAAAATACAAAAATTAGCCAGGCACGGTAGTGCTCACCTATATCCCAGCTACTTGGGAGGCTGAGGTGGAGGTTGCAGTGGCTGTGATGGTGCCAATGCACTCCAGCCTGGGCAACAGAGGGAGATCGTGTCTCAAAAAAAAAAAAGAAGAAAAAGAACACAGGTAGAAATGCTGAGGGCTGTGAAGAAAAACAATACAGAAGGAATTTGATAAAAATTGGGTAGGTCAGCAAAAGCTTCTAGGAGACATTACCATTTACCTGATACCTAAATGAAAGATAAGGGGAGGTTAATCAAAGGGGCAGGCAACCCACCCCTGCTGGAGACAGGAGATTTACTGTCTGGGGAAACTGAGGCAGACAGGCTCAGATTCAGGGGCAAAGACACAGTAAGGGGAGGGAGGAGCTGCTGAGTTGAGAACAGGAGACGCTGAAGAGTGGGCAGCCTGGTCCCTGCCCAGTTGCTCCCTTCTCATGGGAAACGGGAAGATGGCACCACAGAAGAACAGAAGGAAGGCATGGATCCCTGGAGAGCCAGGTCCCCACCCAATTGCTTGATTGACAGGGAAGCCCACCAGTCCGCACATGCGCCCACCTATACATAGCGCCTCTTTCCAAACAAGTTTTGAGTCTCCAATTTGTTTTCTATTTCATTCATGTTCTTTCATGGTGATAAAGATCTTATTTCACTTTATAGATCACAGTTGCGACCTGGCAAGCTCGGGCCCTCCAGAACATATGTCTGGTTGCTCAGTTTTTGTTGTTGTTGTTGTTTTGCTTTTGAGGTCATGGTCATTCATTTATTTCTCATTACATTGGGCTGGACCAAGGGTCATGTGCCAGTGTATAGATTATGTTATTCTGTTGCTTTCAGACAGAATTGGGATCCAGGTTCTAACTGTCTCCCAAGTTCAAGACCTGGATCAGAACAAGAAGAGAGCGGCTACTGCTGCAGGAGGCTAGGGGCTGTTGGAGGAAAGGCAGGAAACAAACCTAGAGCTGACCACACACAGGGTTCATGATCAAGGGCACCCCTCTGCGTACTACAGGATCCCACACACAGCCTATGGATTGGCGAGCCCACAGCGGCCCCTCAAAGTGAATGGGGATGGCACAGGCCTGGGTTTGGAACTCCAGAGCTGGAAGGACAACTGCATCTGCCCAGGCAGGACCTGAAAACATTTTGTCCTTCCATCTGTATCCGAAAATCCTGTGTAGAGTCTTTCCATGAGGACAGGGCCAGGGCTAGCTCCTGGGTCTCTGGGTGGCCTCATGGGTCATCTGGTAAAAGTTCTGCAAACTTGTCACCATCTGGGGACATTCCTGCCAGCTCTTCTCCATGCCCTTCTGTGTAAGACACTGGGCAACTGCTTTAGGCCATTCATGATTCTTCTTCCTCAACTCTTCAAATTCAGGAGATTTCTAATCTTTTAGAAAACTCTATATCTCCAGTTACTCCAAAGGTGAATTAACTGGTCTGATGATTTTTCTGGTTTCTCAGTTTCTTTTTCCTTCTTTACTTCCTGAGGGCTTCTAGTCATTTTAGTCAGATGCCTCACTTTCTCCACTTTTATTCCTGAGTTTTCTCCTGGGATCCTTTTTATGGGCAGTCTTAGGGCCTAATCCTGGGTTAACAGAGAACTAGCACTCACTGTCCCCTAATGGGATCCAGGAGAGTCAAGAGGCGCCCAAGTGTGGAAATGTGTTCTCCCCTCTCTGTTTCGGCAGGTCTCTTACTCTAAGTTTTATAAAAGGATTTTAAGAAGAATAGATTTTTTTAAACAAACTTTTAAATCTCTGCTCCAGAATATGAGATCCCTAACTTTGCTAAACTGCTGGTTTTAATTCAGTCCTCAGGCAGCTTCTGAGTACATTCAAAACATAATTACCCTGTTTGAAAACAGGGTAACCAATATTTTGAGCAGCCGACTCAAACATAAACACATATCCAAGGCTGGCTTAGCATTTGGGGGAAAGCCTCCAACAGGAAATACAGAAATAAAAAGAAAAAAGAAACTCGGAGGAAACAGATAAAACTCCCTGAAATTCTGTAACTTATACTCTAAGAGAAGACAATTGCATTCATGGAACAGGACGATGTAAGAAAGGAACAAAAAAACAGAGCTCTTGAAAATATAAGATAATTCAAAATAAAAATGCCAGTAGAAGGGTTGGCATATGAAGTCGAGGAAATCGGCATTTAAATAGAACAAAAGGACAAAGAAATAGAACAAAAGAGAAACAAGGAGGCTGGGTGTGGTGGCCCACACCTCTAATTCCAGCACTTTGGGAGTCAGAGGTAGGGGGATCACTTGAGCGCAGGAGTTTGAGACCTGCCTGGACAAAATACTGAGACCCCATTCTCCAAAAAAACAAAAAGCAAAAAGACAAAAATAAAAACAAGTTTGAAAAGAGAAACAGAGAAAACATTAGAAGCTCAGTTTTCTGAGGACCGACATCTAACCAATAGGAATTTCAGAACAAAGAAAGGAAATTCTCAGAGAAACTGTAAGAGAAAATTACCCAGACCAAAATGACACGATTCCAAATTGAAATGCCCTATGCTAAGGACCCAGTACAAAAGAGGAACATAGGTCCATACTAAGGTACCTTGTAATGAGATTTACCACCACCAGGACTAAGACGAGCTCCTAAAAGCTTCTAAGACAGTGAGAAAAGGGTCACATACAAAAGATGCTAAATCAGAAAAAGCATCAGATCTCCCAATTAATTCAAAACAATGAAGCAATGCCTTCAAAATCTCAAGAGAAAATTATTTCCAACCTAAAATTCTCCACTCAAACTCCCCCAGTATTATCAACGTTTAGGGTCTCAAAATGTTTGTATTCTGTTATGGATTAAATTGTGTTCCCCCAAAAGATTAACTGAAGTCTTAATCCCCAATACCTCCCAGTGTGACCTTAACTGAAAATGAGGTCATTGCAGATATCATTAAGTCAAGATGAGGTCATGATAGAATAGGACAGGCCCTTAACCCAATAGCACTGATGTCTCTATTAGAAAAGAAAAATCTGGACACAGACACACACAGACACACACAGGGAGAATGCCATGTGACAAAAGAGGCAGATATTAGAGAGGATGCAGTTGTAAGCCAAGGAACACCAAGCTTCAACATCCATCACCAAATGCTTGGAAAAGGCAAGGGAGGGTTCTCCCCAGAGCCTAAGAGGGAACATGGCCCTGGGGGCTCCTTGACTCAAACTTATGGCCTTCAGAACTGTGAAAGAACAAATTTCTGTTGTTTTAAGCTGCCCAGTTTAGTAATTAGTTACAGAAACCCTTGGGAATGAATATACCTCCCATCTATGCTTTCTCTGGAAGTTACTGAAAGATGTACTCCATCAGAACAAAGGAATAAACCAAGAGAGATGACACAGGTTTAAGAAAAAGGGGTTGTGACCCAGAGGAGAAGTGAAAAGAAGTCCAGGTTGACGGAAAAGGGAGGCTACAGAACCACAGCTGTGCAACTGGTCTACTTTGGAGCAAGATACAGGCTCCAGGAAGAGGGTCCCCAAGAAAAATATCAGAACTAACTGAAGTCAATGAACAATCTGATGTGTCTGACCACTTGGAAAAAAGTTTTGCAATGTTGCTGAAATCCTGTAATGAGTAGGCAAAAATTATAGAAAACTAATCAAATAGAAAAATAAAGGCAATTACAAACTCCAGAAAAAAACAAAAAGTCACCAAGATAGTACACCATATATCTAAGCTATGTAAGACATTTACAGTTACAATTCTGTAAGCATCAGATGTTAACAAAATGTAATTCTTTTAAGAAAATGAGGAGAAATACGTATTTGAAAGGGGCACCAATCTAAGAGTTAAATGCTTATCCTCTCTAGTAAGAAACCTATGGAGAATGACCAAAGCTGAACATTCAAGAAATAACAGCATGATTATATCATTTTAAAAGATGGAGAATATAAACAGAAAAATTGGCTGAAAGAATTTAGAGTGCTTGCTGTTTTAAGCAAGTCTTGGGGTAGGGGCCAGGCACAGCAGCTCACACCTGTAATACCAGCACTTTGGGAGGCAGAAGGAGGTAGATCCTTTGAGCTCAGGAGTTCAAGACCAGCCTGGCCCACATAATGAAATCCCATCTCTACTAAAAATACAAAAATTAGCCAGGTGTGGTAGCACACACCTGTAATACCAGCTACTCGGGAGGGTGAGGCAAGAGAATAGCCTGAGTCTTGGATGTAGAGGTTGCAGTGAGCCGAGATCATGCCACTGCACTCCAGCCTGGGTGAGAGAGTAAGACAGTCTCAAAAAAAAACAAAACAAAAACAAAAACACAAGGTAGGCAGGTGTGACACTGAGGATATATTTCTCTTATAAACTTTAATCAACTTTCAGAAAATGTAGTTCAAGTCTATACAAGAGCAAAGAGCATAATACAATGAGCCCCCATGGGACCCAGCTTCAACAATGAGCAACTCACAGTCAAATTCACTTTTAAACAAGGTATCACTTCAATAAAAATAAAAATTGAAAAAAATAATTCATGGATAAACTATGGTGAATTTTTTTTTTTTTTTTTTTTTTTTTTGAGATGGAGTTTCACTCTTGTTGCCGAGGCTGGAGTGCAGTGGTGTGATCTCTGCTCACTGCAACCTCTGCCTCCCGGGTCCAAGTGATCCTCCTGCCTCAGCCTCCTGAGTAGCTGGGATTACAGGTGCCTGACACCACACATGGCTAACTTTTGTATTTTTAGTAGAGATAGGGTTTCACCATGTTGGCCAGGCTGATCTTGAACTCCTGACCTCAAGTAATCTGCCCCCCTCAGCCTCCCAAAGTACTGGGATTACAGGCATGAGCCACCACACCCAGCCAGCGGATCCATTTTCCATTTTTTAAAAGTGAGAGACAGTGTTTTCCAGACACAAAGATCCACAAATGCAAAGGCCCTGGAGTGTGTCTGGGGAGCAAAAAAAGGCCTCCGAGCCTACAGGATAATGAGCAACGGGAAGAGTGGGGTGGGACAAGGCTGGAGAAGGAGGCAGGGACCTGACACTTGACTGGCAAAGGTAAGAAGTTGGGATATAATTATAAGCATGATGGGACTCTTTAAAGATAAGGGTTTTCGTGTGTTTGTTTCTAAAATTAAGACAGGTTCCCACTATGTTGCGCAGGCTGATCTCAGACTCCTGGCCTCCAGAAGTCCTCCCGCCTCGGCCTCCCACAGTGCTGGGATGACAGGTGTGAGCCACTGTGCCTGGCCCAGTTTGAGTCTTGAGTTAGCCTAGCCAATAAAAGGAAAAGGTGTTCCAGGAAGGAGTCATAGCTTGAGCAAAGGCCTGGAAGTCAGAAATCTGAGCTGCTAGCCAAGGAGGCCCCACAGCCAACACTCACCTTCCCACTTCCACAGGGTGGCCCGAGATGTGTCCTTCCACTGCCCGCCTGCCACAAACAGCGGCCGCCCATTGTACTGCACCTTCAGGTGACTGCTTCTCTCCACATAGGGCAGGCGGAGGCTCAAATGGTGCAGCTGCACACGGCAATCCACCTGCCTCTCAGGCACCTGCAGCACAAACTGGAGAATGCCCACCGCCCCCCCCAAGATGCCAGTGGGATCATGCCATCCCCGGCCTAGAATGTGCCCAGGAAATCGAGGCAGCAGTGAGCCAAGATTGCACCACTGCACTCCACACGAGCAACGGGAGTGGAACCCAGTCCAAAAAACAGAAAACAAAGAGCTTTGGTAAGGATGTGGAGAAATCTGAATTCTCAAACGCTGATGGTGGGAAAGTAAAATAGTGCAGCTACTGTGGAAAACAGTGTGGCAGTTTTTCAAAAAATTAAAGATCGAATTACCATATGACCCCAGCAATGACACTTCCAGGTGTATATACAAAAGAACTGAAAGCAATTGAAACAACTGAAAGCATCAGTTCATAACAGCATTTATTCACAATAGCCAAAAGATGGAAGCAACCCGCGTGTCCATCAACGGATGAATGGATAAATAAAATACTGTCTATACAGACAATGGAGTATTCAGCCTTAAAAAGGAAGGAAATTTGACATATGCTACGATATGGATGAACCTTGAGGACATGCTAAGTAAGCCAGTCAAAAAAAGGGCAGGAAAGGCGTGGTGACTCACACCTGTAATCCCAGCACTTTGGGAGGCCGAGGCAGGTGGATCACCTGAGGTCAGGAGTTCAAGACCAGCCTGGCCAACATGGCAAAGCCCCATCTCTACTAAAAAATACAAAAATTAGCCGGGCGTGGTTGTGGGAGCCTGTAATCCCAGGTACTCAGGAGGCTGAGGCCCAGAGAATTGCTTGAACCCAGAGGTAGAGGTTGTAGTAAGCCAAGGTCATGCCATTGCACTCCAGCCTGGACAACTCTATCTCAAAAAAAAAAAAAAAAAAAAATAGCCAGGTGTGGCGGCAGGTGACTGTAATCCCAGCTACTTGGGAGTCTGAGGCAGGAGAATCGCTTGAACCTGGGAGGTGGAGGTTGCAGTGAGCCACGATCATGCCATTGCACTCCAGTGTGGGCAATAAGAGGGAAACTCTGTCTCAAAAAAAAAAAAAAAAAAGACAAATACTGTATGATTCCACTTCTAAGTGGTAGCTAGAGTAGTCAAAAGTCCAAAACAGAAAGTAGAACAGTGGTTTCCAGGGACTGGGAGCGGGGGAGAATGGGGAGTCAGCATTTCCTGGTTACAGACTTGCAGTTTTGCAAGTTCTCGAGATAAGCAGTGGTGATGGCTGCACAAGAATGTAAATGCATGTAATGCCACTAAACTTCAAAATGGTTAAAATAGTAAATGTGGCTGGGCGTATTGGCTTACGCCTGTAATCGCAGCACTTTGGGAGGCTGAGGTGGGTGGATCACCTGAGGTCAGGAGTTCGAGACCAGCCTGGCCAACATGGAGAAACCTCGTCTCTACTAAAAATATAAAAAAATTAGCCAGACATGGTGGTAGGCACCTATAATCCCAGCTACTCAGGAGTCTGAGGCTGGAGAATCGCTTGAGCCCAGGAGGCGGAGGTTGCAGTGAGCCAAGATTGTGCCAATGCATTCCAGCCTGGGTAGCAGAACAAGACTCAGTCTCCAAATAAATAAATAAATAAAATAAAATAAAATAAAATAAAATAAAATAAATAACACAAATAGTTAATTTTACATGACATATATTTAACCACAATTAAAATCAAAGTTAAAATTTAAAAGACCATTTGCAGGACTGGATCTGAAAAGAGAAAAAAAATTCTAAACCAATTTTTAAATAAACATACAAGGTTAAATAGTGTTGTTTAAGAACCACCACCTGGGCTGGGCACGGTGGCTCAAGCCTGTAATCCCAGCACTTTGGGAGGCTGAGATGGGTGGATCACGAGGTCAGGAGATCGAGACCATCCTGGCTGACACGGTGAAACCCCGTCTCTACTAAAAAATACAAAAAACTAGCGAGGTGGTGGGCGCCTGTAGTCCCAGCTACTCGGGAGGCTGAGGCAGGAGAATGGCGTGAACCTGGGAGGTGGAGCTTGCAGTGAGCTGAGATCCGGCCACTGCACTCCAGCCTGGGCGACAGAGCAAGACTCTCTCTCAAAAAAAAAAAAAAAAAAAAAAAAAGAACCACCACTTGTTCAGCTGCTGAGCACACCATCATTCCTAACTCAGTAAAAGAACCCACCCTCAGGGAAAAACTAAAAGCGAACCCCTCTTTCCAAAACGCATTTTTACAGGTGGAAATCTGGGTTTCCCAAGCTCTCCTGCCGGTCCTTGGCACTCTGAGAAGTGTTTCTTACCCCTGGGGACGTGTGGCTGGAGGTGCAAAACGGAAAGTCACCAAGGCTGAGTTTCAGTTGGCTGCATCCTTGCAGCCAGGGCCAGAGGGCCATGCGGGGGTTCCCCAGCTCCCACCATCCATGCTGGACTCATAGGGCATGGCTCTGCTGCAGTGGCCGGGCTCACCTCCATGAAGTGATTGCTCAGAGCGGGCCCCGAGTCATTCTTGAAGGTCTGGCTGACACGGAGATGCCTCTTGTTGCTGCTCTTGTCCCAGTGCTTCCCGTAGCTCACCTCCAGCTGTGAGTGCAGGTGGCCCGAGTCCTCCTCGTGCCAGAGCTGGACCTGCGACACACATGGGTGGTGAACTGCCCATGGAGGCCCTGCTCACCCAGTCCCTGGGCCTCCTTACAGCCGCCCACTCCAAGGATATCAGCTTGGTTTTCAGAAGAGACGGTTCTGTAGCAAGCACTATTTTGGTTTGTTCGTTTGTTTTTAATTTATTATTTATTTTAGAGATAAGATCTCACTCTCCCACCCAGGCTGGAGTACAGTGGCACCACCTTGGCTCACTGTAACCTCTGCCTCCTGGGCTGAAGCATTCCTGGATGAATAGATGTAAGACTGAGGCTGAAGTTCCAGCCCCGGAACACATTCCCATATGGCTATGTGATTGTGAGCAAGTCCATCTCTTCGGGGATGAGCTCAGGATACTCAGATCACCACTTGCCTGACTCTGGTGCTCTCTCTGGATGTCGCACCTAGCCTGGGCACCCACCTTGTGGCTGAAGGCTGGGATCTGTGTGTAGTGGAGCTCGTGGCCCAGCTCCAGCCTGTAGGCGCCATTCAAGCCGCTCTCTGCCTGCAGCTTCTGGCTGGTGCTACACTCGTATTCCGGCTGCTTCGCCTGACCTGTGCGGATTGACCCAGAGACCCCTGCCCTCCTCTGCCAGGCAGCCCTCCACCAGGGATCCAAGAGGAGGAGGGCCTGGCCCAGCCTGGCCACAGCTACACCCCCATGCTCTACTCCACCTGTCACTTCATTAGAACCTGACGATGGGGAGATCTTAAGAGATAGGCGAATGTCCCCTTAAGAGACACACCTTTTTTTTTTTTTTAATGGGCAGGTACTCAGTACTACTCAGAGCCACCAGAATGACTAATGGAAAACCCCGTGGTGACAGCGTATCTTAGCTAACCGAGCCACAGCCCTAGGAAACAGGGCAGGCCCTGTCACCTCCACCTGCCCCGCAGCCAGGCACGCAGCGCCTTACCCAGGAGGCTGTACTGGATCCTCAGGGAGTTGGTCCAGAGCCGGTCCCATTGCTGCAGCAGGCCAATGGCACGCAGCCCCACCAGCACTGGCACGAAGAGCTCGGCACCCAGGGTGGCCACCCACCGTCCATCCTCCTCCTTCCTCTCCAGCAGTGCTGCAGGGACACAGAGCAGGCAGATGAGAGGGCCAGCCCCAGGGACCAACACCCCCACCCCCAGGCAAAGAGGGGACTCGGGAATCACCGAGGGGCCTCGCCGTTGGGGGCTCCTTGAAGAGCCAACACATGTGCGCCCTGCATAACAGGCCACAGACAGGCCTCATCACGGCTTACTGTAGCCTTGACCTCCCAGGCTCAATCGATCCTCCCACCTCAGCCTCCCGAGTAGGTGGAACGACAGACGTGTGCCACCACACTTGTCTAATTTTTGTATTTTTTGTAGAAGCGGGGGTCTCACTATGTTGCCTAGGCTGGTCTTGAACTACTGGGCTCAAGTAATCCTCTCCGGTTTAGCTTCCCTAAGTGCTGGGATTACAGGCATGAGACACTGCGCCTGGCCCAAAAATAAAGTAGAAAAAAC
Organism: Chlorocebus sabaeus; assembly: GCF_047675955.1. Classification (NCBI taxonomy): domain Eukaryota; kingdom Metazoa; phylum Chordata; class Mammalia; order Primates; family Cercopithecidae; genus Chlorocebus; species Chlorocebus sabaeus. The sequence continues at coordinate 11,103,714 of NC_132908.1, forward strand.
CAAAATCGAACAAGACAAAAGAGAAAAGAATTAACAGCGCATGGTGGGTTGTCGGGTCAATTTCACCTTTGGAAGCTTCTGAAACACAGAAGCTCAGCCAGAACACACAGGTGAAACTGAGCCAGCTGTTATGACTCCCAAACGCCCACATCAGAGGGTCGACAGCCACTGCTCCAATTACCCCCAGCCCCAGCTCCTGTCCTTACCTTGGAATCTTCTGGAACACCCCTGAGAGGCACACCCAGGTGCCACCACCCCAGCTCCAGCACCAGGGCCAGCACCTGCTGCGTCTTAAATGCCCAGTGTATTTCAGGTCAAAATGTTACATGTCTTTCTTATCATGGATCAGAATAAAAACACTCCAAAAGCTGCTATTTTAAGGTTTGTGGATGCAGTTGGAGGTTGGGGGAGGTTCTGGGGGCTCACACGGAGCCTGGATCTGCCCTTAGATGGGATGTTGATATTAAGAGAGGCTGGGGTGATGAGGAGTATAAGGAGGCACTTGGCCACCACACCTTAGCCTGGCCACAGAGCAGAGGGCGCAGAAGGGGTCTCATCTCCTACCTGTCACGTGGGCCTGGTCACTCAGTGGATGGCTCAGCGATGCGGAGAAGGCCAGCTTGCTGCCCGCCTGCCGTGTGACGTTCCCGGCAAAGACAATGGGGCTGCCCCCCGTCACCAGTTTCACCTCCAGCTGCGCATGGAACCACTCGGCCTCACCACCCACGGCTGGCTGCAGGTCACTCCAGCCCTGAAAAGGCTTCAGTGTCACCTGGGAAGACAGGCTTGACCAGCAGGCCCAGCTCTGACCACACAAGCTGGGACCAGACAGGGTAGGAGACAAGCCAGCTGACAGCCTTCTACACCGATCCTTCCCCAGTTTTTGTTTTTCCGTGAGATGGAGTCTCACTTTGTGTCCCAGGCTGGAGTGCCGTGGTGGGATCCTGGCTCACTGCAACCTCCACCTCCCGGGTTCAAACGATTCTCCTGCCTCAGCCTCCCAAGTAGCTGGGATTACAGGTGCCCGCCATCACATCCGGCAAATTTTTAAATTTTTAGTAGAGATGGCGTTTCACTATGTTGGTGAGGCTGGTCCCAAGCTCCTGAACACAAGTGATCCACCCGCCCTGGCCTTCCAAAGTGCTGGGATTACAGGCATGAACCACTGTGCCCAGCGCTTCCCCAATTCTTTAAGCTCTGGATTTCTCAAAATTAGAAACCTGTGTTACAAACTCAGACATAAATACAAGGGACTCCTCTTCTTGACATCCCCCTCTTTCAATCCATTAGGAACTGGAGTCGACTGTCCCTATGGAATGGGTCTAGAATCAACCACTTCTGCCACCTCTGCTGCCTCACCAGCTGGAGCCCCAGTCATCGGCCTGTCTCACTGCAATGTCCTCCTGGCTCTCCCGGTTCCCATCCCGCCGCTGGCAACTGATCTCCATGTGGCAACCAGACACGTCGAATGATGACACACTAGCCTTTCTTATGGTACAATCCAAAGTCCTTGCGAAGGCCAGCGAGGCCAGAATTTTCTCTTTTGATCAGTGGTGCAGACCTGGCCATGGGAAGACACTGGCAGATGGACCATGGGGACAGCTCACTACACACTCCACGGCCCCGCAGAGGAGATTCTCTGGAAAAGCCATGAGCACCTGCAAATATAATCTTTAATGGCCCTGCCAACCTGCAGTCCCCCAACCCTACACCCCTCTGATGGCCACCAGCTGGTCAGTTTACCCAAAAGACATCAAAGCAACACTCGCTATTACCAGACTGCCACTACTTAACGCTCTCTTTCCCTGCTCCCCACAGATGTGTGTACATAAATGTGTGTAGATGTGTGTATAGATGTAGCTACATGGATGTCTGTGTACACAGGGGTGTGTACAGATGTGTATGTATACAGACATGTGGGTGCACACGGGTGTATCTATGAATGTGTACATGGATGTGTCTGTATGTAGACACGTGTATGGACGTGTGTGTATGAACGTATGTATACAGATGTGTAGAGGTATATATATGGATGTATATATAAGAATATATGCATACAGATATGTCTACATGTGGACTGTATGAATACGGATGTGTACGGACATGTGAACAGATATGTATATACGAACGTGTGTGTAGACATGCATACAGATATGTGTATATATATGGATGCGTATATATGAACGTATACACAGATGTGTCTACATGTGGATGTTTGTGTGTGTGAATATGGATGTGTGTGAATATGGACGTGTGTGTATGGACACGTATGTGTATGGATGTGTGTAAAGAGGTGTATATATAAATGCATGTATATGAATGTGTAGATATGTCCACACGTGGATTGTGTGAATATGGATGTATATGCACATGTGTGTATGGACATGTGAACACACATGTATATATATTGATGTGTGTATATAAATGTGCATACAGATAAGCATACATTTGGATGTGTATATGCAATATCCTCCTGACTCTCCCGGCTCCCATCCCGCCCCTGGCAACTGATCTCCACATGGCAAGCAGACATGTCGAATGATGGTACGCTAGCCTTTCTTATGGTACAATCCAAAGTCCTTGCAAAGGCCAGCGAGGTCAGAACTTTCTCTGTTGGATGTGCACACAGATGTATGTACGAATGTGTTTGTACATGGATGTGTCTACATGTAGACATGTGTATGGACATGCGTGTGTATGAATGTATGTGTAAAGAAGTGGATATATGGATGTGTGTATATGAATGTATGCATACACATGTCTACATGTGGACTGTGTGAATACAGATGTGTGAATACATTGGATGTGAATATGGACATATGTGAATATGGATGTGTGCATGGACTCTGTATAGACATGTGTAAAGATATGTATATATATGAATGTGTGTACATATGAATGTATATACAGATGTGTCTACATGTGGATTTCATGTGTGTAAATATAGGCGTGTGTATGGACGTGTATGTGTATGAACATGTGTATGGGTATGTCACATGTGTATGGATGTACATGCGTGCACATACGACTACAGAGACACACCTTTCTCTTTCTCTTTTTACAGAAACAGATGCTGGTTCTCTACTCTGCTCCCAGCTTTTCCTGCTGGCAGGCACATTCTGGCGATGACTTTCTCCAGTCCGGACCAGAGGCTGTGTGGTGCTGATCAGAGCTTCCTCAAGGTGCACGTGAACAGGGTGAACACAGAATTTCTCACCCAAACCAGAACACTTTGCAGTTAAAGAGAACACTACTTGTAAATGTGTCAGGTCAGCAGGCGTAACCTGGGGCTCTCCAGACAACCCAGGACCCAAACCCTGCACACTAGTGGGAGGGGGCACAGAACAGAACACTCTTCCCTAAACCAATCTTAAATCCCATAAGCTTTGAGACAAGTTGAACCCAAGCTCTGGCACTTTGTATTCATGAGCTCATCTGCCTCAGTTTCTTCATCTTGTATGGGGTTACAGAGAAGACTTGAAGGGGGTCCTCATGTCTGCTGAAACAGGCTCCAGAAAGTTCCGGAGTTCTGGAGCTCCAGCTGTTACTGTACTTGTGATGAGTCTGGGGCAGGTGGAACTAGAATTTCTCCAAAGGCAAACATTCCCAGGCTGCAGACAGCTCTATAGGGACCAGCAGGAAGGTCCGTGGGGAGGTACAAGCAATTTGTGCTTGTACATTTAACAAACAACTGGAAGTTCGAGGGCCTCTGGTAATTCTGGAAATGAGGCATAAGTCTCAGCCACCAGGCAGGTGGGACTTTAGGAGGACAGCTCTCCCCTGACATAGATCTTCCCCCAACCCAGGCTGATGGCACAGCTGGAAGTAGAGAATGTATTTTTGCAGCAAGAGATCCAGCTCCAGCTTCAGATGCTGCAGTCCAGGCCTCTCTGAGAAGACACTGGGAACGGAGGCAGAATCAGAAGATCCACTGCCAAAGTTGCCCAGCAATCATGCCTGGTGGGATCAAGTCTAAAACTGCTATTTGTACCCTGGCTGTAGTGCAGTGGCACGATCTTGACTTACTGGAACCTCCACCTCCCAGATTCAAGCAATTCTTCTGCCTCAGCCTCCCAAGAGGCTGGACTACAGGCGTGCGCCACCATGCCCAGCTAATTTTTGTATTTTTAGTAGAGAGAGGGTTTCACCATCTTGGCCAGGCTGGTCCCAAATTCCTGACCTCCAGTGATCCTCCCACCTCAGCCTCCCAACATTTGTACACTTTTTGAAGTCACAGATCTGCTTGAAAAGGGGATGGAAGTTTTAAATCTTCTCCGCAGGATGGAGGGTAGACACAAAACTTCAACAGAATGACAGGGGCTTCAAGTGACTCACTAAGTTTCGACCAGGCACCCTTGGGTAAGAACCCTAGAAAAGCACCTACTAAGATGAAAACAAGCCTAAACAACATAGTAAGACCTCATCTTCACACACAGAAAGAAAGAAAGAAAGAAAGAAAGAAAGAAAGAAAGAAAGAAAGAAAGAAAGAAAGAAAGAAAGAAAGAAAGAAAGAGAGAGAGAGAAAGAGAGAAAGAAAGAAAGAAAGAAAGAAAGAAAGATAGAAGCGCATGGTGGCACAGGCCGTAGTCCCAGCTACTTGGGAGACTGAGGCAGGAGGATCGCTTGAGCCCAGGGATTTGAGGCTGCAGTGATCTAGGATCATGCCACTGCACAAAAGAAGATGTTATAAAAGACAAGAAGGCAGGGAGGTGGGCAGAGAGGGAAAAGAGAGACAGGCAAAGAGACAGGGAGAAGACATGGGGGAAAGTGTGGGAAAGAGGTGGGAAAGAGGTGGGAAAGAGGTGGGAAGAGAGAGGGAAGAGAGAGGGAATAGACAGAGGGAAAGAGAGGGAGAGAAAGGAAAGGAAGAAAGGAAGAAAAGAGAAAAAACATATAATCCTTGTGGCCAGGGAATTCCATTGTTAAGAATTTACTCTGCAGAGAAAATGGTTCTCACGGCAGAATATTTGTAAGAGCGGAAACCTGGCAAAAACTCAAGAGCCCTTCATTATTAAACTAGCTGAATAAATTCCATTCCACGGACTATTACACAGTCATTCATGCTACACAGGAGGCACTTATTTTCTTTAAAGTGGATATATTAACTCCATGTGCTGACTGTGTGCATAGATCATCTCAGAAACGAATCACCAATAAAACCCTAACAGTGGTTGGCTTTCAGGAGGGGTGGGAGAAAAGTTTTAAGGCTACACCAGCACCAACCAATAGAACTTTCTGTAATGAGGGCAATGTCTCAGGGCTGCATGAAGCTTTGGAACACCTGAAATATGGCCCATGCAGTCAAAGAACCAAATCTTTAATTTTCTTTAATTTTAATTCACTTAGGTTTTTTTTTTTTTTTTTTTTTTTGAGATAGTCTCGCTCTGTTGCCCAGGCTCGAGTGAATTGGCATGATCTTGCTTCACTACAACCTCCGTGCCCCCACCCCCACAGGTTCAAGCAATTCTTCTGCCTCAGCTTCCCAAGTAGCTGGGATTACAGGAGCCCGCCACCACACCTGGCTACTTTTTGTATTTTTGGTAGAGATAGGGTTTCGCCAAGTTGGTCAGGCTGGTCTTGAACTCCTGACCTCAGGTGAGCCACCTCCCTCGGCCTCCCAAAGTGCTGGGATTATAGGCATGAGTCACTGCACCCCGCCTCACTTAGATTTCAATAAACATGTGTGCCACTGGCTACCATATGGGAGAGTCAGTTCTATACCCTTTCACAGCTTTTGAACTTTGAATCATTTAAATGCATTGCCTATTTAATTGCAGAATGTAATAGTATTTAGATTGAATTAATCCAAATGAAATCTACAACAGAATTTAAATTGTATCAGTGCATGCTGGTCTAAAAAGATTGCCACAGTGTATGTACATATATGTGTATTATGTGTGTGTGTATGTATATATACATATATATACAAGCGTGCGCACACATACATATATATATATTTTTTGAGACAGAGTCTCGCTCTGCCACCCAGACTGGAGTGCAGTAGTACAAAATCATCTCACTGCAACCTCTGCCTCCTGGGTTTAAGTGATTCTCCTGCCTTAGCCTCCTGAGTGGCTGGGATTACAGGCGCCCGCCACCACACCCGCCTAATTTTTTGTATTTTCAATAGAGATGGGGTTTCACCATGTTGGCCAGGCTGGTCTCGAACTCCTGGCCTCAAGTGATCCATCCGCCTTGGCCTCCCCAAGTGCTGGGATTACAGGCATGAGCCATGGCGCCCACCTGCCAAGGTATTTTTTTGAGTTTAAAAAAAAAAAAAGTCCTTACAGGTTTAAAAAAAGAAAAAAACTGGGAAACCGGGAGTGGAGGCTCACGCCTGTAATCCCAGCACTTTGGGAGGCCAAGGTGGGCAGATTGTGTGAGCCCAAGAGTTTGAGACCAGCCTGGGCAACATAGTGAGACCCCATTTTTACAAAAATATAAAAAACAATAGCCAAGCACAGGGGCACATGCCTGTAGTCCCAGCTACTCAGGAGGCTGAGGTGGGAGGATCGCTGGAGCCCAGGAGGTCAAGGCTGCAGTGAGCCATGTTTGCACCTCTGCACTCCAGCCTGAGAGACAGAGCAAGGACCCTGCCTCAAAAAAGAAAAATAAAAAAACAAAACCTAAGCATGAAAATTGGGTTTTCATGCTATTGTACGATGTGTGCTTCCCTCAAAACTTGTTACATCATCACATCACCCACCTGATGTGAAAAAGAAAAAATAAAACCCAGAAACCCACACTAAAACTATTTGCAAATCTATAGTGTTACGGTCTGCACTGTGTCTCCCTGCAAGATGCTGAAGCCCTAAGCCGCAGTATCTGTGAATGTGACCTCATTTGGAAATAGGGTCTTCACACATGATTAAGCTAAGCTGAGATGATGAGGGTGAACCCTAATCCCGTGTGCCTGATGTCCCTGTAAAAAGGGGATGTGTGGACATCGGACACCTACAAAGGTAAGATTATGTGAAGACGGAGACAGAAGACCACCTCCAAGCCAAGGAGCTCTGGAAGTTTCTAGAATCCAGGAGCGAGAACTGGGACAGATCCTCCCTGACAGCCTTCACAGTGGGAAAAAGAAAAAAACAAAAACAGAAAAACCTCAATTTCAGACTCCTGGCCTCCAGAACTGTGAGAATAAATCCCTGTAGCTGAAGCCACACAGTCAGGGTACTTTGTTAAGGCAGCTCTGGGAAATGAATACAGATTTCTCGGGACGTGCATCAATACTTCTGCAGGAAATTTGGGACGCAGAATGCTTTAACTTACAATTTATACCTTTCTCTATTCTGAATTCTTTTTTTGAGAGACCGGGTCTTACTTTGTCGCCCAGGCTGGAGTGTAGTGGCACAAGCATGGCTCACTGCAGCCTCAACCTTCTGGGCTCCAGCGGTCCTCTTGCCTCAGCCTCCTGAGTAGCTGAGACTACAGGCACACGCCACTGTGCCTGGGTAACTTTTTAAAATGTTTTGTAGACACCGGGTCTTGCTATGTTGCCCAGGTTTATCTCGAACTCCTAGCCTCAAGTGGTCCTCCCACCTTAGCCTCCTAACTTTCTGTAATTACAGGTATAAACCATTGTACCTGGCTTTTATTTTTATTTATTTATTTTGAGACAGACTCTCGCACTGTCTCCCAGGCTGGAATGCAGTGGCATGATCTCAGCTCACTGAAACCTCCGCCTCCTGGGTTCAAGTGATTCTTCTGCCTCAGTCTCCCAAGTAGCTCGGATTACAGGCACCCACCACCACACCCGGCTAATTTTTGTATTTTTATCAGGGGCGGGGATTCACCATTTGGCCAGGCTGGTCTCGAACTCCTGACTTCAGGTGATCCACTCGCTTCAACCTCCCAAAATGCTGGAATTACAGGCTTGAGCCACTGCATCCCACCTGAATTCTTAAAAGCATGTTTTTGTGTTATTAATATCCATTTTTAACATCAATGATGGTGGAATTTGAGCCCATTTTTTTCTTCTTTATACATTTCTGGGTAACAGAACTAACACCTGTTAACCGGCAGGTAGAAAGGGAAGATCCCAGAGGTGGTGGCAATAGTTAACAGGGCTCTGGGACCCGGGCAGGAAATCTCTGGGGAGGTGGCAGGTGCAGACACAAGTGGGCCAAGGGTGTGGAACAAACCTTGATGTAGTAGACATCCCTGTCATCCAGTATCAACTCCAAGTGACCCACGTGGGCACTCCCAAGAGCCTCCATCTTTCCTGAGGGTACAAAACGAGAGTTTAGAGACAAGCGTTCAACATCTAGATCTGGCCCCTCCATTCCCCTGGGAGGACCGCCTGCCCATTTTTTAATCTCTGAGCCTAAGATGCAGCACCTGTAAAATGGGGCTGGATTTAGTGCTGACCTCAGGAGGTCACAGACAAACCTATGAGCCAGCTCACTGTAGGGACCCAGCCCTGGGTGTGGCACCGAGTCAGGGGCGCAGGGAGCAGGGAGGGATGTTGACATTACCGTCCAGCTCGATTTTCTTCTTGGGATGGAGAAGCTTGAGCCGGAACTTGCTCTGGGGCAAGCTGTAACTGACATCCACCCCGACATCCCTTGGCACTTCTGACCCCGGCGTGCCCATGAAGATGTGGGCTGTGGCTTCTTGAGGGAACCAGCTATCCTTCTGGAAACAGCAGAGTCCTCAAGATTGAGAGCCTCCACCTCCACCCTTCAGACCCTTGCACTATTGTCCTCACAATTCCATCAGGAGTTGCTTGAAAATCGCCTGCAGAAGTGTAAAGCTCTGCAGCACAACCCAGGTCCACGCCCACAGGGTCAAAATTTATCCAGCAAATGGCCAGGGAGAAGCAGCTGCAGGGCACACCCCTGGCATCCTGTACAAACCCCTCCCATCCTTTTTTGTTTTGAGACCCAGTCCCACCCTGTTGCCCAGGCTGGAGTGCCGGGGCATGATCTTGGCTCACTGCAACCTCTGCCTCCCAGGTTCAAGTGATTTTCCTGCCTCAGTCTCCTGCGCAGCTGGGATTACAGGTATACGCCAAGAAGCCTGGCTAATTTTTGTTTTGTTATTTTTAGTAGAGATAGGGTTTTCACCATGTTGGCCAGGCTGGTCTTGAACTCCTGACCTCAAGTGATCCACCTGCTTTGGCCTTCCAAAGTGCTGGGATTACAGGCGTGAGCCACTGCACCCGGCCTCTCCCATACTTTTAACCAGCTTTGTGTCCTTGTCCCCCAGCTTCTGCAAGCTCTGCACTTCCTGGCTGTCACCTGAGGGCTCCAGAACATTGCCCTCCAGCACTCCAGCCAAAACTGCCAGCACTCTAACCCAGAGGGTAACACACTCTGCAAGTACCTCGTGCTCTGGGGCTCCCCGTGGGGCCAGGCTGAGGCTGCAACTTCACCTGAAATTGCACCCCTCTCAGCATCCTCCCCCGGCCTGTCCTAATTTCTCCACTCTTACTGGGTCCCCCAGAGCCTTTTCTTAATAAATCACTTGTACCCGAGTCCAAGGCTTGGGTCTCTTTTCGGGAATGTGCAGCCTCAGCCACAAGCCCCATTCTGAAATCCCACGGCAGCGTACATTTGTTCAACACCAACAGAGACGCGCTGCTGAGTGGAAGATGACTGAGCATGAGACATGCAGAGTCCCTGACCGCATGGAGCCTGTGTCCCAGTGAGGAGGCACAGGACCACCAGACGCAAGAATGGGTAAGACAGCAACAGCCAGTGAGTGTGCTGGCCAAGTCAATGGTTTAGGGGCCCTGAGCGGAGTGCTGGTCTAGACGGGGGTCCAGGAAGGCAGCCTCTGAGGGGTCCCATTGAAGGACACTTGAAAGGAAACGAGGGAGGGAGTTAGGTGGCTGTGCCAGGGAAGAGTGTTCCTGGCAGGGGAAACACCCAGTGCAAAGGCCATGGGGCAGGCATGTGCATGACCTTGAAAAGGGGGCCAGTGTGTCTTCAGGGCAGTGAGTCTGGAGGAGAGTCAGGGAGGGAGGCCAGCAGGGGTGGGACTGCCAAGGGCCTGTGGGTCACGGCGTCTGGCTCTTACTCTAAGGGTAACAGGAGCCACAGCGGGGTGGTTCATGCAGAGGAGGGACACGATCCAGCTAGGATTTCAGAGGGCCCATCTGGCTGCTGGGTTAAGATGGTAAGGAGACCAAAGCAGGAGCTGGGGGATCAGACAGGAGGCCGCCAAGTGCCTCCTCTGGACCAGATGCTGATGACACAGGGGTAAGTAAAACAAACCCTGAATCTGCTCCCAGGAACTGAGTCAGCAGCAGGGAAGACAGACATTAACTAACTAGCTTCACTAAGAAACAGAAGTGATCAAAAGGGAAGAAACGTGGATGTCTTAAGGCAAGTCACAAAAGAATATGATGTGCTCTGGGGTAACCAAGGCAGGCTTCCCTGAGGAAGTGACCCCTGAAATGAGATCTGAAGACTGATTCAGAGTTAATGCGTCATACAGCCCCAGACAGAGAATCAGTATGCGCAAGGGTCCAAAAGAAACCTACAGCAAGAGCAGCGCAGCCCAACAGCGCCACAGAGGAGCCCTACATCGTTTTGGGTGAGCCCAGTGCTGACCTAAGGAGATCCCCGACATGGCTGAGAAAGACAGGGCTGTTCCCTAGGGCCCACCTGGGGCTGCAGGGTATACGCAGCTTCCAGCAGATACTGTCGGAGCCCCGGGTCCCGCTTCTGCAGCGTCACGGCCGCGAACACAGGCAATGAGAGCACGTAGGGCTGGCCAGGCACCGGCCAGGTCACTTCAGTGCACAGCCGCCAGCCCCAGGTGTAGGACACTGCAGAGAGAGGTAAGCAGGCAGCACTGGTCAGTGGAGAACCAGAGGGCTCTGGGCATGGGTGCCCACAGCTGCCACATCAGCGAAGAAAGCACTTCTCTGATTTCTTCTGAAGAAAGGCACCACGTAGACAGGAATCCTGTGAGGCAGTGGTGTGTAGACCAGGGTTTCTCCACCTCAGCACTACTGACATTTGGGGTCAGATCATCTTATCTGGGGGGCCGTCTTGTGCATTATAGGACGTTTCGCTGCAGCCTGGGTCCCTATCCGCTAGATGCCAGTTACCCCTACCAACAATCAAATATTTCTGCACATATTACCAAATGTCTCCTGCGGGGTCAAAACTGCCCCAGCTGAGAACCCCTGGTAGACTTTTTTCTTTTTTTTTTTTTCTCCAGACGGAGTCTCGCTCTGTCACCCAGGCTGGAGTGCAGTGCACAATCTCAACTCACTGCAACCTCTGCCTCCCAGGTTCAAGCGATTCTCCTGCCTCAGCTTTCTGAATAGCTATATCCTAGAGAGGAGGCACAGGACGACCACACACCAGAACAGGTAAGACAGCAGCCACCAATGAGCGTGCTGGCAAAGTCAACGGGTTAGGGGCCCTGACAGGGGCGCTGGTCTAGACAGGGGGCCCCGGGAAGGCGGCCTCTGAGGGGTCCCATTGAAGGACACTTGAAAGGAGCAAAGGAGGGAGTTAGGTGGATGTCCTGGGGAAGAGTGTTACTGGCAGGGGAAACACCCAGTGCAAAGGCCCTGGGGCAGGCATTAGTATGGCCCTGAAAAAGGGGCCAGTGTGTCTTCAGGGCAGCGAGTCTGGAGGAGAGTCAGGGAGGGAGGCCAGCAGGGGTGGACTGCCAAGGGATGACTACAGGCAGGAGCCACCACGCCTGGCTAGTTTTTGTATTATTAGTAAAGATGGGGTTTCACTATGTTGGCCAGGCTGGTCTTGAACTCCTGACCTCAGATGATCTGCCTGCCTTGGCCTCCCAAAATGCCGGGATTACAGGCATGAGCTACCATGCCTGGCTCCTGGTATACTTTTTAAAAAGAGTGTCAGGCAATACTGTGTAGAACACAGGCTCTGGAGCAAGAATGCCTGGTTCAAATTCTAGCTCAGCCACTTCCCAGCTATGTGACCATGGACAAATTACTTAACCTCTCTGGGTCTCAAAGTTTCTTCCTCATTATTATTATTGCTATGACTCCCTTGACTCACTGTAAGGGCATCAGTGTTTCTCATCTTAAACTGCTAATGATAATAGTTCCTGTCTCATGGCATAGCTGTGAGGATTAACAGGTCAGTCAGTGTTGAGAACAGCACCGGGTTTCTGTAGTAACTCTTATCCCGATTATAAAAATGTACTTGTTGGCTGGATGTGGTCACTCATGCCCGTAATCCCAGCACTTTGGGAGGCCAAGGTGGGCAGATCACCTGAGGTCAAGAGTTCGAGACCAGCCTGGCCAACGCAGTGAAACCCCATCTCTACTAAAAATAAAAAAAAATTAGCTGGTCATGGTGGCAGGCACCTGTAATCTCAACTACTCAGGAGAATCAGTTGAACTCAGGAAGCAGAGGTTACAGAGAGCCAAGATTGTGCCACTGCACTCCTGTCTGAGCAACAGAGCAACACACTGTCTCAAAAAAAAAAAAAAAAAAAAAAAGTACTTATTGCAAGAAGTTAGAAAAATTAGAAAGATTTTAAAAATTTTTTCTGTATGTGTTCTGTATTGTAAATGAGTTTATTTACAATTCTAAATACAAGTTAAGTGCAAAAAAGGAAAATTATCAAGAAGCAAAATTTGTATCACTTCATTAAAAAGAGCCCTCCCCAACCTTACTAATATATATGTATATACATATACACACATACATATGTATGTGTATATATATACACACATACATATGTATGTGTATATATATATTGCAAGATGTAGGCCGGGCGCGGTGGCTCAAGCCTGTAATCCCAGCACTTTGGGAGGCCGAGATGGGCGGATCACAAGGTCAGGAGATCGAGACCATCCTGGCTAACACGGTGAAACCCCGTCTCTACTAAAAATACAAAAAAAAATTAGCCGGGCGAGGTGGCGGGCGCCTGTAGTCCCAGCTACTCGGGAGGCTGAGGCAAGAGAATGGCGTAAACCCGGGAGGCGGAGCTTGCAGTGAGCTGACATTCGGCCACTGCACTCCAGCCCGGGTGACAGAGCAAGACTCCGTCTCAAAAAAAAAAAAAAAAAAAAAAAGATGTGCTATTATTTGGCACATTTACTTCCTGTCTTTTTACCCAGTTGAGATCATATTCAGTGTTGCTGCCTTACACTTGGTATTATTATTAAAGAAGTTTCTCACTAAAACAGCTCACTCATAATGGAATTTAAAAGTTTGGGAGACCAAAGCAGGCGGATCACCTGAGGTCAGGAGTTTGAGACCAGCCTGGCCAATGTGGTGAAATCCCGTCTCTACTAAAAATACAAAAATTAGCCAGGCGTGGTGACATGCACCTGTAATCCCAGCTACTTGGGAGGCTGGGGCAGGAGAATCACTTGAACCTGGGAGGCAGGGGTTACAGTGAGCTGAGATTACATCATTGCACTCCAGCCTGGGTGACGAGAGTGAAACTCTGTCTCGAAAAAAAAAAAAAAAAAGTTATGCAGTATGTCAATAACTTACCAACCTAGGAGCCAGCAAACATTCTTGGTAAAGGGCCAGATTGTTTAGTCAGTTACCTAGCTAGCTAGCTAGAGACAGAATCCTCCTTGGTCACCCTGGCTTGAGTGCAGTGGCATGAACACAGCTCACTGTTGCCTCGACCTCCTGGGCTCAAGTGATCTTCCTGTCATCCTTCCAAGTAGCTGGGACTACTGGTGCATGCCACCATGCCTGGCTAATTTGTTAATTTTTATGGAGACAAGGCCTCACTATGTTACCCAGGCTAGTCTTGAACTCCTGGACTCAAGGAATCCTCTCACCTCGGCCTCCCAAAATGCAGGGATTACAGGCTAGCTATCTGCCGGTCAGATAGTCAACATTTTATGCTTTGGGGTCATACGGTCTAGCTTGCAAGTACTCAGTTCTGCTGCTGTGGGACAAAGCTATAGGTTATATGCAAATGAAGGGGGTGTGGCTGTGTTCCCATACAACTTTCTTTCTGGACGCTGAAATTTCAGTTTCATGAAGTTTTCATGATACAAGATATTCTTCTTTTGACTCTTTTTAACCACTTAATGTAACAACCTACGCTTAGCTCACTGGCCCTTATAATGAACCCTTTTGCCTACTCTGGACTATTTGAGTTGCTTCCTATTTTTTGTTCTAAATAATGATGCAATGAACATCTCTGTGCACAGAGCATTTTTAAGTGATTTTGCTTTGCTTTTATAGGGTAGAGTTCTAGAAGCATTATCATTGACTGAAGTGGTTGGTAAAGGAAAAGAAAGCCAGGTGCAAGTGGCTCATGCCTGTAATCCCGGTACTTTGAGAAGCAGACGCAGGTGGATCACTTGAGCCCAGGAGTTTGAGACCAGCCTGGATAACATGGTAAAACCCTGTCTCTACAAAATACGGAAAAAAAAAAAAAAAAAAAAATTAGCTGGGCAGGGTGGTAAGTGCCTGTAGTCCCAGCTACTCGGGAGGCTGAGGTGGGAGGATCACTTGAGCCTGGGGAGATGGAGGCTTCTGTGAGCCATGATAGCACCATGGCACTCCAGTCTGGGTGACAGAGACCCTGTCTCAATAATAATAATAAAAGTACAATCTTGGGATCCCAATTCGCTATGCCAAAAGGAAAAAATTAAGCTGGAAGCGGAGTCATGCAAAAAGCTGCCTTCTCTTTTGTTCCTAAGCAGGTAGCTACAGATAAAAGGTTAAATATTTGTGCAGCTATTCTATGTTCACCTTATCTTATGTAAGGCGTTCATTTATTGAGCAAGGATGAGTACGTGACTATTCCCCTCCCTGTTCCTTTCCTCTTGCAGCCTGTGGATTCAGTCATGTGACTATACCCTCCCTCTTTCCCCTCCAGCCGTCTTTTCCCCTTTAAACAAAAGGAGGGAGAGTATTAGGACAAATACTAATGCACGCGGGGCTTAAAACCTTGATGACGGGTTGATGGGGGCAGCAAACCACCATGGCACATGTATACCTATGTAACAGACCTGCGCGTTCTGCACACGTACCCCAGAACTCAAAGTAAAAAAAAAAAAAAAAAAAAAAAAAAAAAAAAAAACTAAAAAACTAAAAAAAAAATTGAAGCTTTTAGAATCATCTCTGGAAAAAGGCAAAGACCACAAATACCACAGATTGTTCTGTGGATTTGTGTTCCTTTATTTCCAAGCATGTCCTTAACCTTGGCAAAGTAAATGTCTAAATTGATTGAGACCTGTCTCAGATACTTTTTGGTTTGCAGAATATGAATACTTTTAGGGCAGGAGAGCAACTCTGGGATCTGAAGCTGGCATTTTTCCCTTCAACCCCACGATGCCCACCTTGGGACGATGGCATGGAGGCCCTGCTGCCTACCTTCCTCACCAGTACAGGACTGGGCCTCAGAAGGGTCAGGGACGTGTCTGAGGCTCCTCACGCCATCCCTGGTGATGAGGTACAGTTGAGAGCTGGGTAGGGAAAGAAGACAGTGTCAGACACCGCATTTTCATTCATTCATTAGACAAGTAACACCTTAAGCTGCCAGAGCTTGGCACAGGGGCAAATTCTACCCTGAACAGGGCCAGCCTTTGGGCAGTGCACACGCTGGTGGGGTGACACTCCATGGGCACAGGGACAGATGCTGAGGACCACAGAGAGTGACAAGTGCTGTGAGAAACCCACATGGAGGTAGCACAGCAGGGGGCTGTCTCAGGGATAGAGCAGGGCCTCCCCTAGCTGGGGTAGGGGGAGTTCTCTGCAGAGATAACATTTGAGCAGAAATCCAAAGGATGAGAAGGAGCTGTTGTTCCAGACACAGGACACAGCAGGTGCAAAGACCCTGGGGTAGGAACGAGTTGGCCGCTTTAGGAGCATAGAAAGAAGGCTGGTGGGAGGGGGTCAGGGTGGAGGCGGACAGTGAGTGAGGGGCAGCAAACGGGCAGGTGGGAGGAGGGAGGAGCCAGGTGGGCAAAGTCTCCATGGGGCAGGATTAGGGAAAGAATGTGGGTAGGTAGGGCAGCCTGGACTCTCACTCCCTCTGAAATTGCCCCTTTCCAAGAGTTACCTCCCTAGGGGTCACAGACAAGCATGCCCCAGAGGGACTGCAGGAAAGAGCTGAGGGGTCTGAAAGTTCTCCAGCTCTCATCTCTCAGCTGCCCACGGTCCCTGTCAGACACACCCACCCCTCACAGTCAACAGGCACACACGCTCATGGACACACACGCACTCCTATAACACACTCACTCCTCACTGACACACTCACGGACACACCCTCATGCACACAGTAGCTCCCACACACGCTCATATGCCAGATCCTATGTACTCAGACGCAGGCTCATGGGTGCACATACTAACACACGTGCATACTCATGTCACATCCACACCCATGCACATCCCCATGCACACATGCAGACATGTGATCACACACTCACATGCATGCATGCATGCACACACACACCTGCTCACCTGCACCCTCACACTCATGGTTCCCTTTCTGCCAGTACTGGGCACCCACCTGAAGCTGAGCAGCTCTATGGCCTCCTCAGGCATGTTCAGATGCACCTTGAGGTCCTGGCCCTTCTGCACCTGGATCCCGCCATCCAGGCTGGTGGCGCCACGGACGCTGGTCACCCACCTCAGCCCGGCCTGCCCCAGGGTGCCCGCTGTGCCCATTTGAGCTGAGATCTGGAGCAGGGCACTGAGGTACAGGCATGTACCAGCTACATCCCGAGGGCCGTGGGGCCACAGACCCCACCCCCCACCCCCAGCAGCCCCCTTCAGTCTTGAGCCATAGCAGCCCCTCCACCACTGCCACCACTGCCACCACCGCCACCCACAGGCTGTACGTGCACCAAGCACTTTCCAGTCCTCACCTGCACTAATCCCTCTTACGGATGGGGAAGCTGAGGCTCAGAGAGGTGAAAGCACCTGCCTGGGTTCCATGACTGGGACAAAGCATGCGGCTGGGACACGTGAACCCTGGCTGTCTAAGTCCCAGCCCAGGCTCTTCACACCAGAGAGCACCCAGCCCAGGGCATCCATGTTCCCCATGTCAGACCCAGGACCCAAGGACAGCTCAGCTGAGGGGCTGGGGACAGATGCTCAGCAGCACCACAGCAGGTTCTGGAATCAGACCAAATATTGCACACATTCTGCGCAGGCGCTCTGGCGCCATGTGGCCCCAGGTTGTCAGTGTCCTCGCCTTGAACTTTGGTTTCCTTGTCTGTCAGTGGGAAGAAGCAGCACCAGCCTTGCTTGGTCAGGAGGGGGTTGCACGAGTTCAGCAAGCTCAAGGCTAACTGCTCTCCTCCCTTCTGAGTGGCGTAGATGGAAGGGCATAGGGTTGTGGCCAGCCACCTCGCACTGCGGTGTGACCTTGAACACGTGACCGGACCTGAGCCTCAGTCTTCCCACCTGTAGAGTGGATCTAACCACCTAGCATCTCTACACACAGTCTCTTGGCACAGGTGTTCTGCAGAATAGGGATTCCCTCTTGCCCATGTGGATGTCACCCAGGCCTCTGCAGCCCTTTGTAGGGATGGGATCATACCACCTAATCCGTGCCAGCTCCCAGGAGCTAGATACCTGGGCTTGACATAACCATTCACGGAGAAATCCGAGCGCTGCTGGAAGTCAGCGGTTCCTCGGACCCGAATGCTGATGCCAGCTGAAGCATTTAGTGTCAGTCGGGCAGGAAGGCCAGACACCGTGGGAAAGACCAGCTCCTCTGGGGCCAGGCACAGCCTCCGGTTCATCTGCACCTCCTGCCCCTGCAGTCAAGGAACTATAAGCGGGGGCCGGGCGTGGTGGCTCATGCCTGTAATCCCACCACTTTGGGAGGCTGAAGTGGGTGGATCACTTGAGCCCAAGAGTTCGAGACCAGCCTGGCCAACATGGGGAAACCCCATCACGACTAAAAATACAAAAATTAGCTGGCGTGGTGGTGCATGACTGTAGTACCAGCCACTTGGGAGGCTGAGGCAGGAGAGTTGCCTGCACCGGGGAGGCAGAAGTCGCAGTGAGCTGAGATCTTGCCACTGCACTCCAGCCTGGGCAACAGAGCAAGACTCCTTCTCAAAAAGAAGAAAGGAAGAAAGGAAGGAAGGCAGGCAGGCAGGCAGACAGAAAGACAGACAGACAGACACCATAAGGGGACACGTGGCCACCCCTGTTGTGAGCCAGGCACCCTCTGAGTACTGAGTACAATAGATTTCATTTGTCCTCAAAGGGCACGTGATCTCAGTTTCCGGATGAGGAAACTGAGACCACAAAGATAAATGTCCCACCAAGGCCCAGTAACTAGAAAGGGATGGAGCTAGGTATTAACCCAGGCAGTTTGCTTATGAGAAAAGGTCAGGGATCAGGTTCAGTTAGGTGGGGAGGAGTGTGGATCCTGCCGTTAGTATGCACCGGGCGAGCTGAAAGCATCCTGCTCCATTTTCACCGTATTAGCTCCTTTAATACAACTGCTGTATGAATGGATATTCTGGGTTTTTTTGTTTTGAGATGGTGTCACTCTGTCGCCCAGGCTGCTGTGCAGTGGTGCAATCTCTGCTCGCTGCAACCTCTGCCTCCCGAGTTCAGGCGATTCTCTTGCCTCCGCCTCCCGAGTAGCTGGGACTACAGACGCCCTCCACCACGCCTCGGTAATTTTTGTGTTTTTAGTCAAGATGGGGTTTCACCATGCTGGCCAGGGTGGTCTCAAACTCCTGATCTCAGGTGATCCACCCGCCCCGGCCTCCCAAAGTGCTGGGATTACAGGCGTGAGCCACTTCACCCAGCCAGATATTTTGTTATTTTTTATTTATCATCCCCATTTCACAGATGCAGAAACTAAGACCATGGTAAGTGAATCAGTAGGTTCGAGGAGGTAAACGGAAGAGCTGGGATTTGACCTTGGGCAGCCTGACTCCCAATTTCATGCCCTTAAGTACTTTGCCAAAGTGTCACAGGGCAGATGGCATGGGCAGGGGCAGGCAGGAGCTACCTTCATGAGCCTAATGACGAGCTCGGCCAGGTTCAGGGACCTGTGGTTCACGTGACTCCCTGTGGCTCCACATTTCACGAAGCTCAGCTCCTGCCCCAGCACCTTCATGCTCAACTCGCATCGCAGAGCCCGCTGGGTGGCCCCACGCCTCCGGGTCACCTGGGGGAGGGCCCAGACAGGTCACAAAGAACAGGGTCAGGGTTAGCAAAGTGATACGGTTTGGCTGTATCCCCACCCAAATCTCATCTTGTAGCCCCCATAATTCCCACATGCTATGGGGAGGACCCTATGGGAGATGACTGAACCATGGGGGCAGGCCCTTCCCATGCTGTTCATGGGATAGTGAATGGGCTCAGGAGATCTGATGGTTTTAAAAATGGGAGTTTCTCTGCACAAGCTCTTTCGTTGCCTGCTGTCATCCATGTAAGATGTGACATCCTCTCATTGCCTTCCACCATGATTTTGAGGCCTCCCCAGCCACTTGGAACTGTAAATCTACTAAATTTTCTTTCTTTCGTAAATTGCCCTGTCTCTGGTATGTCTTTATCAGCAGCATGAGAACGAACTAATACACAGGACAAAGTGTCTGTACTTTGGGAGGGGGAAGGGGTGTCTGGAGAGAAACGTCAAGAACTTGTGGGGTCCAGAGGAGGCTTGCAAAACTCCTAAAGCATGAACCAAATCCTAACCCAGATGTGTTTTCTCTGACTTGCACAGTAGTGTCCAATGCTCAGAGAGTGTATGTTTTCATAAAGGTTTTATTTTAGAATAATCTTAGATTTACGGAAGAGTTGAAAACTGGCTTGGCATAGTAGCTCATGCCTCTAGTCCCAGCACTCGGGAGGCCGAGAAAGGAGGATTGCTTGAGGCCAGGAGTTTAAGACCAGCCTGGACAGCATATCGAGACCCTGTCTCTACAAAATTAGGAAAAAAAAAAAAAAAAAAAAAAACCAGGTATGGTGGCACCCGTCTGTAGTTCCAGCTACTTGGGAAGCTGAGGTGGGAGGATCACGTGAGCCCAGGATTTCAAGGCTGCAGCGAGCTATGATCATGCCACTGCACTCCAGCCTGGACAACAGACAGAGCAAGACCCTGTCTCTGAAAAAAAAAAAAAAAAAAAAAAAAAAGAAGAAAAAGAAAAGAAAAGAGGAAAATTTGCAAAGACAGTACAGAGAGTTCCCATGTATCATTCAACTGATTTCCCCATTGTTAACATCTTACATCAGCAGGATGCATGGTGCAAGCTGACAAACCAACATTGGTATGTCTCCATCAGCTAAACTCAAGAGTTCATTTACATTTCACTAGTTTTTCCATTAATGTCCTCTTTCCACCCCAAGATCCAATCAGGCAAACCCCACTGCCTCTCGTTGCCATATCTCCCTGGTCTCTGGTTCATGACAGTTTTTAAGTCTTTGATTGTTTTTCATGCCACATACTTTTTTTATAAATTGAATTTGGAAATTGGAAATTTTACATAAAACCCAGCTCTCCGGCTTCTCTATGAAGAGAAACATCAGGCTGCCCACCCTCCCCACAAGAAGGGGCAACAAAGAACCAAAGCTGAGCAGAGGCTGCCACTTCAGCTGGGCCACGGGCTTCCTCTGTCCACCACAGTCCCCACCACTCCCTATTGTCTCTCCAACACTGAGGCCAAGTATCTGCTGCCATTCATCACTGAGCTCATGCAGAATATTTCTCGGGATGTAAGTCTCTAAGAAAAGTGAGAAAATAGCAGACCAAGGAGATTGTGCATTCTCAGAAAAACTGTTTATACCTAGCCCATCTCCCTCTTTCAAGTCTCTTGCTGCCCCAAGCTCTAGTCCAACATGCTTTTAACAGCAGAGATTATTGCCCTGCTCATCCTAGTATTCCCAGGCTCTGGCTTTATACTTGGTGGTTAGGAAACATGTGACCAAGTGAACCAATGTCCCAACCATCCACCTTGGTCACTATCAGATGTACATGGCAATGACGTTTCATAAGAGCAAAATGTTGTCAATAATCTGAAACTCCATCAATGGGAAAATGGTTAGGTAAACTGTGGTCCCTACACATAGGATGAATATTAGAATACCTGCACATGTTGAGCTTCTAAGTAAGAAAATACTCAAGCGATAAGAAGAGAAAAAGTCGGTTAAAGATATATATACCCTAAGACTAACCAATTTCACTCCTAAGTGTATGCCTCACAGGTATGAATACACACGTTCCCTAAGAAGGCAGGCCCAAGAGTCTTCATAGCACTGTTTGTAATAGCCAGCAACTGATGGATACAGAAACTGTTTTATGTTTACACAATGGAATACTATGCAGCTATGAAAAGGAACAAATTATAAATCCAAACCACAGTATAGCAAAATCTCACCAATTTTAAACCAAAGTCAGACACAAAAAGAAGTACAGGAGCAGCACTATTCAGTCACCAAAAGGCAGAAACCACCCAAATGTCCATCAGTGAATGAATGGATAAACACGTGGTACATCCATTCAATGAAATATGACTTGACCTTAGACAGGAATGGAGTACTGAGCTACGCTACAATGTGGGTGAACTTCCAAAACACCAGGCTAAGAGAAAGAAGCCAGACACAAAGGTCACATATCATATGGTTCTATTTATATGAAATATCCAAAAGAGGTAAATCCACAGAGACAGGAAGCAAATTGGTGGCTGTCGGAGGAGGACTAGGAGGAGGAGCTGCTGGGGAGTGACTTATGGATACAGTGTCTCCTTTGGGGGTGATAAAAATGTTCTGGAACCAGACAGAAGTGGTGGCGGTATAATACAGTGGCTCTACTAAATACCACGGAATTGTTCACTATTTTTTTCTTTGACACAGAGTCTCACTTTGTCGCCCAGGCTGGAGTGCAATGGCGCGACCTTGGTTCACTGCAACCTCTGCCTCCTGGGTTCAAGCAATTCTCCTGCCTCAGTCGCCCAAGTAGGTGGGATTATAGGTGCCTGCCACTACACCTGGCTAATTTTTGTATTTTTAGTAGAGACGGGGTTTTACCACATTGGCCAGGCTGATCTTGAACTCCTGACCTCACGCAACCCCGCCCACCTCAGCCACCCAAAGTGCAGGCGTGAGCCACTGCGCCCAGCCCTATTCGATTTATTATTACCATTATTATTATTGAGACAGAGTCTTGCTCTGTCACCCAGGCTGGAGCGCAGTGGTGCTATCTTAGCTCTTGACAATCTCTGCCTCCCGGGTTCAAGTGATTTTCCCGCCTCAGCCACCAGAATAGCTGGAATTACAGGAGTGCACCACCATGCCCAGCAAATTTTTTTGTATTTTCAATAGAGACAGGGTTTCACTATGTTGAGCTGGCTGGTCTCGAACTATTGAGCTCGTTATCTACCTCGGCCTCCCAAAGTGCTGGGATTACAGACATGAGCCACCATACCCGGCCAATCGTTCACTTTAAAATGGTTATTTTTACATATGAGAATTTCATCTCTTAAAAACAAGAGTACACTGTGAATGACTCCTTTTATATAATGTTTACAGAAGGAACTGGATGTGATTTCTATTGCTAACCAAATTGGAGTAATGAAGACTGGGTTCAACCTCCCACATGGAGCAGCTGGTAACCCAGATGACAGAGGCTCAACAATGGTCCCCAAGACACAGACATCAGGCAACCCAAGACGATGAACCCCAAGAGATGGAAACAAGCGAGATGAGCAGTTTCCCACCTGGAGTCAGTGTCCAGGCTACAGCGAGAGGAAGGGGAATGGAGGCTGAGCTGGGGGACTCCCTGAACTGAGGAGCTGGGGGTATGGGGAGACCCTGGCAGCTGGACTTTGCAGGGCAGGGTACCAGAAAGCAGAGAGCTGAACAGAGAGCATGCTCGGAGGTCTACAGAAGGTCCTATGAGAATCTCTGTAACATCCCATCAAGCAAAAATGTCTGAGCTGTAACAGTCGAAGCACTATCAGTCAAAGAAACTAATAAACTTCACTTCATCAAAATTAAGACTTCCTGCTATTGTTTGAAAGACACCATTAAGAGAACAAAAAGACACACCACACACTGGGAGAACATATTTCTGAGTTACATATCTAATGAAGAACTTGTTTCTGGTCAGGCGTGGTGGGTCACACCTGTAATCCCAGCACTTTGGGAGGCTAAGGCAGGAGGATCGCTTGAGGCCAGGAGTTCAAGATCAGCCTGGGCAACACAGTGAGACCCTATCTCAACAAAAAAAGAAAAAAACTTAGCCAAGTGTGGCAGTACTGCCTATACTCCCAGCTACTCAGGAGGCTGAGGCAGGAAGATCACTTGTGCCCAGCAGGTCAAGATTGCAGTGAACTATGATCACACCACTGCACTCCAGCCTGGATGACAGAACCAGACCTCAACTCCGAAAAAAGAAAGAAAAGAAAAAACCAACAACATGTTTCTGGAATAGAAAGAATTCTCAAAACTCAATAATAAGAAAACAAGCCAACAAAATAAGATGAGCAAAAGATTTGAATGTACATTTCACCAAAGAAGACATACAATAGCATGTGACATACAATAGACATACAATAGACATACATGAGCATGTGAAAAGATGATCAATGTCATTAGTCATTAGGGAAATGCAAATTAAAGCCACAAGATACAACAACACATTATTGGAAAGGCTAAAATTAAAAAGTCTAACCATACCAAGTGTTGGTGAGGATGTGGAGAAACTGGAACTCTCACATACTGCTGGTGGGAATGCAAAAATAGTACAACCATTTGGGAGAATGGTTTAGCAGCTTTAAAAAAATTAAACATATACCTACCACATGATCCAGCCACACCTACTAATTATTCAAGAGAAACAAAAGCACATGCCTAAAGACCTGTACACAAATATTCATAGTAGCTTTATTTTTAGTAGCCAAACCCTGGAAACAACTCAAATGTTGACCAACAGGTGAATGGAGAAACAAACTGGTATATCTATACAACGGACTACCATTTAGCAATAAAAAGAAACAAACTATGTTATAACCTATGGCATGGGTGAGTCTCAGAATAATTATGCTAAATAAAAGAAGTCAAACAAAAAAAGAGTACATGCTTTTTTAAAAAAGGACATGTTGGCAACTGCAGTGGCTCACACCTGTAATCCCAGCACTTTGGGAGGCCAAGGCAGGAGGAATGCTTAAGCCCAGGAAGGTTGATTTCAGCTTGGGCAACATAGTGAGACCCTGTCTCTGCAATTTTTTTTTTTTTTTAAATACATAGGCATGATGGCACATGCCTATAGTCCCAGCTACTCTGGAAGCTGAGGTGGAAGGATTGCTTGAGCCTGGGGGTCAAAGGTTGCAATGAGCCAAGATCACGCCACTGCACTCCAGCTTGGGTGACAGAGTGACATTGTCCCCAAAAAATAAAATAAAATAAAATAATAGACATGTTGTGTGATCTAATTTGCACAATATTCTAGAAAATGCAAACAAGTCTACGGTGACAGAAAGCCTCTCACTAGTTTCTGGGGACAGAGGAGAAGCAGGAGGAAGGGATTTTTTTTTTTTTTTTTTTTTTTTTGAGATGGAGGCTCGCTCTGTTGCCCAGGCTGGAGTGCAGTGGCGCCATCTCGGCTCACTGCAAGCTCCACCTCCCAGGTTCACGCCATTCTCCTGCCTCAGCCTCCCGAGTAGCTGGGACTACAGGTGCCCACCACCACGCCTGGCTAATTTTTTGTATTCTTAGTAGAGACAAGGTTTCTCTGTGCTAGCCAGGATGGTCTCGATCTCCTGACCTCGTGATCTGCCTGCCTTGGCCTCCCAGTGCTGGGATTACAGGCGTGAGCCACCGCGCCTGGCCGGAGGAAGAGATTATTAAGGATCTGGAAGAGACTTTTGGGGGTGATGGGTATGTTCATAAGCTTTATCATGGTGACGATCTCATGAGTGTGTACAGGGGTCAGAATGTATCAAATTGTACACCTTAACCATATGCTACTGTTCACCTTAACCGTGTGCTGCTGTTCACCTTAACCGGGTGCTACTGTTCACCTTAACCGGGTGCTGCTGTTCACCTTAACCGTGTGCTACTGTTCACCTTAACTGTGTGCTACTGTTCACCATGTGTCAATCAGACCTCAGCAAAGCTCATTTTTAAAAACTAGAACTAATTGATGCTGCCAGAAGTCAGAAGAGTGGTTACCCCTGGTTAAGGATGGGTATTAACAAAAACAGGAGGACAAAGGGGAGGCTGGGAGCTGAAGACGGTCTGGGTGCTGGTGACGTGGGTGTGTTGAGGTGGTGGACAGGCAAGCTGTACACTTACAACTTAGGGACGTTCCCATCCATAGGATCTATTTCAAGCAACAGTTTTTCCAAATAAAGCCAGTTGACTACTCAGATTTGAACCAGCCACTCAGTTCTGTGAGGAGGGGACAGGGTCAGAGTTCACAGACACCCAAGTCTCAGGTTCAAAAGCCCAAGCATGAAGCGAGGTGGCCTGCCTGGGGGAGTAGGGTGGGTGTGGCCACCTCCCTTACCTTCTGCTGTAGGTCTCTCATCCTTCTGTCTCTGTCTCCTGGACACTCAGGGCTGGCTCGCTGTGGTACAGGCCCTGGTTTTGGCCCTGGGGGCTTCTCTGGCTTGGCCTCTCTCCCGTCTTCCTGGCCCCAGAATGACTTCCTGCCAAACAGCCTGTGAGCAATTTCCTCAGCATTTTCCAGCCGGAGCCCAAGCTGGGAAGGGAAGCCAGGGGCTCAGGGAGGAACAATTCAGTTACAGGGGTGATGATGAGCTGTCAGGCTGGGGATATGAATGGGGGAACCAGAGGCTTGAGCAGGCCACTCCAGGCTCCCTGGTGCCCACCTAGGCTTAGGTTCAGGGACACGACCTTGGGAAATCCATCACTCTCTGTATCTGCTTGGTAGACACCACACGGCAAGAATTCTTGCCAATTCTTTAAGGCTTGGATCAAATGTCACCACCTCTGGGAAGCCCTCCCTGAACTCCCATGTCACTCTCTTCCCACCTCCT
Source organism: Chlorocebus sabaeus (assembly GCF_047675955.1). Lineage (NCBI taxonomy): Eukaryota > Metazoa > Chordata > Mammalia > Primates > Cercopithecidae > Chlorocebus > Chlorocebus sabaeus. Next base: position 11,129,614 of record NC_132908.1, read on the forward strand.
CTGCCCCACACACAATATACTCAGACTGGAATGTGTGTCTTCCTCAAAAGATCCATGATGAGGCCAAGGACTCATGTCTCAATCACTAGGCACCTGCATGACCTGATCTGGGCGTAGAGGTTCTCAAAATGTGATAGGTGAATAAATGGATCCTTTCTTCTGTCCCTCCTGTCTTCCATCTGCCCATTCGTGCAACCCTCTGTTCACCTATCCTTTTGTCCTTCCCATCTATCCATCTATCTGCCTCTCCACCTTCCATCTTTTCTTTCCTTTGTTCTATCCATCCTTATTCCTATCCATCCACCTACTTTTCCTTTCTTATGGACCTCTCTCCTTTCATCTATTCTTTCTTCCCTCTTTCCATCTAGACATCTGTGATAGCATTTTCAGAGAAGTCACCAGAGACCAGCCCTTGGCAATGACTGGTGAGTGGGTGGATGGATAATGGATGGATGTGTGACTCAGAGGATGGACTGATGGATGAATGTGGGTAGACATGGATGGCTAAGTGAATGAAAGATGGATGAGTAGGAGAACAGATGAATAGATGGGTAGGTTAGACAGTAGACAGAGAGATGGATGGGAAATTACATGGATGGATCGACAGACAGACATACAGATGGGGAGGGTGGGTATGTCCATGGATGGGTAGGCGGGTGGACAGATGAATAAGTGAATGGATGGATGGTGGGTGGGTGGTTTGGTAGGTGGATTAATGAATGAGTGAATAGATGGATGGATGGATGGGTAGGGGGGTAGATGGATCATGGGTGGGTAGATAGATGGATGGATGATGGATGGATAGATGATGGGTGCCTGGGTGGGTGGATGGAGGGATGGATGATGGGTGCGTGGGTGGATGGAGGGATGGATGGATCATGGGTGGGTGGGTGGGTGGATGGATGATGGGTGGGTGAGTGGGTGGATGGATGATGGGTGGGTGAGTGGATGGATGGATGGATGATGTGTGGGTGGGTGGGTGGGTGGATGGATGATGTGTCGGTGGGTGGGTGGGTGGGTGGGTGGATGGATGATGTGTCGGTGGGTGGGTGGGTGGGTGGATGATGGGTGGGTGGATGAATGGATGACGGGTGGGTGGGTGGGTGAATGGATGATGGGTGGGTGGGTGAATGGATCATAGGTGGGTGGGTGAATGGATGATGGGTGGGTGGGTGGGTAAGTGGATGAATGGATGGGTGGGTGAGTGGATGGATCAGATGAATGAGAGGGATATGGGTGGATGGACAGATGAGCAGGTGAAAAGATAGGTGGAGGAGGGAGGGATGGAGGCATGTAGGTGAATGGATAGATGTATGGACATGCCTATGGGTGGGTGGGTGACTAGATACTGGGGGAGGGGATTGAACAATGGAGTCAAGGGATGGACAGACAGACGGATAAGTGACTGGGATATTTTTTGGCCCCAAGAATAGGAGAGGCCCTGCAGAGGCTACAGCAAGGCTCCCCTCTAACCTCCAGGAGGTTGAAGGCACGGCCCATGGTGTGGATGGTCAGGTTGACTGTGGCAGAACGGGGGAGAAAGGAGGCAGGAGAGAAGAGAAGGGTCCCCTCCAGGTTGGCTCCCAGGCTTCCAGACACTAGGAGTAAGAAAAGAACATCAGTACACTCTGCGCACACTCAGAGTGGGGTCTGGCTATTACCATGGGGCCGTACCCTGAGAAAAAGCCAGACACATGGTGTGTCTTCCCACCTCTCCCTGACCAGGGTGGGAAACAGCCTTAAGCCTTTTCAAGAACAGAGGGAGTCCAGGACAGAGAGTCACATACACCCACTTCTGCTGACAGGCAGAGAGGAGGTACTCAGAGCACCCAATCCCCAACCCCAGGCTTCCAAGAATGGCTGAGGTAGTTTTAGAGCCTTAGCTTGAAAGAGATTCCCTTTTTGATTTTCTATTTAATTACAACAAAGAGGCAGTCTCAGTGTGGGGCTAATCTCTCTTATTAACATAGGAGAAAACTCTTCTCAAAATTCACAGCCCTCAGCAAGTCACAGAATTCAGGAGAATTTAATAAAACAGTGTTTCAGCCAGGCACAGTGGCTCACGCCTGTAATCCTAGCTTTGGGAGGCTGAGGTGGGCAAATCACTTGAGGCCAGGGGTTCGAGACCAGCCTGGCCAGCATGGTGAAACCCCATCTCTACTAATAAAAGTACAAAAATTAGCCAGGCATGGTGGTGCGCACCTGTAGTCCCAGCTACTCGGGAGGCTGAGGCAGAAGAATCACTTGAACCCCGGAGGTGGAGGCTGCAGTGAGCCAAGATTGTGCCACTGTACTCCAGTCTGGGCAACAGGGTGAGAGTCCGTGTCAAAAAATACATATATATACACACACACATATAAAAAAATACATATACATATATGTATGTATATACATTATGTATACGTAATACATATAAGTATATGTAATACATATAAATACACATATACATATATAAATACATATATACACACACATATGAGATATATCAGCGTTTCATTACCCACCTGTGGGTGTACAGTATTTCTTCTTAGGACTACCCTCTCTTTACAGAGCGTTAAATTGATTTTCTATTAATGGTAGTGATAGACAATTTCCTTTTTAACATTAATCTAAAGTACAAAGAGCCAATTTAGAGAAAAGATATAAGTATTCAGTTGAATACCATAAAATAACTGATATGACTTTTCTTTAAAAAGCAGCAAGTGCTATGGAAATATTGCAAAAAAAAAATTGAACAAGCAGCATATTAAGTTTTGTTACTGTTTTTTGTTTTTTGTTTTTTGTTTTTTTTTTTTTTGAGACAGGGTCTCACTCTGTCACCCATGCTGGAGTGCAGTGGTGCAATCATGACTCACTGCAGATTCGACCTTCTAGGCTCAAGTAATCCTCCTGCCTCAGCCTCCCAAAGTGCTGGAATTACAGCTTTGAGCCACCACACCCGACCAGCATGTAAATATTTGACCCCTTAACACAACATCTGATCTGTATGCTCTCAAGAGCTGGAGCTCCAGGGTCCCCCAGCCTTCGTGGTCTCAGAGCAGCACCGGGGCTGACCAGGATGGCCATACCTGATCGGAAGGTGACATCAGAATAGGACGAGTGTTTCCACATTTCCGGGTGGAACTCCTGGCTGAGAATGTCCTCAGGGAGGGTGTCCCGGAGGGCCTGTTTCAGGGGGTCGTGCGTCTCCAGCAGCTGCAGGAGATGACTCCACACAAAAGAACCCACTGCAATAGAGTCATGGGCAGCAGGGAGGGGACATGAGGAAAGGGCCTGGAGCTGGTGCTGTCCAGAGAAAATACCCTCCCCCAACCCCCATCCCAGTCCTGCAATTCCCACACACGGGGACTTCTCAGGAGCCTGGCTACGGAGACCTACGTCTTCTCTCAAGAAACAGCAGCCAACAAGTCGTGCCTTAACAGAACTTGGAAATCCAGCCCGTGTATGGAATTCTGACACACTTCCCAGAAGAGAAAGGAAGGTGTCATGGGCTCAAAAGTCAGACCTGAGTCTGAGAACCCAGTCCCAAAGCTCAAAGCTGTGTGACCTTGAGGTGGTCCCTCTGCCTCTCTGAGCCTCAGTTTCCTCATCAGTGAAAATGGGAATTCAGACCTGATTTCAAATCCTAGTTCCACCATATACCAGTGTAGCTTTAGATGGTCACTCCAGCTCTTGGAACCTTAGGTTTCTCATCTGAAAAAGGAACTAACAAAGTACCTTGCAGGGCTTTTTGGGAAGATCAGTTAAAAGCAGAGCCTGGACCTTAAAAGACTAAGTATGTTTCAGGATCAGCAAAAGGTGACGTGTGACCCGAGAGGGTCCCTGCAGGGATAAAGATCAAATGAGAGCCTCACGGGACTTAGTCCAACGGGGAATATTAAAGTCTTACAGGGAGCCCCCAACCCTCCCCACATTGTCCCGGGCTCTTAGAAGGTCCAGTCAGGGGCTTCTGGAACAATCTATCAAAGAATAGAGCAGAATGTGGACTTTTAGGGATAAGGTGCCCACTTGTTCCCACTGGGCAATATATCAGGTGGTACCCCAGGGCCACCGTGGAGGCTGAGCCCCTCAGCAGATCCCCTGAGGAGGGGTTCAGCAAACATCCCACTCCAGGCCTGAAACTCCTAATGCAGAGAGCTGTATCTTCCAATAGTGCCATCTCTTCAGAAGGTAATTCAACAACATCACATCAGACTTTTAAATGTGCATACCCCTTACCATGGCAACTTATCTTCCGGGAAATAATCCTAAAGTGAGATTAACTCAAGGGCCAAAGGCAGCCGTGCAGGTAGTTTGTGGTTGTTGCTTCTAATGGCAAAAGACCAGAAACAGCCTAAAGGTCTATCAATGGAGATTGACAAAATGGGTTATAGTAAAACTTCTGGTGGAACAGCCACACAGCCACAGGTAAGAGTCTGTAAGAGCTATAGATGAGAAATGAGCTCCCAGACATGGTAAAGACAAAAAGCAAGGAAGAGGCTGGGCCCAGTGGCTCACCTCTGTCATCCCAAGCACTTTGGGAGGCTGAGGTGGACAGATCTCCTGAGGTCAGGAGCTCGAGACCAGCCTGGCCAACATGGCAAAACCATCTCTATTAAAAGAATACAAAAATTAGCCGGGCATGGTGGTGCACATTTGTAATCCCAGCTACCCAAGAGGCTGACGCAGGGGAATTGCTTGAACCCAGGAGGCAGAGGTTGCAGAGAGCCACGACTGCACCATTGCACTCCAGCCTGGGCAACAGAGCAAGACTCTGTCTCAAAAAAAAAAAAAAAAAAAAAGGCCTGGTGCGGTGGCTCATGTCTGTAATCCCAGCACTTCAGGAGGCTGAGGTGGGCAGATCACGAGGTCAGGAGATTGAGACCATCCTGGCTAACACGGTGAAACCCCGTCTCTACCAAAAAAATACAAAAAATTAGCCAGGCGTGGTGGCAGGCACCTGTAGTCCCAGCTGCTTGGGAGGCTGAGGAAGGAGAATGGCGTGAACCTAGAAGATGGAGCTTGCAGTGAGCCAAGATCACGCCATCACACTCCAGCCTGGGGAACAGAGTGAGATTCCGTCTCAAAAAACAAAAACAAAAACAAACAAAAACAAAGCACAAAAGCACAATAACAAGTAGAACATGATCCTGAGATGCTACTGTTAAGGAGATACATGTGTATGTTTATGTATATATTACATGTACAGGAGAATTGCTCACATTATGTATCTTCAGGACACAGGAAGATATTGGGGGGAAGAGGAAGGAAGACTAATTTTCCATTTGTCCCTTGCCTATGCTTTAAAATTTTGATCATCTAGCTATACTGCATTAATAATAGCAGTAGTCATAACAACATTAAAAGCAACAGTCATACATATGACACACTATGCATTCTAAATGTCTTTGTATATTAACTCATTTTATGCTTGCAACACTCTATGAGGGAGGTACTAGCATTATCCCTATTGTATATTTTATCTGTACCTAAAATATACAGGTACAGAAATGGAGCCTCAAAAAGGTTTACTTACTTGTCTAAAGGCATACAGGAAGGAAGTGGTGAAGCTGGGATTTGAACCTGGGCTCTCGGGCTCCAGGCTCTCACCCCACTGTGCATTATGGAAATTTTTTCAACCATTGGTTGAACTTATTTTTTGTGAATTTACATCTGTGGGTTCAGGTGCATGTATAAAGGGAATTGTCTCACTCCAGAAGGAATCTGAGATTTGCTGATGCCATCCCTCTTCTATCTTAGGTCTCTCTTTAGGATACTGTGTCGTGATTTGGCCAGAGCTAAAAGAAGACTGATTCCCATCCCATTTTACAGATGAGGAAACTGAGGACCAGAGAAGAGAAGCAACTTCTCCAAAGTCATTCAACAGCAGAATGGGGACTAGAATTGCCATGTGGGGGAGGGAAGAATATACAGCCCCTTATCAAGACAGTATGGTAGAGAAACAGGAGAACAAGAAGACAGGAGGACACCAGAGGAGTGGAAAGAGAGGATGCTCTCAAACCCCCTGCACTCTCCAGGAGGTGCCCTCCCAGCCCCACCCCTGCCCACACCCCTCCCACACACACACCCATGGCTCACCCTGGGTGGACAGCTCGCCTGCCTGGGTGCGCCGCACCTGGGCAAACACCTCCTCACTAGGGCATCTCATCAGGGCCAGGTAGGCATTGATACGGATCTCAGCATCCTCCTCCGGGGATTGGTACAGATGGGAGAGCACCGATCGCTGGCTCGGGCAGAAGGAAGGCCATCACCCAAGGCCCACCTATCTCCACCCAGGAGTATGACGTCCCTGGCTCCAGCAGGTGGACCTGCTGCCTAGCCCCAGCTGTCCTGATATCCCCACTGTGGGAGGCTTCCCCGACACACACTCACACACTCAGTTGTGGGAGGTAGCAGGTGTTCACTCACTGTGCCTAATTCCCAGTCTCCACCAGCCCCAGCCTAGAGAGTCTCATCAATTCCCCAACAAATGGGCATGGCTACATTCCAATAAAACTATTTACAAAAACAGTATAGTGTCTTGCCACACAGGAGGTCTTTAAATGTCTCGGCCTTCCTGGGCCCTTTCCTAAGCAAGCCACCTCCCCACATTGTGACTCCCTCAGTACCTACTGGTTTCCTCCACAGCCAACCAGCCACCCAACCATCATTCCATCCACTCACCCACCCATCCATCTATCCATTCACCCATCCACCCACCCAACATCCATCCACCCACCCACCCATCCATCTATCCATTCCCCCATCTACCCACCCATCATCCACCCACCCACCCACCCATCCATCTATCCATTCCCCCGTCTACCCACCCATCATCCATCCACCCACCCACCCATCCATCTATCCATTCCCCCATCTACCCACCCATCATCCACCTACCCACCCATCCATCTATCCATTCCTCCATCTACCCACCCATCATCCATCCACCCACCCATCCATCCATCTATCCATTCTTCCATCTACCCACCCATCCATCTATCCATTCCCCCATCCACCCACCCATCATCCATCCACCCACCCACCCATCCATCTATCCATTCCCCCATCTACCCACCCATCATCCATCCACCCACCCACCCACCCATCCATCTATCCATTCCATCTACCCACCCATCATCCACCCACCCACCCATCCATCTATCCATTCCTCCATCTACCCACCCATCATCCACCCACCCACCCATCCATCTATCCATTCCCCCATCTACCCACCCATCATCCATCCACCCACCCACCCATCCATCTATCCATTCCCCCATCTACCCACCCATCATCCACCCACCCACCCATCCATCTATCCATTCCCCCATCTACCCACCCATCATCCACCCACCCACCCATCCATCTATCCATTCCCCCATCTACCCACCCATCATCCACCCACCCACCCATCCATCTATCCATTCCTCCATCTACCCACCCATCATCCACCCACCCACCCATCCATCTATCCATTCCCCCATCTACCCACCCATCATCCATCCACCCACCCATCCATCCATCTATCCATTCCCCCATCTACCCACCCATCATCCATCCACCCACCCATCCATCCATCTATCCATTCCCCCATCCACCCACCCAACATCCATCCACCCACCCACTCATCCATCTATCCATTCCTCCATCTACCCACCCATCATCCACCCACCCACCCATCCATCTATCCATTCCCCCATCTACCCACCCATCATCCATCCACCCACCCATCCATCCATCTATCCATTCCCCCATCTACCCACCCATCATCCATCCACCCACCCATCCATCTATCCATTCCCCCATCTACCCACCCATCATCCATCCACCCACCCATCCATCCATCTATCCATTCCTCCATCTACCCACCCATCATCCATCCACCCACCCATCCATCTATCCATTCCCCCATCTACCCACCCATCATTCCATCCACCCACCCATCCATCCATCTATCCATTCCCCCATCCACCCACCCAACATCCATCCACCCACCCATCCATCCATCTATCCATTCCCCCATCCACCCACCCAACATCCACCCACCCACCCATCCATCTATCCATTCCCCCATCTACCCACCCATCATCCATCCACCCACCCATCCATCTATCCATTCCCCCATCCACCCACCCATCATCCATCCACCCACCCATCCATCCATGCAATAAATATTAACTAAGCAGCAACTGTGCACCCAGCACTGTGCTAGGTGACAGCCATAAACAAGACCAGCCCAGCTCCTGTCCACCTGAAGCTGTTATCCTAGTGCAGAGAGACAGTCAATGAGATTAGCATGTGAACTATATAAAAAGTTAGGTAGTGGCGGGGTGCGGTGGTTCAAGCCTGTAATCCCAGCACTTTGGGAGGCCAAGACGGGAGGGTCACGAGGTCAGCAGATCGAGACCATCCTGGCTAACACGGTGAAATTCCATCTCTACTAAACACAAAAAAATTAGCCAGGCGTGGTGGTGGATGCCTGTAGTCCCAGCTACTCGGGAGGCTGAGGCAGGATAATGGCGTGAACCCGGGAGGCGGAGCTTGCAATGAGCAGAGATACCACCACTGCACTCCAGCCTGGGTGACAGAGTGAGACTCCATCTCAAAAAAAAAAAAAAAAAAAAAAAAGGAAGTTAGATGGTAATAAACCCCCTATGGAGGGAAAAATGAAATGGGGAAACAGTGAAAGTGACTTTTAAGCTAAGACCTACGGGAGGTGAAAAAGAAAGGCCTGGAGACATCTGAGGGAAAAGTGTACCAGGAAAGGGGACAGCATGTGCAAAGGGCCTGGGGCAAGAGAGGGTCACAAGTGTTTAAGGAAGAACAGAAAGGGCAGTGTGTTGGGGAGGAGGGATGGGAGGTGAAAAGAGCAGGTGAGGTCCAGAGGTCAGATCCCTCAGGGCCTGGGAGGTCAATGAAGGGACTGCAACTTTGAGTAAAAAGGGATTAGCAAACTTTTTCTATAAAGGGACAGAGAACTCTTTCAGACTCTGCAGGCCATGCGATCTCTTGCAATGAGTTGACTGCAGGCGGAGCAGGAAAGCAGCCATAGACAACACATAAATTAGTGGGTATGGCTGTGTTCCAATAAAACTTTGTTGACAAAAACAGACAAAGGGCCAGGAAGTGACCCATGGCCCATAGTCTGACAAACCCTGTACTAGAGGGGGGCACAGATGGCACTGGTAATCATATGGTTGTTTGTGTATTTGATAAATAATCTGCTTCCCACACTACACACAGGCTTAGACCTGGATACCTGTTCACACTAGTACCCAGCCCACAGTAGGTGCTCATTAAATACATGATAAATGAATGAACAATTGAAGAAGTGACTTAGTAAACTGTGCTTTGAGAACTACCACCACCCAACCCCAACCCAGTGAAACAGCACACAAGGGCTCACATCTGCAGAGCAGAGGACCCTCCGGAAGGCCTGGATGGCCCCCAGCCGGATCTCAGGGGCGCTGCTTCTCAGAGATGCGCAGGCACTCAGTGTGGGGGTGAGAGCCATGGCTGCCAAGCCCGCGTTGCCGATCGCCTTCAGCACAAGCTGGAGCTAAATCGAGATGGAGGGACGACCATGAGGGGAGTGGTGTGGGGAGGGGCAGTGGCGTGGGGAGGGGCAGTGGCGTGGAGGGGACAGTGGTGTGGAGGGGACAGTCGCGTGGAGGGGCAGGCAGGAGGGTGGGGAGATGGGGTGAAGGGGGGAAGGGGGGATGGGGGATAGAAGGAAGGGTGGAAGCGGGGAAAGGGGGGGAACCCATCCCTACCCTCTCCACCTGGAGCTTGCTGCTTGGCTTGGGTCACACTGGGGGCACTGAAGCCGGTACTCAGGACACTGGATGTCCTCACCTTGTCATCATCCGAGGGCTCCTGGATGGTACAGTTCTCACCCAAGGCATCTCCCAGGATCCTCACTAGAGAGCCGACTCCAGGCAGCTGTCCGCAGGGAGCATCCAGAGAAGCACAGAGGTTGTGCACCAGGGCTGAAATGCCCAGGAAGGCGCCAGGGCTGGCCCGCAGGGTCTGGAGCAGTGGCTGGGGACAGAAATGGGCCCCCACCCAGAGAGGGATGGTAAATGCCCTTCACAGGCCTCACCCTGGCCACACACCAACTCAGCTGGGGCATTTTGTAATACAGAGCCGAGTCCCCCAAAGTCTGAACAAATTGCTCTGTTCAGGGAACACCGTAAAAGCACCCCAGAGGCCGGGCACAGTGGCTCATGCCTGTAATCCCAGCACTTTGAAGGCCAAGGTGGGTGGATCACCTGAGGCCAGGAGTTCGAGACCAGCCTGGCCACAATGGCAAAACCCTGTCTCTACTAAAAATACAAAAATTAGCCAGGCGTGGTGGTGCACGCCTGTAATCCCAGCTGCTTGGGAAGCTACGGCACAAGAATCCCTTGAACCAGGGAGGCAGAGGCTGCAGTGAACTGTAATAGCACCATTGCACTCCAGCCTGGGTGGCAGAGCGAGATTCTGTCTCAAAAAAAAAAGAAAAAGAAAAAGAGCACCCCATGTTACCCACCACTCAGATGCGCAGCTACCCTCACTCCAGGGCACTGAAGGCCTCAACGAAAGGAAGGCAAACAGGGGGGGGTTCAGAACAGAGCTGCTCCCAGCCCCAGGCACCTCAGAGAAATCAGACCAACAAATCTTTTTTTTTTTTTTTTTTTTTTAAGACGGAGTCTTGCTCTGTCATCCAGGCTGGAGTGCAGTGGTGCCATCTAGGCTCACTGTAACCTCCGCCCCTTGGGTTCACTCGATTCCCCTGCCTCAGCCTCCCACGTAGCTGAGATTACAGACACGTGCCACCACCCTCAGCTAATTTTTGTATTTTTAGTAAAGCCAGGTTTCACCACGTTGACCAGGCTGGTTGTGAACTCCTGACCTCAAGTGATCTGCCTGCCTTGGTGCTGGGATTACAGGCATGAGCCATGGTCTAGACTAATAAAACTTAGTAAACAAATTGTGTTCACTCCCAGCCAGACTGCTGATAACATGTCACACACACTGCCTTTCTTATTTCCATTTGCAGACGAGAAAACAGACCCGGAAAGGGTAAGGAACTTGCCTCAGGTAGCCCAGGTGTAAATAGTAGAACTGAGATTTAACCCAGGAGGGTCTGGTTCCCAGACCAGACATGATCCCAACACTCACTGCTTCTCAAAATGCAAATTCTGGGCTCACTCTAAAATCCAGCCCTGGCGGGCCTCTGTGCTAGACCCACACCACCCCAAAACAGGGACTGCTTGGCAGCTGTGAGGAAATAAAATCTCTGCCCAGCTCTGTCCCTTTTTTATCCTCCCCTCGAGATGGAGTCTCGCTCCTGTCACCCAGGCTGGAGTGCAGTGGCACAATCTCAGCTCACTGCAACCTCTGCCTCCTGGGATCAAGCGATTCTCCTGCCTCAGCTTCCTGAGTAGCCGGGATTACAGACGTGCACCACCATGCCCGATTAATTTTTGTATTTTTAGTAGAGATAGGGTTTCACCATTTTGGCCAGGCTGCTCTCGAACTCCTGACCTCAGGTGATCTGCCCACCTCCCAAAGTGCTAGAATTACAGGTGTGAGCCACCACGCCCGGCCTGCCCAGCTCTGTTCTTTCCTTGAATTCTTCACCAGGTGTGTGTTATGCTAGGATGTGAGCACACTGTGTGAACGCGTGAACATGAGCATCCGCGTGTGTGCATATTGGTGTGTGCTGTGGAATCCCAGTGCTTGTGGGTGTGTATGTTCCCATGTGGGTGTGCAGGAGTCTCAGCTCACTCGAGTACCCTAGTATGCATGTATTTCCTGGTGGATGCCTGTGCACACGTGTCCCCATGTGGGCACCTCGTGTGTCCTAGTGGGTGTGTGCATGTGCCCATGTGTCCAGGTACGTGTGTGTGCACTGTGTGTCCCTTGTGTGCCCATGCACAGCCGAGTGTATCTTGGTGTGCCTGTGCATGTGTCCAGGTGTCGGTGGCTGTCTCCACACGTCCCACTGCATAAGTGTCCTGCTGTGTGTATGTGCATGTCCTGCCATGTGTTCACATGTGCACATGCTGGGGTGTGTATCTGCATCTCCAGGTATGTGAGTCTTGGCATGTATACCTCAATGTGTGTGTGTGTGTGTGTGTGTGTGTGTCTTGACAGGTCTATGGTGTGGGTGTGTGTCCCTGCATTTCCCCATGTGGGTGTCCTTGGAAAGCCTGCCTCGGTGTGAGCCTGCATCAGTGTGTGTATACATGATCCAGCAAGTGTGTGCATATCCCTGTGTGTTTGTATGTCCCTGTGCCTTGGTGTGAGCCTGTGTCAGTGCACGTGCGGGTCCGTGCATGTACACATGATCCAGTGAGCGTGTGCAAGTCCCAGTGCAATGGGTGCGTGCTACAGTGTGTGTGGGGCGTGTCCCGTGTGCGTACACATGCACTCAGGATGCATGTGTGTGGGTCTTGGCGTGTGCATCTCACTGCATGTTTTCTTTGTGAAAGGAGAGGGGTGTGTGGAGCCTGGAAAAAGCACATTCAATGTTTCCCTATATTTGGGCAAGGAAAACAAAGCTGTCTGTTTTCTTAATACAGAGCAGGGCAAGCGGGCTTGGCTGGGAGAGCAGGGGTTATAAAAAGACTAAGAAGCTCTCGGGCACGTGGGAGGGGCTGCCTGCTGGAGGTTCCCGCCTCTGCCTACTGTGCCCAAGAAAGGCGGTGGGGGCACAGAAAGGGCAGGCTCGGGCCTGTCCCAGACCAAAGCTGGAGCCAGAAGCCTGGTCACGCCCTACAGGGCTGTGGGGCAGGCTGGTGCCACTTGGCTGGCAGAGAGCCCAGATCTGTGAGCCGCTTCCGGTGGCCCCGCCACGAGAGCTGGGCCAGCATGAGGCCTGGGTACTGAGCAGTCCAGACAGTAATGACCCAGTTGGTTCTGTGTATAGCTGCCCTGGGGATGCGCCCAGAATGGCCAGCCTTCCCCGTTTCCACAGAAACCAGAAACCACATCAAAAAAAGAAGAACAAATAATTTTGAAAGAAAAATAAATTTTAAAAAAGAAAAAAAAAGAAAGCGGGAGGAGAAAAAAAAACAACGCAAAAATCTCTAACTTATGAAGGCTTACTTACACTTCAGTTAAAAGTCTGTTTAAAATATTCACTCTTTTTCATTTTTAAAGGTGGAAAAATAAAATTATCCTCAAACCTGTGACCCTTATTGAGCTGATTTCACTTTTCCAACATGATTCTAAAGCTCAGTCATCATGCTCAAGCCAACCCTCCCTGAAAAGGTAAGAAAACAGAGCTGGGAGAAGACAAGACAGGGAACGTCGGGACCTGAGGGAGATCAAACACCAGCTCAAAAGCATCAAGAAGCCGCACTTCACCAACATGAAGAACTTCTGTTCATCGAAAGACACATGAAGAAGACCGGGCACAGTGGCTCATGCCTGTAATCCCAGCACTTTGGGAGGCCGAGGCAGGCAAATCACGTGAGCTCAGGAGTTCAAGACCAGCCTGGCCAACATGGTAAAACCCCGTTTCTACAAAAAATACAAAAAATTTAGCAGGATGTGGTGGTGTACATCACAATCCCAGCTACTCAGGAGGCTGAGGCACGAGAATCACTTGAACCCGGGAGGCGGAGGTTGAAGCGAGCTGAGATCGCGCCACTGCACTTCAGCCTGGGCAACAGAGGCTCTGTCTCAAAAAATAATAATAAAATAAAATAAAATAAAACAAAATAGGCACCATTAAGAGCGGAAACTACAAGGAGGCAACTGAGGATGGCTCAGCTTGGGAAAGAACAAAGTCCCCGCACACACAGCAGCACGGACCAATCCCGCAGAGGACGTGGGTGAAAAGAATTCGGCCTCCAAGACGCACGTGACCCATGAACGTGAACCTCAAGAGCAGAAGCGTCAGAATGGTGGTGACCTTTGGGCATCACCAACTGGGAGGGGCACTAGGGAGCCTTCTGGAGTCAGAAACGTCCTCTCTCTTGTTCTGGGGGTGGTGACACATGTCAACACACACAGTTGTAAAAATTCATGGGCTGGGCACGGTGGCTCATGCCTGTAATCTCAGCACTTTGGGAGTCTGTGGTAGGCGGATCACCTGAGCTCAGAAGTTTGAGACCAGCCTCAACAATGTGGCCAGACCTCACCTATACAAGAATTACAGAAATTAGCCAGGTGTGGTGGTGCATGTCCCAGCTACTCAGGAAGCGGAGGTGGGAGGATCACTTGAGCCCGGGAGGTTGAGGCTGCAATGAGCCATGAATGGGCCACTGCACTCCAGCCTGGGCGACACAGAGAAACTCTGTCTCCAAAAAAAAAAAAAAAACTGCCCAGCTTGTACACGCGAAAACAGACATGTAATGATCGGAGAGCTTACAACGTGATTAAACCTCACACCCACTGACAGCAATGGGGTGCCCTGGAGAGGACTCCAGAACAGACAGAGCACATCCATGGAAAAAGTGGGGAATCACAGCAGTCTGGGGTTTCCTTGGTGGGAACAGACCCACTCAGCCTTGTGGTTAGGGCCAGTGCTTCCTGGTGGCACAGGACATTCACGGTCGGGAAACCCTGGTGAGGGCTAGACAGAAACACCCTCTACTAACCTTGCAACATTTTTTTTGTAAATCTAAAATTACTCTGGACCGGGCACACTGGCTCATGCCTGTAATCCCAGCACTTTGGGAGGCCAAGGCGGGGGGATCACCTGAGGTCCGGAGTTCAAGACCTGCCTGGTCAACATGGCAAAACTCCGTCTCTACTAAAAATGCAAAAATCATCCAGGCTTGGTGACAGGTGCCTGTAATCCCTGCTACTGGGGAAGCTGAGGCAGGGAGAATCGCTTGAACCTGGGGGGGGGGGGGGGGGTGGTGGTAGGCGGAGGCTGCAGTGAGCCAAGATTGTACCACTGCACTCCAGCCTGGGCAACAGAGTGAGACTCAGTCTCAAAAATAAATAAATAAATAAATAAATAAATAAATAAATAAATAAATAAATAAATATTATTCTCAAATAAAAAGTTCATTGAAATACTCTCTCCCTGCTTGCCCCTCACTCCCCACACCCCCCTCCTTCCCCCTCCCTCTCCCCAGACTTCACAAAGCCAGTGCATCCTCAGGACCTGCCGGAGATCATGCAGGGCCTCCTAACTCGAGGACAGAACAAGAAAACACGACCCAGAGAGGCATGAACTCTGGCCTGCAGGTGGAACATCGCACGTGAGGCAGGTACAGTCAGCTGCCCTACCTCTTTGGGCCTGTTTTCTCACCTGCAAATTGGGGATGATAAGAGCACCTACTTCAAAGAGACATCTCAAGGGTTAAATGAGACCTCCACTATTGGCAGAAATTATTAACCTCATCTCACGCAGATTTCCTAATTTCCAGACTCATTAAATATGTGTGTTTATAAAAATAATAGCAGCTCTGATTGCAAGCACTCAGAGTTCGTGCCAGACACCAGCAATTCATTCACACGCAGCAATTCATTCCTCACTATGAGCCCAGGATAGAGGTACCACTTCCATTGTCCTTTTAGAGATCAGAAAACAGCCAGGCATGATGGCTCACACCTATAATCCCAGCACTGCGGGAGGCTGAGGCGGGTGGATCACTTGAGGTCAGGAGTTCGAGACCAGCCTGGCTGACAAGGTGAAACCCCATCTCTACTAAAAAAAAAAAGAAAAAAAAAAAAAGATACGAAACTTAGCAGGGTGTGGTGGCATGCGCCTGTACTCCCAGCTACTTGGGAGGCTGAGGCAGAAGAATCGCTTGAACCCGGGAGGTGAAGGTTGCGGTGAGCTGAGATTGCACCACTGCTCTCCAGCCTGGGCAACACAGCAAGACTCCGTCTCAAGCAATAATAATAAAAATCAGAAAACAGGCTCAGTAAAGTTAAGTCACTTGCCTGGGATCACACAGGTGGGAGGCACAATGCTGACACTTGGACCCGGAACTCTCTGATACCAAAGGCTCCCTTGAACCTGCCACAGTAGCCCAGGAGGTTGGGCAGTCTGGCCCCCTCCGCTGATCCTATGAGGGGCTGGCACAAAAGAACCAATCACCTCCCCCGCGTCTAACCAGCAGCCAACCAGGGAGGGAGGACACCCGGGCTCTGGGTGGGGTGCAGGGACTCACCAGCAGCATGTGAACCATAGCATCTGTGGGCTGTGGGAGGAAGGCCAGTGATGACAGCCACGCTTCCGCCTCGTCTGCCTCCACCTCCCCGGATGCGATGAGTTCCTTCATGAGGCCCACACAGTGCTCTGTCCCACAGGAAGGCAGGGCGTCCAACAGTGGCTGCCTGAGATCATCAAGGTGACCCACACGTGCTGAACGCCTGCAAGCCTCATCTCACCGAAGTCACCCGGGGGTAAACTGAGGCTCACAGAGGTAAGGTGCAGACATTCCCACCCTCACACCTTGGGAGGGGCTGACCCGGGTCTGGGATCCCTCGAGCCTGGCTGACGCCTGTGCTCTTAGCACAGCAGCACCCAGCCCAGACGCTGGCAGTTCTACCCACCCAAAAAACACAGTGGTTTGTGAAAACACAAGTCCACATCCAGTGCTCTGCTGAAACCCACCCAAGCAAATGTCACCGAGTAGGAGTAAAAATCCCTAGCGGAACAGGAACCAACAATCAGCAAATGGTCTCTCGTTTAAACCTCAGATACTCAGTACAACATCAGGACATTTTTTTTTTCCTTTTTTCTGAGTCAGGGTCTCGCCCTGTCACCCAGGCTGCGGTGCAGGGGTGCAATCACACCTCACTGCAGCCTCTACCTCCCGGGCTCAGGTGATCCTCCCACTCGGCCTGCCAAGTAGCTGGGACCACAGGTGTTCACCACCCCCTCGAGCTAACTTTCAAATTTGTTGTGGAGATGGGGGCATTGCTTTGTTGCCCAGGCTAATCTCAAACTCCTGAGCATAGCCCTGAGCTGACCGAGTTAGTGCCTCCGAGATTCCCCTCCGAGATTAGGAGTCTCTTTACCCGCCTTACTGGCCCCAGATCAGCAAGGTCTGGGTGGTTGAATCTCGGCCCTGCCCAGCACCTCCCAGCCCTGACTCTCCACCCCCCGCAGGAGGGTACCCTAGGCGCATTGGAATGCTAATTCCAGCAAGAGGGTCCCTGTCTAGGGAAGGGAACAATGGCTGTCTTTATCCGCCAGGCCCTTCAGCTTCTGGTCTCAGGCAGGATCAAGCTTGGGCCCCGTGGGAACCTCCAGGCTCCCCACTTAATCTCCTTTTGGTGCACGTTTTCGGACCGAGGACAAGTCAGTGTCGTGAAGACAGGATGAGGCATCAGCATTCATCCTCACTGGGAACCCGGGACAGCACAAATACGCCCCACAACCCAGGGATGCCCCCAGTCAGCTCCTGGTCCATCCCCCACCCGGAGAGGGGCCTTACCCATTGTCTCGGCATTTGAAGGAAGAATCTCGCCAGAGTTCCATCAGCTCACCCCCGGAAAGGCCCTGGAGCTGGGACACCAGTGTCAGGAACAAGTCCGTGGCCTGGGATTCAGAGGGGGCAGCATGAGACACCCAGCGGTGTAGGGGATCCCCGAAGTTCACCTCACCCGTCCCCTGCCTGCAAGCACAACCGTGGGGAAAGTAGGAAGGACCAGCTACCTTCTCCCAAGGTGTCCTGAGACCCAGTGAGATGAAGCTCCAGGTCTGGCTTCTCCCTCACTACACCCCCAGCCCCTACAAGCACACAGGCTGGCTCATTCTTCTTTAACAGGTATTTATTGAACATCTACTATGTGCCTTGCATTGCACTCAGGATATGGCAGTGAAAGAACAGGCATAGTGTCTGAATCTGTGGCATCTAATAAAAGCCCAATAAATGTTCACTATGATTGTAATATAATTATTCTAATGAGTCTTACCATATTTCAAATATTTACTGAGGTAGCAATCTTTTCCTATATAATATATATGTATTTTTTTGAGGCAGTCTCATTCTGTTGCCCAGGCTAGGGTACAGTGACATGATCTCGGCTCAATGCAACCTCCATCTCCTGGGTTCAGGTGATTCTCCTGCCTCAGCCTCCTGAGTAGCTGGGATTACAGGCACCTGTGACCATGTCTGGCTAATTTTTTGTATTTTTAGTAGAGACGAGGTTTCCCCATGTTAGCCAGGATGGTCTTGATCTCCTGACCTCATGATCTGCCCACCTCAGCCCCCCAAAGGGCTGGGATTACAGGCATGAGCCACCACGCCTGGACTATTTTTTTTCCTAAGAGACAGGGTCTCCCTCTGTCTCCCAGGATGGACTGCAGCAGCACAATCACTTCTTACTGCAGCCTCAACCTCCTGGACTCAAGCAATCCTCCCACCTCAGCCTCCTGTGCAGCTGGGAATACAGGCACACATCACCACGCACAGCTAATTTTTTTGTATTTTTCATGGAGATGAGGTTTCACCATGTTGCCCAGGCTGGTCTCAAACTCCTGTGCTCAAGTGATCCACCCACCTTGGCCTCCCCAAGTGCCAGGATTCCAGGCGTGAGCCATCGTTCCCACCCTTTTCCAGTATTTCTAATTTTTAAAAAATGTAATTGTTCTATACAATTATTAACAGTGATGACTAATAAAGGGCATTATAGGGGGTGCAGAGGGCCCAAAGCTCAAGAAATAAAGGACTGCACTCAGAGAACAGCCCTTGGGTTTAGGACACATTTAGTTTGGGAAACCTTCCCTTCTGGTACCCCTGTAGTCTCAGGCTGACTGCATCGCCTGAACCCAAAGCCACAGAAAGAGCAACAAGGTAGGAGCCAAGCCAAGCCAGGTCCTGGCTTCCTGCAGGAAAGCCCCCATGCTTCCCTCAGGCTTGATCAGGGCCAGGTCTGAAGCCCCCACCCACCCAGGGTTCCTCCGAGACTGGGACCTGCTTCCCTGACCCTGGGCCTCCCTGCTGTGTGTGGCTATGACGGAATCCCTGCACATACAGCTCGATCTCAGCAAGATACAGCCTGCAACACAGACCCTAACTCGTCACTCGGCCCACCTGCCAATGTGTCTGCCTGCCAGAGTCCAGGGAGCCTTCCCAGAACGTGCCTTCTGTGGGCAGAGCCAGTGGCAACCCTCAGCTCTGTCTTTCCTTCCTCCAGCAGGATCCACGAGCCAGCACCTGCTGCAGGCTAACTGCCACCATCTCAGCTGGCCCTGACCACTGGTAGGCCTAAAAGATTCTATTGCCCAGTTTGGGTCTGCTATCCAAAAAAATTTCAGTTCCAGTCCTGCTTCCTTCCTTCCTAATGGGCTCGGCCACATTTCCCTCTGGCTGGTGGCTGCCTTTCCCCGACTGCCCTTGGCACCCTGGGTTCCGAACACGTGTGCAGAGGGGCACCTGGAGATGGGGCCTGCACGGGACCACTCTTCCTGCTCTGGGTAAGCCTCTGGCCACAAGTGTTACCCTGAAAATGGGCCTTTCAGATCCAGGCACAACAGGAGGGATCATTAGTGGCTCATCCTGGTTTCCCTTCACTCGGAGAAGAGTTAAAGAGGGCAGATCTAGGCAGGCTATGGATGGAGACAAAGGGTCCAAGGCTCCTGCCTAGAAATCAAGTCCGGGGCCTGGCGGTAGTTCATGCCTATACTCACAGCACTTTGGGAGGCCGAGCAGGGTGGATCACTGGAAGTCAGGAGTTTGAGACCAGCCTGGCCAACCTGGTGAAACCCTGTGTCTACTAAAAATACAAAAATTACCCAGGCATGGTGTTACATGCCTGTTAATCCCAGCTATTCAGGAGGCTGAGGCAAGAGAATCACTTGAACCAGGAGGTGGAGTCTGCAGTTGCAGTGACCCGAGATCACGCCACTGCACTCTCTAGCCTGAGCAACAGAGCAAGATACAGTCTCAAAAAAAAAAAAAAAGACAGACAGACATGTAGGTCAGTAAGAAACCTGCCACCCCCATCACCACCAATAACACATGATAATAGTAATAAGGCTGGGTGCAGTGGCTCACACCTGTAATCCTAGCACTTTGGGAGGTCGAGGCAGGCGGATCGCTTGCGGTCAGGAGTTCGAGACCAGCCTGGCCAACATGGTGAAACCTCATCTCTACCAAAAATACAAAACCTAACTGGGCATGGTGGCGCGAGCCTGTAATTCCAGCTATTCAAGAGGCTGAGACGGGAGAATCACTTTAACTCGGGAGGCAGCGGTTACAGTGAGCCAAGATCGCACCACTGCACTCCAGCCTAGGTGACAGAGCAATACTGTCACGGGAAAAAAAAAAAATTGTAATAATAACTACGCTACTATTTACTTAGCAAGGAGCCTTTACTATGTTCCAGGCACTGGTCTAAGCTGACAGAGAAGGAAAGTGACATTCAAAAAGTGTTTGAGTCAGGTGCTGCCGGCCGCATGCTACTAAGTAGCAGAGCAGAGACTTGAACCCAGGGCACCAGCTCCTAAACCCACATTCTTAACCAGCATCCTATATGCAATGGCTTTAAAAAAAAAAAAAAAAAAAAAAAAAAAAAGTCCTGATTTGTAGCTTTTGCCAGTTCCCATGGTGTAAATACACCCACCATGGTCAATTTCAGGCAACCAACATGCAATTGCTAAGGACAGACCTGGGAAGAAATGCACCTTAGCACATCATATCATATTTCCACCATACAGTTACAACAAATGTGACTAACCTCTAATGGAAAGACAATAGTAAAATGTAGTAAAATAACCAGGTAGTCGTGGTTTGGAGTACTTAATACCTTTGTTTCTAATATAATTATTTTTATTTGATTTTTAAATTTTTCTTCTTTTTTTTTTTTTTTGGAGAAGAGTCTCACTCTGTTACCCAGGCTGGAGTGCAGTGGTGTGATCACAGCTCACTGTAGCCTCAACCTCCCAGGCTCAAGCCAACCTCCTGCCTCAGCTTCCCAAGTAGCCAGGACCACAGGCATGTACCACCATGCTTGGCTTGTTTTTTGTAGAGATGGGCTCTTCCTATGTTGCCCAAGCTGGTCTCAAACCCCTGGGCTCAAGTGATCATCCATCTCAGCCTCCCAAAGTGCTGGGATTATAGGTGTGAGCCACCGCGCCCAGCCTATTTACTTGTTGATACACATTAGATGCACATATTTGCAGGGTACCCATGGAATAATTTGATACATTCATCAAATCATATCAGGATAATTGCGATACCCATCACCATAACTATTTATCTTTTCTTTACATTAGAAACCTTCAAATTATTCTCTTCTAGCTATTTTTAAATGTAGCATTGTTAATTATAGTCATCATAGGAATCTATCGAGTATTAGTCTGATTTCTATTGAAGTGTGTATTTGTACTCATTAATCAGCTATGTTAATACAACTTTTTATTTTATTTTATTTTATTTTATTTTATTTTATTTTATTTTATTTATTTGAGGTAGAGTCTTGCTCTTGTCGCCCAGGCTGGAGTGCAGTGGAGGGATCTCTGCTCACTGCAACCTCTGCCTCCTGGGTTCAAGTGATTCTTCTGTCTCAGCCTTTCAAGTAGCTGGGATTACAGGCTTCTGGCTAATTTTTGTATTTTGAGTAGAGACAGGGTTTCACCATGTTGACCAGGCTGGTCTTGAACTCCTGACCTCAGGTGATCTGCCTGCCTCAGCCTCCCAAAGTGCTGGGATTGCAGGCATGAGCCACTGTGTCTGGCCACAACTTAATGTTTAAAACAGCAGTGTTTAACAACCAGTCTGCGGGACACCTGGAAATCTACTGACCCACTCTTGTGAGCCAGTCCTGTTCTGCCACTGTCCATGCCATTTCAGGACTGCACACAGTCAGCCCTTAATAAACACCTGTAACTCCAGCTCCTTGTTGTCAGAACACCCAAGATTGGTGATTAGCCATGCCCTCTCCCAGGCATCTTTCCTGGCAGCCTGGAGTTGGCCCCGCTGGCTCCCTCTGTCTGCCCCTCCCACCCCCAGTGCACTCTTGCTTCCTCCTCCTTTGTTCCTTAGGGACGCCCTTGGCCATCCCACCCTCTGCCCCCCACATCGAAACTCCGGGGCCTCTCCACAGACGGCCTGACTCGGGGGTTTGCTTCTATTGAGCGCTGAGTCCTGGTTTTGTTTCCGGACTGAAAAACAAACCTTGTCTCCCACCCACCATCAATGGGGAGGGGCAGAGGCATTTCAAGCCAAAGCTCATGAGGTCTGTCCCCCTGGCAACCCAGGCAGGCCCTCAGCCCTCCCAGGGGCCCAGGAGCTGCTTGGTGTGCACCGATGTGGCCCTGCAAAGCCATTTCCAGCAACAGGGTCCTCAGCTTTTTACCCCTCACCTAGGGGACCTCCCTGGTGGCAATAACTTCCTTTTCAGTCTGTAAATAAAAGACAGCTATACAGTACCCTCTGGGGCTAGCTCCGCCAGCATCCAAAAGTGGAGACCCAGGCCTGCAGCCCTTGCCCTGAGCCACCCCTGCCAGGGGAAATGTCCAGTTAGGTGGTCAGGCGTGCTTTTAAGGCCAAAGAATGCAGTCCTGTCTTCCCATCAAGCCATGAGGTTCAGCAGTGCAATGGTTACAGCACAGGTCACAGAGCAGCGGTCCCCTACTGGTGACAACGGTGACAACTGTACTCCCCAGGGCCATCTGGCTGCCACGGACTGCAGTTGGGGATGATGATAACATCTAGTGAGGAGAGGCCAGAGATGCTGCTAAACATCCCACATTGTACATGACAGCCTCCACCACACCCCCGACAAAGAATAACCCAGCCCTCGGTGTCCAGAGCACCCAGGGTGAGAAACCCTGCCTTGGACCAGGCTGCCTGGGTTAACAGCCCAGCTGTATCACTTACTAGCAGTGTGGCTTTAAGCACATTTCCTAAACTCTTCAAGCTTTAGTTTGCTCATCTGTAAAATGGGCACAATGATATGAATATCACTGACATGATTAAATTAGGTAACACAAGTGAGGCCCTGGAGCTTATCATCTGAGCATACACTAAGTGCTCAATTAAACTATAAAGCCTTGGCAGAGTGCAGTGGCTCACGCCTGTAATCCCAACACCTTGGCAAGCTGAGGTGGGAGGATTATTTGTGTCCAGAAGTTCAAGACAAGCCTGGGCAACATGGCAAAACCCCGTCTCTACAAAAAACACAAGAATTAGCCAGGTGTGGTGGCATGCACCTGCAGTCCCAGCTACTCTGGAGGCTGAGGTGAGAGGATCGCTTTAGCCTGGGAGGTCAAGGCTGCAGTGAGCCATGATTGCACCACTATACTCTAGCCTGGGCAACAGAGTGAGACGCTGTCTTAAAAAAAAAAGGCTGGGCACAGTGGCTTATGCCTGTAATCCCAGCACTTTGGGAGGCCGAGGTGGGTAGATCACGAGGTCAGGAGATCAAGACCATCCTGGCTAACACGATGAAACCCCGTCTCTACTAAAAATACAAAAAAAAAAAAATTAGCCACGTGTGGTGGCAGGTGCCTGTAGTCCCAGCTACTCTGGAGACTGAGGCAGGAGAATGGCGTGAACCTGAGAGTCAGAGCCTGCAGTGAGCCAAGATTGCACCACTGCACTCCAGCCTGGGGGAGAGCAAGACTCTGTCTCAAAAAAAAAAAAAATTGTAGAACATTGAATGGAGACCCCCAAAATTATGTATCTGTATCCTAAGTCCTAGAACTTGTAAATTTCCCTTATTTGGAAAAAGGATCTTTGCAGATGTAATTAAGTTGAGGATCTTGAGATAGGATTGTCCTAGATTATCTGGGCGAGTCTTCAATCCAATGACACATCACTTTCCTCCCCCAGGGACTGTACCATGTTAAACCATCTCTCTTATGCTTTGCATCTTACATGTGGGTTCAAGGCCCTCTCTCAGAAAAAGACAGGTGGGAAGGAGAATCTCATCATCACAGCTCAACCTCAGGGCCTCAGATTCTTGATGATCACCAAGGAAGGAACTGGCCATAAGTCTCAAAGTCACATCTGCCTCTTGACTTGAAACAGCCAGGAGTTTTGAAGGAGGCCTGGGCCACGTGTTTCTAACTTTGTTGTGGGAAGTCCTCAATGCTGAGGCTCACATGTGGCTAGGTCTGGGAGGTTACACTGCGAGTCAAGAGGACTGTTGTATGCTCCTAGACAGACAGAGGAGAAAAGGCTTCCCCTCTGCCCACATCCAACCTGGACTGGGGCACTGGCTTGGCATACAACATCTAGATTTCCTTGCTTTTGCAATGAGGTACAGTTGTGCAGTCCACAACCTACCCACCCATACATGACAGCTCTGACATTAAATATCTGAGAGGATGGGCCATGATGTGGGCAGGAAGAGGAAGGTGTCCTAGGGACTCAGGGCCAAGAAAGACTCTGGCCTGGGGCTGGAGAAGCCACTTACCTCCAAGCTAGTGGTCTGAGCCAGGCACAGCCTCCTCACTAACGTGGCTGCGGTGGCCACCGTGGCCTGGGATGGTGTCTCCTCCCACTCATACAGCAGGCTGCTTGGGGTCATGTCTTTATCATCTCCAGCATCTGGATCTGAGATGGGAAGAGGTGGATGGGATGACCATATGGGGAAAGGCCAGAGTGAGCTAGAAAGCCCCCTGGGAGTTGCCCCCATCCCCACCAATGCTTACTTCAGCATGTTTCAGGGAACAGGTAAGAGGGGTGTCTACGAGGGAAATCATGGCACCATCCTTGCAAACAGCCTAAGATGGGAAGCACCTATGTACCCACCAGCGGGAGCTGGGCAAACAAACTGTGGACCACTCACACCAGGGAACACTATCTTTTTTTTTTTTTTTTTTTTTTTTTGAGACGGAGTCTTGCTCTGTCGCCCAGGCTGGAGTGCAGGAGTACTATCTCGGCTCACTGCAAGCTCCGCCTCCCGGGTTCACGCCATTCTCCTGCCTCAGCCTCCGGAGTAGCTGGGAATACAGGCGCCCACCACCATGCCAGGCTAATTTTTTGTATTTTTAGTAGAGACAGGATTTCACCGTGTTAGCCAGGATGGTCTCGATCTCCTGACCTTGTGATCCGCCTGCCTCGGCCTCCCAAAGTGCTGGGATTGCAGGCATGAGCCACTGTGCCCGGCCAACACTGAGTATCCTTTAACAGAAACAGGTCAACAGGACACGCCCTGCTTTGGAAAGATCTCCAAGCCATCGAGTGACCAAGGCAAGATGCAGAACAGTGTATGGTTCAAAAATAAAAATAGACTGCTCTAAGACAGGCACAGAGGCTCACGCCTGTAATCCCAGCACTTTGGAAGGCCAAAGTGGATGGATCGCCCAAGGTCAGGAGTTCGAGACCAGCCTGGCCAGCAGGGTGAAACCTGTCTCTATTAAAAATACAAAAAATTAACTGGGCGTGGTGGCAGGTGCTTGTAGTCCCAGCCACATGGAAGGCTGAAGCAGGAGAATTGCTTGAACCTGGGAGGTGGAGGTTGCAGTGAACTGAGATCA
The DNA here is from genome assembly GCF_047675955.1 of Chlorocebus sabaeus. Lineage (NCBI taxonomy): Eukaryota > Metazoa > Chordata > Mammalia > Primates > Cercopithecidae > Chlorocebus > Chlorocebus sabaeus. Next base: position 11,154,989 of record NC_132908.1, read on the forward strand.
CGCCACTGCACTCCAGCCTGGGCCACAAGAGCGAGACCCTGTCTCAAAACAAAACAAAACAAAACACCAGACCACTCAAATAGACACAGTCGCCTATGTATCTGTAAGTACACAGAATTTGTCTGGAAGAGTATACTGGAAGCAAGGAATGGTGTCAGCCTCTGGAGAGGGGGGACTCATTTTAACCGTGTCCTTTTGTACCATGTCACACATAACCTTGTCAAAACAATAAATCTTCATCTCTCTCGTGCATTCAGTCCTGTGACTGCTTCCTAATAATGATGGGGACGGCAGAAACTGCCCTCCGCTCTGCACACAGCCACGGTGTTAACCTTTCCTAAGCCCCGCTTGGACCCCCACACCTCAGCCAAAGACCTACCCTCGAATCCACAATCCACACCTCCCTCAGCTTCAATGCTCCTTGGCAAAGGCGTGCGCCTTCTAGATGCTGTACAACACCACCTGGCTGCCTGCAGGCCTGGGCACCCGCCCTCACAGTGTGTCTGGCTCCACACAGGTGCACACATTCATCTGTCTAATCCTCAGACCTCTCTTTAGCCCCCCAGGTGCCTGGGACACACAGAGGTCGCTCCTGCCCCAGGGAAACACTTCCTGTTTCCTCCCTGAATGCTCTTTCCGGCATCTTCCCAAAGCTGATCTTGTCTTATCCTTCAGCAAAATCATTACTTCCTCAGAGGCCCTCTTACCCACCACCCCCACCCCACCGCCGCCCTGTCTAATAGCTGTCATGCAGCTGTTTAACTTCTTTCCTGACACAGATCACAGTCTCAAGCCACCCTGACTGGGTTTGTTCCCCCATCAGTGGTTTCCCCCTCCCAGAAGGGTGTCAGCCTCAGTGTGACAGGAATGGAGTTGACCATGATCACAGCCCTGTCCCCAGAGCCCCAGCAGTGCTTAGCAACAACAGGTGCTCAGACAGGCATTTGGGGTAAACATGAATGAAAACACACTCCTGATGTGCCAAGAATCTGCAAACCTAAGGAGAATTCTCCCATGACAGCTGGGAACCAAATGACTCCAACCCAGGGAGAAGGACAGGGCCAAGTCAGGGCCATGTGAACCCAGTACGCAACTTCAAGGAGGGATAAAGGCTCATTCCCGAGTGTGCCTTTGGGATCAGGCCCTAAAGAATGGGGCCAGGAGGATGTGAACGTTCATAGACGCCACGTGTCAGGTGCTTAGCTAAAGGCAATGATGATTTTTTCTTTTTTTTTTTTTTTTCAGAAGGGGTCTCACTCTGTCACCCAGGCTGGAGTGCAGTGATGCGATCACAGCTCACTGCAGCCTCGACCTTCTGGGCTCAGGTGATCCTCCCACTTCAGACTCCCAAGCAGCTGGAATTACAGACACACACCACCATACCTGACTAATTTTTTGTATTTTTCACAGTGACGGGGTTTCATCATGTTGCCAGCCTGGTCTCGAACTCCTGGAGTCAGGCAGTCTGCTCCCTTTGCTCTCCCAAGGTGTTGGGATTACAGGCTTGAGCCACTGTGCCCAGCTGACCATTTTCTGTAACTTTCCCCATAACCTATGGGGTAAGGGGTGACCTACCCATATATTTACAGCTAAGGAAACTGAGGCACAGAGAGACGCTATCAGCCCAAGTCACACAACATAGAGTCAGAAATAAAATCGAGTTCTGACTCCAAAAGCCTCCTGGGAATGACACTGAAAATATGAAAAAACTCCTCCATACAATGGAATATTACTCAGCAATGAAAAAGAAAAAATTCCAATTCATGCCACAACATGGATGAACCTTAAACATTGTGCTGAGTGAAGAAGTTAGACACAAAAGGGCACATTTTATGACCACATTTATATGAAATTCCAGAACAGGAAAATCAGAGGAAGAAAGTAGTTGACTGGCTGCCAGGGTCTGGGAAGATAAGGGCTTATGAGCACCAGGTTTGTTTATAGGGTGGTGACAATGTTCTCAAGTTGATTAAGGAGGACCACAGTGGTTCACACCTGTAATCGCAGCACTGTGGGAGGCTGCAGCAGGAAGATCACTTGCAACCACGAGTTTGAGACCAGCCTGGGCAACATAGCGAGACCCTCTTTCTACACAGAAAGTTTAAAAAATTAGCCAGGCATGGTGGTGGCACAGCTGTACTCGGGAGGCTGAGGCTGGGGGAATCCCTGGAGCTGGAGAGGTCGAGACACCATTGCATTCCAGCCTGGGTGACAGAGCAAGACTGCCTCTTTAAAAAACTAAGTTGAAGACTGGGCACGGTGGCTCACGTCTATAATCCTAGCACTTTGGGAGGCCAAGGTGGGCAGATCACCTGAGGTCAGGAGTTCGAGCCCACCCTGGTGGTAAAACCCCATCACTACTAAAAACACAAAATTAGCTGCGCAGGGTGGCAGGTGCCTGTAATCCCAGCTACTCAGGAGGCTGAAGCAGGAGAATCACTTGAGCCCAGGAGGAGGCGGCTGCAGTGAGCTGAGATCACGCTACTGCACTCCAGCCTGGGCAACAGAGCCAGACTCCATCTCAAAATAATAATAATAATAATAATAATAATAGTAATAATAATGGGGCCTGGCACAGTGGCTCACGCCTGTAATCCCAGCAATTTGGGAGGCCGAGGCAGGCAGATCAATCACCTGAGGTCAGGAGTTTGAGACCAGCTTGGCTGACATGGGGAAACTCCATCTCTACTAAAAATACAAAAATTAGCCGGGCATGGTGGTACACGCCTATAATCCCAGCTACTCGGAGGCTGAGGCGGGAGCACTGTGTGAACCTGGGAGAGGAGGTTGCAGTGAGCTGAGATCACACCACTGCACTCCAGCCTGGGTGACAAAGCAAGCCTCCATTTCAAAATATAAAATAAAATAATAATAAAGTTGATTGTGGTGATGATGGATGTACAACTCTGAATATACTAGAAACCAGTGAACTGTACACTTTAAATGCTGAATTGTATGGTATGTGAATTCTGTCTTAATAAAGCTGTTAAAAAGGAAAAAAAAAAGAAATCTCATCCAACTCAGTGGGACACCACTGGGTCCTGGCAAGCCTGGATGCCCCCAGGCACAGCTAGTTTCTGCAGCTGAGGGTCGATGTACAGGGAGGGCAGACCAAGCTGGGATCCTAGAAGGCATCCCGTAGTGCAGAGTGAAGCCAGGAAAATGCCAAGGTCCCATCTAGAGGGTTCTCCCCCGGGGGTGCTGGGAGCCTGCCCTCCAAGGCAAACACAATTACCAGCCAGGGCTGCAGAACACACGGCAGGAGTCCAGGTCCCAGCCCTGCTTATCACTGACTGAGTGACCTTGGACAAGTCATTTGACCTCTTTGAGTTGCAGGTCACTTATCTGAAAAATTTAACTGGTGGGGCACAACGGCTCACACCTGTAATCCCAGCACTTTGGGAAGCCGAAGTGGAAGGATAATTTGAGCCCAGGAGTTCGAGACCAGCCTGGTTTGTGAAACCCTGTCTCTACAAAAACAAACAAACAAACAAACAAACGAAAATTAGCCAGGCATGGTGCTATGTGCCTGCAGTCCCAGCTACTTGGGGGACTGAGGTGGGAGGATCACCTGAGCCTGGGGAGGCTGAGACTACACTGAGCCCTGATCAGACCACTGCTGTCTAGCCTGGGCAACAGAACCAGATTGTGTCTCAAAATAAATAAATAAATAAAATGATTTATTTCTTGAGATGGAGTCTTACTCTGTGACCCAGTCTAGAGTGCAGTGGCATGATCTTGGCTCACTGCAACCTCCGCCTCCCGGGTTCAAGCGATTCTCTGGCTTCAGTCTCCCGAGTAGCTGGGATCACAGGTGCCCACCACCACTTCCAGCTAATTTTTGCATTTTTAGTAGAGACAGGGTTTCTGCATGTTGGCCAGGCTGGTCTCGAAACTCCTGAAATCAAGTTATCCGCCTACCTCGGCCTCCCAAAGTGCTGGGAGCCACTGCACCCAGCCAAAATTTTTATTTAAATTTAACTAATAACAGTACCTTCCTAATGGGGTTCTGATGAGAATTAAATTAAATACACATAAAGCGCTCAGCACAGCCACTGGCCCACAGTAAATCCTTCCAAAATCCCAGCAGTGAGAATAACCGTTCTTATTTCATTGTTCAGGAAGATAACTGGTTTCCAAACATGGAAAAGTAATCCTTCCCCCAGACACAGGCCTCGCTTGTTTCATTCTGTGCAAAATTGTAGGAGGGCACCAAGTCCCAGGTAATGCTATGTGTTAGCAGGAACTTTCTGGAAAATCAGAAAACCTGGGTCAGTTTTCCCCTAAAATGGGCAGACTGAGGGGTCGCTGAATTTAAGGTTGAGAAACAGAAGATTCCGTCTTCACCAAGGACATCCCAGGGAAAAGGGGCTCAACCAAGCCAGGGCCATTTGATCTGAGCCTGCAGAAAGAGCCTGGAGAACCTTCTAGAAGTGGCTAACTCTCCTGATGACGACCATTTTCAGAAATAGGTCAGAGGTGTCCAGGCCGGGACAGAGGGATGGAGCCTGGGCCTGCTTGGGTCCCTCTGGCCAGACCACCCTCGCACCACGTTCAGGGGGTGGCCACCAGGGAAGGCTGAGGTCACCTGTGCCCGCTGGATCTTGGGGCATCTCGTGTAGCAGGCTGAGTGAGGAGAGGGTCCGCATCTGCACAGCACTCGCCTTTGCAGACAGTGGCCCTGCAGCGTCCAGCTCTGTGCAGGAGGCCTCCCGCAGCACGCCGGCCCGGAAGTTCTGGACGCAGGTCAGGCGGGAAGTCAGGCCGGGCTGCAGACCAAGAGGGGAAGAGACAGCTCAGGTCAGGATCTAGCCATTCATAAGACCCAGCTGGAACCAAGGGGAGGAGGAATGAGGGCCCCATCAGAGCCACAGGCCCCACCCTTCTCTCAGCAAGGCTGGGGAGGAGATGCTGAGGGCTGCATCCCAGCATCACCCACCCCTGGCACGCCTGGATTGTGGCAACAGCAGCCCAGGCAAAGGCAGATGGGAAGCAAGAAAGTCTAGCAGACAGTGACCCCCAGGAAAGGAGTGATAAATGTATGAAAACATTCAAATCAGCAGAGGCCCACCTCCACCTCTCAGATGCTGAGACTTTTGATAACAAGTCAACATGAACAGTGATCACTTCTCATCCTCCTGCAGATGTGTGGTATTTACAAAGCGCTTGCCTCTTCAGGGAGCTGCAGACACAGGTGTAGAGGAGGGCTTGGGGAAAAGGACAGAGGGGCGGGTGCGGTGGCTTGTTCCCATAGTTCCAGCACTTGGGGAAGCCAAGGTGGCAGGAATGCTTGAGCTCAGGAGTTCAAGATCAGCCTGGGCAACATAGCAAGACATCATCTCTACTAAAAATAAAATAAAATAAAAAATTAACCAGGAATGGTGGTGTAGTCCCACCAGGTGTAGCCCCAGCTACTTGGAAGGCTGAGGCAGGAGGATCGATTGAGCTCAGGAGTTCAAGATCAGCCTGGCAACATAATAAGACACCATCTCTACTAAAAATAAAAATAGAAAAATTAACCAGGAGTGGTGCCTTATGCCTGTAGTCCCAGCTACACTTGAGAGGCTGAGACAGGAGGATCACTTGACGCCAGGAGTTGAAGGCTGCACTGAACCATGATCACACCACTACACTCCAGCCTGAGTGACACAGTGGGATTCTGTCTCTAAGGAAACAGATACATACATACATACATACATACATACATAAAATAAAATTTCTTGAAGGAAAGAGAAGAGGGGAGGGAAGGGGAAGGGAGGAGAGGAGGTAAAGGAAGGAGAACCAAGAAGAGAAGGAATTGGTGGAGAGAACAGGAAGAGCTGAGGAGGGAGGAGGGAGGGAGGAGGGAGGGAGGAGGGAGGAGGGAGGGAGGGAGGAGGAGAGGAGGGAGGGAGGAGGAGAGGAGGAGGAGGGAGGAGGGAGGAGGGAGGGAGGAGGGAGGGAGAGGAGGAGGAGGAGGAGGGAGGAGGAGGGAGGAGGGAGGGAGGAGGAGAGGAGGAGGGGAGGAGGAGAGGAGGAGGGAGGGAGGAGGGAGGAGGGAGGGAGGAGGAGGGAGGAGGGAGGGAGGAGGAGAGGAGGAGGGAGGGAGGAGGGAGGAGGGAGGGAGGAGGGAGGGAGGAGGAGAGGAGGAGAGAGGGAGGAGGGAGGAGAGGAGGAGGGAGGGAGGAGGAGAGGAGGAGGGAGGGAGGGAGGAGGGAGGAGGAGAGAGGGGAGGAGGGAGGAGGAGAGGAGGAGGGAGGGAGGAGGGAGGAGGAGAGGAGGAGGGAGGGAGGAGGGAGGAGGAGAGGAGGAGGAGGGAGGAGGGAGGAGGGAGGAGGGAGGAGGGAGGGAGGAGGGAGGAGGGAAGAGGGAGGGAGGAGGAGAGGAGGAGGGAGGGAGGAGGGAGGAGGAGAAGAGGAGGGAGGAGAGAGGAGGAGAGGAGGAGGGAGGAGGAGAGGAGGAGGAGAGGAGGAGGAGAGGAGGAGGAGAGGAGGAGGAGAGGAGGAGGAGAGGAGGAGGAGAGGAGGAGGAGAGGAGGAGGAGAGGAGGAGGAGAGGAGGAGGAGAGGAGGAGGGAGGAGGAGAGGAGGAGGGAGAGGGAGGAGGAGGAGGGGAGGAGGGGAGGAGGAGAGGAGGAGGGGAGGAGGAGAGGAGGAGGGAGGAGGAGAGGAGGAGAGGAGGAGAGGGAGGAGGAGGAGGAGGAGGAGGGGAGGAGAGGAGGAGGGGAGGAGGGAGGAGGAGGAGGAGGGGAGGAGGAGAGGGAAGAGAGAAGAGGGAGGAAGAGGGAGGGAGGAAGGAGGAGGGGGAGGGGGGAAGGGGAAGGAGAAGAGGGAGGAGGAGGGAGGAGGAGGGAGGGGAAGAGGGAGGGGAAGAGGGAGGAGGAGGGAGGAGAGGAGGGAGGAGGAAGAGGAGAGGAGGGAGGAGGAGGAGGGAGAGGAGAGGAGGAGGAGAGGGAGGAGGAGGAAGAGGAGGAGAAGGGAGGAGGAAGAAGAAAAAGAGGGTCTAGGAGAGTAGCAGTCAGGGGCCCAGCTCAGCCCAGCACTCACGTCCACTCCAGGCAGGGCCTGAGAATGCAGCGAGGAGTGTCCCCTGCGCAGGGAGCACTGTGCCAGGTCCTTGGTCTTGTGTAGCCAGTCCCCATGGCGCTGGTATGTGGTGGGGACATCGGCCAGGATGTCCACCTGGGCAGACAGGGTGGGAGACAGGTCAGCCTTCCGGCCACCCCCACCCCCACCCCTTTCCCATCTCCTGACCTCACCTCATCGAGGGTGTTGGGGCTGTGGGCCCCCGGGTGGCCCTGCAGGAGGCTCAGCACAGCACGCTTCACATTCAGCACCCAGCGTGGCTCAGCAGGGTGGGGACACAGGTGGACCACACGCCCAGAGTGCAGGATGAAGCGGAGGGGGGTTGCGGCCCAGGGCGGCACTGCAGGAGGGCAGACGGGTCAAGCGGCACCCTCCAGTGCCCCAGGCCACCTGCTGACTGCCAGAGGCCACAGCATCCCTGCCCTCCTACAGGTCAGCCCCCATGGGAAACTCCCAGGAAACCCCACATCCCCCCACCAGATACCCTTTCTTCCTTCTGCAGCTGGGCTCTGGGGCAGCCAACTGTGCTCTGAGCCACCCCAGCCTTTTCACCCCCCGGGAC